>NC_134819.1:25233580-25238580 GCF_046742065.1 Oratosquilla oratoria
ATCCCGCCCAGGGCTGAAATAATTTAAGTATCGCTGCGCTGCGCGTCGTTACTCCAACTCTCGTGGGCGGGGAGTTGTGTGTGCGTGTGTGTGTAAGGTCACAGCATTACCCATAGACCGATCATATATGAGCATCTGAACTCTCTTCCGGGAGGGAAATAGCTGTCGATCACGAGTCCAACATGTGATCCAAAACCATAGTGAGCCATGATGAATCACGTACACACACGCACACACATACAAGCATACACACACACACACACACACACACACACACACACACACACACACACACACACACACACACACACAAACGTCCATGTTGTTTGTTGGCACCAACCAGCCCCTCCTCTTTAGGTGAAGTGGAGTTTGTGCCAATCCCACTACCTGGAAGTGGACAAAAGCCACCGGGGTGACCTGACCGCAGATCATGACGCAACTGTCTGGGTGGCTGACCTTATATCAGGTCACGAGCAGTGAAGTTAGAGTATCCGGAATTATTACAATTTAGGATTTCTTGGAGTATCCCGATGTATTACGATTTAGTATTACTTAGATGGGGCCACCTGAAGAATTGTCACCCCAGAACGCCCACAAGAAGAATCGTCACCCCATGAGATCCCACCTGAAGATTTGTCACTCCAGTACGCTAAATATCAATAATGGAGTAAAGATTAGGTTAAGTTAGGTTAGGTTAGGTTAGGTTAGGGTAGGCTAGGCTAGGCTAAGTTAGGTTAGGTTAGTTTAGGCTAGGTTAGGTTAAGTTAGGTCAGGCTAGGTTAGGTTAGGTTAGGTTAAGTTAGGTTAGGTTAGGTTAGGCTAGGTTAGATTAGGCTAAGTTAGGTTGGGTTAGGTTAGGCTAGGCTAGGTTAGGTTAAGCTAGGTTAGGTTAGGCTAGGCTAGGTTAGGTTAGAATCGTAAACCCAGGATGATAGCCCACATGAAGAATTGTCACCCTAGGATGGCCCATTTGATGAATTGTCACCCTGCCGAAGTCTGGGGTGACGATTCTTATGTGACATTCTCATTTCCGTAACACACACAGATAAAGTCTACACTTGTTGGGCGTTAGTGTTCATTCGGGTGTGGTGGTTACTCTGGCGTGAGCGCGGACAAAGACTCACCACGTACGGAGAAAGGACGACGCGCATTCAAACTAAACAACCATACGGTCACTCACACGTGAACGGATACACCTACGCTCAAACCACCATACGATGTGCGTCCTCATAGATCGTGTGTCCACCTGCACACACACACACACACACACACACACACACACACACACACACACACACACACACACACACACACACACACACACACACACACACACACACACACACACACACACACACACACACACACACACACACACACAGACAGACACACACACATACACACACACACACACACACACACACACACACACACACACACACACACACGACTCGGTGGTGCAGTTGGTAGAGCGCTGGATTGGGAAGTACGGTGGTGCTCGCAGTACATGGTTCGAATCCAGCCCAGGGCCGAAATCATTTCGGTATCGCTGCGCTTCGGGTCGTTACTCTGACTCTCGTGGGCGGGGAGTTGGGATGTGTGTGTGTGTGTGTGTGAAAGGTCATAGCATTACCCATAGATCGGTCATACGAGCTCTGAGCTCTCTTCCGGGAGGGAAATAGCTGTCGATCACGAGTCCAACACGTGATCCAAAGACCAAGGTGAATACACACACACACACACACACACACACACACACACACACACACACACACAGACACACACACATACACACACACACACACACACACACACACACACACACACACGACTCGGTGGCGCGGTTGGTAGAGCGCTGGATTGGGAAGTACGGTGGTGCTCGCAGTACATGGTTCGAATCCAGCCCAGGGCCGAAATTATTTCGGTATCGCTGCGCTTCGGGTCGTTACTCTGACTCTCGTGGGCGGGGAGTTGGGATGTGTGTGTGTGTGTGTGTGTGAAAGGTCATAGCATTACCCATAGATCGGTCATACGAGCTCTGAGCTCTCTTCCGGGAGGGAAATAGCTGTCGATCACGAGTCCAACACGTGATCCAAAGACCAAGGTGAATACACACACACACACACACACACACACACACACACACACACACACACACACACACACACACACACACACACACACACACACACACACACACACACACACACACCAGAGGACCTAATAAAATGGGATGATAGAAATACAAGAGGACATGGAAAGAAAATCAAGAAGGACAGTTATAGAAGAGATCTGAAAAAGAACAGCTTTCCCCACAGAGTAAGAAATATTTGGAACAAGCTAGATGAGAAAGTGGTGTGTGCAAAAACAACACATGAATTTAAAAACAGTTTAGATAAAATGAGATATGAAGACGGTACCCCACGAGCATAGCTCCCCTTCCCGTAAAATACAACTAGGTAAACACACACACACACACACACACACACACACACACACACACACACACACACACACACACACACACACACACACACACAAACACACACACGCACACACACGCTCACATTTAGATCAAAGAAAGGCATAGAAAAATGGACAGAGGATTTGCTGGTATGGGATGAAAGGCTAGAAAAGAAGTAACAGTAGAAAAATGAAAGGAAAATTATACTCGTTTGAAAGATGTTTGGAATCATAGATTTCCACATGCGTAGATTTATTAAACAAGCGGGATGAAAATATAACCCAGTCCAACAACATGAGTAATTTTAAGGCAAAGTTTGGTGAGTATAAGTAGAGATAGAGATGGGATCCTATGGGCACAACTGCAACCCCATACACTATTAGGTAAATATGCACATACACACGCACATACACACACACACACACACACACACACACACACACACACACACACACTCGAGCTTTTTGTTGTTATGGTTATCGTCACGGATAGTCACATGACAAAACCGAGATCGAGCCCCACTCAAGGCTTCACAATACTGCAAGGTCTCTGTATGGAGTACTGAATACATGTTTCGTGCAATTGATATTTTGGAGACTTTAATGGCATTCCTATGGACCAAATCACTAAGCGTTTGTGTGTGTGTGTGTGTGTGTGTGTGTGTGTGTGTGTGTGTGTGTGTGTGTGTGTGTGTGTGTGTGTGTGTGTGTGTGTGTGTGTGTGTGTGTGTGTGTGTGTGTGTGTGTGTGTGTGTGTGTGTGTGTGTGTGTGTGTGTGTGTGTGTGTGTGTGTGTGTGTGTGTGTTGATCACTTCTAACTTCTACTCCCGCTCCGTTCTCTTACTGTCTTTGAATATTTCTTATACCACTTCTGTGGCAACATCTCGGTGCCATATTATCCCCATTGTTCACAAAATACAACCTTGTGAGATGAAGTACAATACAACATCTTAAGCTGTTACTGTCGTCCTTGAGCAAGTGGATGTTTGTTTGGTGTACGTAATGTCTGATCTATGGGTAATGATGGGACTCAGCATTTACACATTTTGCTTTGGGAGATTCCAAACAGTTTTCCAGGTTGTCAATATCTTAACTTAAGACATACGAAGCTTGGATTTTTTTAAAATAAAACTCAAGACTTTTAAATTTTATTCTGGTTAACGCCAGGCGATTTCATATAATTTAAGGAAGTTTTTCCCAGTTACAAAATTTCTATATTCAGAAAAGGTTAATACTCCTATATTCAAAGAAAGGTTATACCAAAATATTAGAAAACGCATGATACTACTCCTATATTCGAAATATTGTGAAAGGCAAAAATAATGGAATTAATTATAATAGATGCCATAGAACATCACTTAGAAAGCAACTGAATGGCAGCTAACACGGTTTCAGACGTAAATGCTCTTACTAGACTAACCTTCGAGACTTTTACAATTGTCCCAAACTACGACAAAAGGAATTGTGTAGATTTCATATATCTGGACGTTGACAAAGTTTTTTCATTTGGTCTCGCACGAGTCTACTAACTAAACTCTTTTCGCATTGAAGAAGAGGTAAGTTGCTAAACTGGATAAGAAACTGGTTGAAGAATTGTAAATAGCGAATTTTTTTGAATGGCAAAACTTCTAGCTGGAAAGATGTTACGAGTGGAGTTCCTCAGGGCTCTGTTCTAGGGTCACTCTTTATAGTATATATCAGTGATAACGACTGTGGATCTACATCTACTATCTCCAAAGTTCATCATGATACTATGTCGTATGTAATATCAAATGGTTACTCAAACCAACTGGATATTCAAACGGATTAACGGCCCATTACAACACCTTTCTCGAATTAGATGTTCATTCTATCTGCCGCCTGGCGATTTTATCCGATTGAGAAGAGAAAAAAACTCTTGACTCTGAAGGGCCAGTTCTGCTGTGGCAAACTGGACCTCGACCTTGCCTTCCAAAAAGCAAAATTAGGTTCGATCCCCCCAATGGCCACTGTAATTTGTCCTGGCGGTCCGAGTGTAGGCAACGTCTTCGGCCGCAGTTAAGCTGTTCCTGACTTAACCTCTGGACTTCTTAACCTCAAATAAGTCCCAGTTACTTCTCAGTATCCGCTGGAGTTTGGTGGGGAAATGACTTCATAATTATCTAAACATTACACCTCAGTCCTTGAAGAGGTTCTCAGAGGGCCCTTGTGGAATGTCGGGGACTTCATGGAAGAGAGAGAAAGGGTCCTTCGACAGGATGAGACCACTCCTTTGTGACCACGTGAATCATCATTAAAAAAAAAAAAAAAAAAAAACGCTTTGTACCGTACCCAAAGTCCTCAGAAGACTAATGATATAGAGACACTGTCGTAGCAGCGGCAATGACGCTAATCCGGAGAACCCCCCCCCCCCCGGACAAAAAGCACCACGACGAAACTACCCCTGGGCAAAACACCCCCTATGATGATGATGGTGATGATGATGGTCGTGGTAATGATGAAGATCGTGATGGTGATGATGGTCATGGTGAGGGTGGTGATGATGGTGGTCGTGATGA
>NC_134819.1:25243580-25248580 GCF_046742065.1 Oratosquilla oratoria
CCATTCCATTCGCCACCACCACCCCTTCTCCATGTCCTCTTAGCTCCTCGTGGATGACCTGTCATCCCTGTATCTTGCTCACTACCCTGGGTGAGAGGCAATGTAGCAAAGACATAGTACATCCACAGCAAGGCCGCTTCAATTGATCGGCGACCCCATCCCCAACTTCTCCTTCCCCTCATGCAGAAAAATAAAAAAAACGTGGAGAAATCCCTTTGGGATGCGTCAAAATATCATTCACACATATACACCTCCAAATCCCCATCCCCCGCCCCTCCCTTTCTTGCATAAAAGTATCATCTACATACAGCCATTCTACAGTCATCCCTATCTCCTGCCTTCTTCCTTTCTCAACAGACATACCCCTCTTTCTCAACGCCCCTTTCACCTCATCCATCCATCTCATCCTCGGTCGTCTCCTCATATTCACTCCTCCCACCTCTGCCTTCCACACCTATTTTGCTAATCTTTCTCCAATCATTCTTTCCATGTGTCCAAACCATCCCAATAATATTTCATCAGCCCTATCTGCCATCTCCTTTTCTACTCCCGCTCTCCTCCTCACCTCATCGTTTCTCACTCTATCCAACCTAGTAACCCCTACCATACTTCTCAGACATTTCTTCTCAAACACATTCAAAATTTTCCTCTCTGCCTCTTTTAAATTCCATGCCTGTCCCATACAAAGCCGTCGGCACGATCACCCCTTCATACAGTCTCCTTTTTGTATTCATTCCCAGATACCTATTTATCATTACAAATTTTAATCCGCCAATGTATTTCATTGGTTCTCTCAATCTACAATTTACCTCTACCTCCATTCCTCCCTTTCATGCCACATACGACCCCAAATACCTAAAATGATCAACTTCTTCCAGCCTCTCTCCTTTAAGACTTACTTCCAATTCACTGCCATCCTTTCTCCTTGTACATCTCATCACCTTGCTTTTACCCACATTTACCTTCAACCTTTTCCTATCGCATATCTTCTGCTATAAATATTTTTTTGTCTTGTTGGTGGTGTCGGATTGTTGTAGATGTCTTGTTGAATGATGTCTTTTTTATGTACGGGTTCCAACCATTTCGGAGATGCATTGTAAGTCTTCTTGAAAGTGTTTGTGTTGTTGTTCCAATGTATTTTACGTTATCTAAGAGTTGACAGCCTCTTTGTTTGCACTTGAATTCACGTATCACATTGGATTGCTGCAAGAGTTGTGGCTTAGGTGCAGTGTTGTGCATGAAGAATTTTCTTGTTTTCTTGTTTTAGTAATAGATTATTAGTTTGATGCTGTTTTCTGGTTTAGTGCATGTTATTTTTTGTAATGATTTCCGATAATATTCTTTCATCAGTTTTACGGGCTGTGGACATTTGGTTACAGTAGAAGAGTGTATGTTTGTTATTTTGTGGTGTTTTGTCCAGTTTTTCCATCATCCTACTGATGAAATACAAAACTCCACAAAATAACAAACACACACATTTCTACTGTAACCAAATATCCATATTCTATAAAACCAATGAAAGAACATAATCGGCAATCATCTCTAAATAAAAAATGGACGGTGGCGTTTTTGAGGAGATAGCAACTCAGGCTGAAATAATAGACAAAAGTTTCCCTATCCGTTTTCAGTGAGGAAAGTAATATTAGGATAGAAGCTGTAAACGTGAATGTGAAAGAAGCTCTCAATTCACTGGAAGCACTGGGCATAGGAAAGGTTTCAGGTCCTTGGTGGCTCTCACACGGGACAGTTCAGGATTTTTTTTTTTTTTTTTTTTTTTTTTTTTTTTTTTTTTTTTTTTTTTTTTTGTCAGGTCGGACGGTCCTTCACTGCTTTCACTATGCCTCTCCATATGGTTCTATCCTCTGCCAATTCTTTCCAGTCCTCTCTTGGTGCCACCCTCTCCACGTCCTTCTCTATTCCATCCATCCATCTGTACCTGGGTCTCCCTAATGATCGTCTGCCCTCTACTCCTCCTTCCATCACATTCCTTGGTAGTCTGCCTCCATTCGGACGCAGTGTCCAGGAATAATGAGAGTAATTCACGGACAGGATTCATAACCTATGTGTCCATTAAAAGAAGGAGTAGTGCCGCAGGATTGGAAAAGGGCTGGTGTGGTACCAAACCATAATAAAGGAAGTAAGGATATACAGCAATCGAACTAGAGCTGAGGAGTGACATTTCTAATATTTACCATGTTTAGCTGAATTGCATGATCTGTTATTTACGACCTGATGATGCAATAACATTATCTGCAATATAGACCACTGAATTACGGACCAGTGTTCATGACCAACAGGATAGTAATATCATGAGAGAGAATTGTGAAATATCATTGGGTTAAATGCCTTCAAGAGATGAAAATTTTGAAGGATATTCAATGCGACTTCAGATCTGGAAGGTCATGCGTGCTGAACCCATTATGTTTTTACTCAAGAATGATTTGTTACAAAAGAGAGGGCTGGGTGAATTATGTGTACCTAGATCTAACAAAGACATTTAACAAAATATTTTACAATCGACTTAATTTGGATACTAGAGCATACTAACGGACCAAGAGGTAAATTATTAGATCGGATAAAAGCTTTCCTGATAAGTGTATGAGGATAGTAGTAAATAATAGGATGTCAAGATGGATAATAATGACTATGGGAGTGACTTAGCTCTGACGCCTGAATGACATAATGGAAGGTATGACAAACTACATTAAGAACGCCCCCCTCGCGGGAGGAATCCGTCCAAAGATATCTGAGGAGTTGCTGTTTATAGCTGCGTCGTCTTCCTCCATCCCCGCCAAGTCCAGCCTCCTGTAGCTAACGGTCCACCGCCACCTTAACCAAGAACATCCACCTTGAACCGCCCAACGGAGGCGGCGGCGGCGGCGGCGTCGTCCCCGTCGCACCATAGGAACGCGGTTGCATCCCCTGAGGGGAAGACCACGTGGGAACAGTCAGTGCCTCAATGAGCCGCACAGCCACCTCCCCTCACCCCCGCCCACCCCAGTGTCCCCCTCCATTTGCCTCTTCCCGTCTCCCCCGGCACCTCCTCCTCCTCCTCCACCCCCGATCTCTCCCTGTGATCTTTCGTGATATCTGGACAAGACCCGAAGACGGTGACGAAGACGTGGTCCTTTCTGGCGAAGTCGCCTCCTCCCTCACTTCGTGGAAAAGCACCCGAAAGGCGTCCCGTGGCCCTAAGTGGAGGCGTTACCGTGTCCTCGGCTCTTTGTGTGGGGTTGGCTACTGACCCATTTGTCCGGGGTCCTCTTTGTCCAGTTGCTACCCCACCTCTCTCTCTCTCTCTCTATCTATCTCTCTATCTCTCTCTATCTATCTATCTCTCTCTCTCTCTACCTATCTATCTATCTCTGTACATGATATTGCGACAAAATACAACCCAACCCTCTTTCTCGATCTCACCCTCCCTCTCTCCCTCTCTCTCTTTCTCTTTACATGATACTGTGACGAAATACGAGTACAACACACACCCCTTTCTCTCTTTCTCCCCACCTTCCTCCCTTCCCCCATCATTCTCTCTCTCCCTCTCTCTGCATCTCTATCTGTCTAGCGGCCGAGTGCAAGTGTGTCCCAGCACGGCGAACTCGGGGCTTATTGGTCGGTTGGCTTGCCCACTTCCTGGCTCTTCCTCCATCCCCTCCACCCCACCCCCAACCCCCCACCCGGCTCTGAGGCGCGATACCACACTTGGAGTGGGAGGTTCTGAGGCCGAGTGTAAGGCGTGCCAGGGAGTGCCAAGGGGTGGGAAGTGTCAGGGGGCAGGTTGGAGGGAGTTCCACGGGGTTCCCGTGATGTTGGATGTCAGTAGTGACGTTTTTTGGTTATCAAGCGGCGATGAAGGTCCTTTAACTCCCCCACCCTCCCACCCACATCCACCCCCGCTCTTTCACCCTTGCCCCGCGTACACGAAATGTGAGCTGGACAAGGCGCAATTAGAGAGGCCGTACAAAATGCCGAGAGTCACGGCAGCGGAAATGGGTCGGTGGCGTCCGCCCCGGTCCGGCACCCCGCCTCCCGCAGGCGTCCCGGGGCGCCTCGCTCGGAGCCAGTCGACTCCTGACCGTGTCCCGGGACAGCTCGGGCAGAGCCGTCGCTCTCCCTCTCCTTTTCTTCTCTCCTGCTGGCCACTGACGCCGTGTGCTCTCCGCCTCATCCCTCCCCACCCCTGCGTTCTCTCTTCTATTTCTTAAGTCCCTAGAGGGGCTTCAAGTCTCAACGATGACGGAATGGCTACGGTTCCTGGCGGTGGTGGCCCTCGGCGTGTTAATCCACGGAAGGACCGTGGAGAGGGAGCCCGATGCTGAGCCTGTGCCGAACACCCCCATGGGTCCCGCCGTCCTCGCCCCCTTCAGACCTCCTGAAGGAGAACCTTCGCTCAACGACATCCGAGGGGGTCTCCCAGACAAATACGAGAAACAAAAGACGACGACGCCGAAGGATGCCCCCACGCCAACGGTCCCGGACGATTCCTACCTCCAGGACTCCCCTCACCCTCCAATCAGACTCGCCGAGGAGCTGGAGGACGACCCCGAGGACAATAGCATCGAAGGATCGGTCGAGAACTTCCCCGTCGATATCTTCGACGGAGAGAGCGACATGGCAGTGATGATGAAGCTTATGTACGGCGCTCTGGACAGCCGGCTGAGGCTCCTGAAATCGCGGGTCCGGAACGTGGAGTACACCGCCGGCCAGGTCCTCCGGCGGCTGAATGTCTTCGACTGCTCGGACCTGAAGGCGGAGGGGAAGAGGTCTGGAGCCTACACGATGTACCTCGAGCACCAGGGGAAACGTCCGGTGAAGGTCCTCTGCGACATGGACACGGAGGGCGGCGGGTGGACGGTCATCCAGCGCCGACTCCCGTACCCGACGGGCATCAGCTTCAACCGCGGCTGGCACGACTACAAGCTCGGCTTCGGCGACGTCTCCTCCGACTTCTGGGTGGGTCTCGAGAATATGTACGTGTGGACCAACGCGAGGCACTACGA
>NC_134819.1:25253580-25341366 GCF_046742065.1 Oratosquilla oratoria
TGATATGTACTATCTATAACCGGTTATAAATAGCGAAAATGCGTACTAGCCGTGTGAGCTTGTATGACGTCACGATTTCTTCTGTTTAATGTAACAATAGTAATAGTAAAAATGATAATAATAGTGACAATAACAACAACAATAATAATAATGATAATAATGGTAATATTGATAATAATGTTCATTTTGCAATAAATCAAATACAGATAAAGATAAAAACACATAGTTCGAAATTACAATTACAATTGCAGAGGGTAACACAATAAAAATGTGAGCTCATTTCCATTGTGGTAAAAAAAAAAATGTTGTCCACCGTTTCACAGCTCATCCGTGACGATAATTAATTCAAGTTCAGTGACTTCAAATTTATGATCAAAAAATTATGCCGATGCAATTTCCTATTAATGGTAGATTAGTGTCTTCTGTGTTGTTACCATTTACTTTGTTTCAAAGCTGATTTTTAGCTCAAACACGCTTGATACAAACATATCTTTGCTGGTAATGAAGGTTCTACAATAAAATTTCCTTATTCCATAAAAAAAAATCCCTCCTGCTCTTCATACTCTTCCTCTTCCTCCACCACTTCCCCCTCCTCCTCCTCCTCCCCCTCCTCGTGATCACCCTCCCACCTCCTCCCTTCCCCTCGCGAGCCTAACCTCACAGATGAGTAAAACCGCTCAGCGTTGACCAGGACACAGCATGTAGAGGCGTTACCAGAACAGAGGGGTCAGTGTACTGGGGCGAATGTCATACCTTTTGTTATTATGTTCGTGATAACACCAGATTATTTTGGTCAGTTCAAAGCAAACAGCTATTCTTAACTCTTCTTCTTCTTCGTTTAGTTTTTCTTCTGATTCTTCTCTTTCTTCTTCTTCTTCGTTTAGTTTTTCTTTTTCTTCTTCTCTTTCTTCTTTTCTTCTTCTTCGTTTAGTTTTTCTTTTTCTTCCCTTTCTTCTTTTCTTCTTCTCCCCCTCCTCCTCCTCCTCCATTTTCTTCTTCTTCTTTTTCTTCTTCGTAACAATCCCTTCCAAACTATCAAACCAATCTCGTACTCAAGTACTAAATTTTGCCAAAGGAACTTTCTTACTACCGGGAAAACCAAACCCAAAGTGGTTAAGATCCATCTTTAATGTCGTTTAACAATAAATTGTGATCAAGTCTGAGGTTCAAAAATGCTTTACTGGCAACATAGATTTGTAAATCCCCGGGGGGAGCGGGAACCCCCGAGGGTAAGAGCCGCCATTGCCTTAAAGGAACCCCCTCCCCCCCCATCTCATTTCACTCCTCCCCACCCATTGCTCCTAGGAACAGCATTTCCTCTCTTAATCTCTCCCATATATATTTAATAAGTTGAGCGCAACTTTTCTTATATGTATGCTCGAGTTACATACACATACACGAAATTTTGCGTTCAGCCCATCTCTATTGTGATAGTACAATGTGCACGGGCTCAAACAAAGCCCGTGGGAGTGACACTTTACTCCCCCCCCCCAAAAAAAAAAAATCACTCTCCCCCCTTCCCCCACACCACCCTTCATTTTGCCATGCTCGATGTAGATAGAGGAGATGGAGAAAGGGGAAGGGAGGAGAGAAGGTGGGGAAGAAGATGTAGGAGGAAATAGAGGAGTACAGGGAGGTGGAAGAGGAGTAGGAGGTAGTAGAAGGAGGAGGCATAGAAGAAGAGGAGGAGGAGCTATAGACAAAGAAGAGTAGGAGGAAGGGGATGGTAATAGGAAGAAGAGAACGAATAGGAGGACGTGTGGGAGGAGGAGGTGATAGAGGAGAAGGCTGAAGAGGAGGAGGAGGGTGTGATATCCGCATTCGGCCATCAAAGGACGGTTGACCTCGCCTGACCTGCTGTGACCTGAAATTCAACGATGGTCATTGTTCGCGTCCTGGTGGCCTCGGGATGAAAGACGAGTGACTGTTTTGAGATAGTACTGTCCTCTCTCCCCCCTTTCTTGTCACATTCTCTCTCTCTCTCTCTCTCTCTCTCTATGCCTCATTTCCTCTCTCTTCCTCTCTCCTTTCCTTCCTCGGCATACACGACTGAGCAGTCCTATTTAGGATATGCTCTGTTCATCCCACATTAAGAAGCGACAAAACGCCTATGCATCTTTCATTTCTCCAGAATTTCCCATAGAAAACGGGACTATCAGCCAGAATACAAACACTCTTCCCTGACTAAATCAACACATGTAATACAAGATAACGCACGATAGAGGCGTGAGATCGTCCATTAGGATAGAGGCGCTGGTAAAATACAAGTCCAGAGCAACCAACCAATCTCTCTCTCTCTCTCTCTCTCTCTCATTCAAGAGTTCCCGGTTGGCTCGCGCCAGCGTAGGTGTATAACTTTAGCTTTGACAGTTGACAAAGATATGTTGCCGCTGCCACTGCAGCTGGCGCCTCGAGCCAGCTGGTGTCGCCCGCTGAGAAGTAAGCGCATACCATCTGTTCTAACACTATAAGACAACAATGCATAAGTGCTCATGCTCACTTATTTATCCCTCAGGGGGGAGACGGCATTGCTAGACAGCGTTGATGCCAATGAAGCATAGCGACGCTGTCACTGGTAAACAAATAAATAAATAGATAAAAATTACAATAACATAGATAATAATAAGTGAAATAAATAAAAGCATAGGTATAGTTAAATAATAAACAGGTAAATAGTAAATGATAAAACTGACATAACTAATAATAAATGAAAATCAAGCAAATAATAATAAACAGACAAATAATAACAAACAAATAAATCATAAGATAATTCCCTTTTGTAATTTATATATTTATCTGTTTGCTTATTAGTATATCTAGTTTACCTATTCATTTATTTGTTAATTTATATATTTATTTACTTATTCGTTTATTTATTGACTTATTTATTTATTCATTTATTTATTTATTTGTTAGTTTGTTACCAAATGAGAACAAATAAAATGTCGATAAAATCATCAAATCCTAGTGTGGTTTTCACAGATTTTCCTTTGGTTTACGGAAAATCAATTTTATTCAACTTCACCCCGAGGATTTTCTTCAGCTGATGGGGGACGACAAACAGTTCTCTCTATCAAGAATCCCCAGAATTCGAAAATCTCCAATATTCGAAACGAAAAGTTTCGAAATATAGCAACTCCCGGATAACAGGTGCACTTTTCCAATACTCTAATGCAGATAAACTTTTATCCCATCGTCGGACAAGAAGACACTAACGTCGAAAGTTCTGTATATTTCGATCACTAACTGTGATCCTCTTAAGCAGATCGAGTACATAGTAGAGGACCTATATATAAAAAATGTGAGATGAGAAGTAGGAACAAGGGGGAGCTCAGGTCACGTGATCGACGATCTGCGGGCAGACGTCATTCGAAATACAATTTCATTCCTGATATTCGGAAATTCTGAATTTTAGAAATTCTCAATAAAGAAAACTCTCTGTATCCCAATAATGCCTTTCTCAGTTACTTCCCTGGCGCGGGGACGTACCTTAAATATTTCATTCTGGCTGTCGTCAGGTGATTTTAATCAGCTGAGTTGGAGGGGGACTGGGTTAAATAAAAGGAGCCATGGATTGTGTCAGAAATTTAACAAAAATAATTCTGATAATAAAAACAATAACAACAACAATGATTACGATAATAGTAATAATAATGATAGAATTGATAATAATAATGATAATGAAAATAATTTTAATAATAACAATGATGATTGTGATAATAATGATAATAAAAAACATAATAATGATAATAAAAATAATATTAACAATAATTATACATATACCAACGGTTTTCCCCCTTACAAGGGAGGTAGCCAAATTCAAAGGCATAAATCCACTTCCAATTGATCCCCACCTCCTCCTCTCCCATTCACCACCACTCCCTCCATCTTCTCTAGGTTCCTCCTGGATGACGGGTCATCCCTGCATCTCGCCCACTGCCCTGGGTCAGAGGCAATGCAGCAAGACACAGCACATCCACAGCAAGGCCGCTTCATTTAATCGGCAACCCCCCACCCCCTCTCCGTTCTCTCATGCAGGAAGAAAGACAACGGAGAGAAATCGTTTCGGACTGCGTCAAAATATCTTTCACACATACTCCCTCACCCCTCCCATCCCCCACCCACTCCCTCCCATGCATCACACCATCATCCATACACAACCTTCCTCCATTCACCCCTATTTTCTGTCTTCTCCCTTCCTTCCTCAACAGACATTCTCCTCTTTTCCAATGCCCCTTTTACCCCATCCATCCATCTCATCCTTGGTCGCCCCCTCAAGTTCACTCTCTCCACCTCTGCCTTCCACACCTCTTTTACTAATATCTCTTCTCTCATTCTTTCCATGTGTCCAGACCATCCCAATACTCTTTCATTAATCCTATTTCTCAACTCCCTTTTCACCATCGCTCTCCTCACCTCGTTTCTAACTCTATCCATCCTAGTAACCCCTACCATACTTTTCAGGCATTTCATCTCAAGCACATTTAAACTCTTCCTCTCTTATGCTCCATGTTCCTGCCCCATACAGTGCTGTCGGCACAATCACCCCTTCATACAATTTCCTCTTAGCATCCATTCCTATATCCATGACGTCACTGCGAACCAGATAACGCCACGGGTAGGTTTTACGAGAACGGCTGAAACAGACGATGGAATTTCAAATTCCAATAAAACAGGAAAGGGTTTTTGTGTCATTCATAAAGGTATTTTTGACTTTGGTAAATAATAGACATATTCCAGTAAAATTAGACACCTTTATTTTTCAAAGTGGTTATACTTTAATTTATCTGGCAATATCAGGCATCACAGGCTAGATTGGCGACGGCTCCCTTTTAAATGTAACCCAACTATTATTTTTGACTTGTTTTTATACAAGTAGTCACACTTCCGAATGTCATACCGGTATAGTGATAATTACAGTCAACCTGTTGATGCATGGAGGGGGCGTGAGGAATGAAGACAGTTTTTTTTCCGTTGTTTTAAAAGAAAACTGATTTGGTCTTTTTATATTTTTACACTCCGGTGGTATTCTAATTTTATATCACTTAAAAGGAGGATAAATATGATATAAATATGAAAGACAAAGGACGCCCTGTATCCATTAGCTCTGGACAAGAATTATTCTTACCGTTTTCTATTTCGTTCAAGTTTTCTCTAAAGTTGTTGAGACCTCCGCGCTCTAAGAGAACGTTTCCATTTGATTTTAAGAACCCGTTAGACAATAAATATTTACTGACACTACATTATATTAGGATAACGCTAAAGATCTTAGAGAAGTAAGATAATTTTGACTAATATTGACAAAATGGAAGAGTTAGTAGTTGTCAACGATGTGTTGGAAATGTCACTGTTGCCTCGTAATAATAATGATTCCTTGGCTTCAAGGTAAATATGACAATTCCGTAGATCGCAGTGCATTTGTTCTGTATTATGTACAAGTGTGGACCTACAGACACAGACCAAATATCTGCCACTTCCCTAGGTAAATGATAATTCATTACTGAATAGGAAGAGGGAACGTTTTCCTAAATATAATTCAATTACTTCATCAATAGTTACAGGTTGCATTTGCAGCGACGAGCCTTTCGGTGCTGGCTGTATACGTCACGCAATGACGTCACTCGTTTCTCTACGTCATAAACCAACACGGACGTTCAATACCGACACTAGAAATCTCAAGAACGTCAGTTGGTCAATAAAAGAATATAAAAAAAAATCTGCCAAGAGTCTTGAAGCGATCGAGTTTGTGAGTGGCACAAGAAAGTGAGAGTCGAGAATGACGGTGTAAAACTCATTCCTCTCCTTCCTCCCACCCTTCCTCCTTCCCCCTCCCCCCAGCCCCCTTCATCCCTACCCCCTCCAATTGCCTCCCTCCCACCCTCGTCCCTCTTACTTTGAATATCCACTCTAGGTCAATTTCCCACGCGGCTTTTACTATAGCCAACCGTAAACACTAAAGATTGTACGCGGGGGGGGGGGGGGGAATCAAACGACGAAATTCACAAACACTTACTTTGGAACACACGCATCGGAAAGCAGACAGTTTAAGAAGCAGTTATCTGTTATATTAATTTCCTGGCGGTTCTTCAATACAAATGATCAAATGATTTCACGATCACGAACTAGATATGATTTCTGTCAAATATGTGTTCATAACTGATATCGATCATGAAAGTGATTGCTACTGCTTAACATAAAGACGCATGTTAATTAACAAATGTAAACATCGAGCAAACTTAGCCACTCAGCGCAGTCCCTTAAACTGAATAAAATAAGTTTGTCGTTAACCAGAACAAAGTCTTCAAAGGCCCCTTTCTAAGTGAAGGGATTCGAAGCAGACGGCTGGCAACATGTTCACAATTTGCCAACGAACAAGCTGCCGGCATGTTTGGAACATCACCGTTTAGATCCTGCGGCTGTTGGTAATTAATCTGAGGTGTTGTCAGTAGGTTATGACGGCAATAGCAGTCAACACCCAAACAACGAACAAGATGCCAACATGTTTTGAACTGTCCAGATCCTGTAGAACACACATGTAACGTTGCAGACATGTTGGTGACACCTGGGTTACTCTCATAGCTTTAGTGTTTCTGTTGCCAGCATGTTCGCACCAAATGTGACACTTGTTTACACCTGTCTAGTGAACATGTATACACACATGTTGCAAACACACGCCGCTGATAGCACGTGTGGACGCAACATAGTGCTACACACACACACACACACACATATATATATATATATATATATATATGTATGTGTGTGTGTGTGTGCGCGCGCGCGTCCATCTCATACTACATAGACCCGGGTTAATTTCTATCAGCAATCAGTGACTGCCAACTGCCCAGGCTATCTGAACACATGGGGGGAAAAGGTGAAGGCTTCTGCATCAAAGAAGTGCCTCTTGGAGTAAGCCACTCACTGTACCCGGATAAGTTACGGTTATTTTTGTTATTGTTGTCGTTGTTGTTGATGTTGTTGTTGTTAACCCACCGTGTCAGTGAACGACGCTACTGGAGGTCTGAAACTCCCGCCAGAGGTCCTCCATCCCAGATATGCTGTGGTCGTACGTGCTTATGGGTTGCTGTTACTAGTGACCGCTTAGCCGTAGCAAATATGTCTTCGGTTGTGGTAGTCGGCTCAGATGAACTTTATCTAACGACTTGTTTCAGTTGCAAATGAACATTTATTAGGGTCTGGACCTCGTCCTCCAAGCACATAAGCTCCATTCGATCCTTAACGGTCGCCAGTGATTGCCACTTACCCTGGTGTCCCTGGCCCCTGCCTCGTCGACACCTAAACGTCTTCTGTCAAGCTCACATCACAAGCAAACGAACAAGTATAACTGTCCAAGTATAATTTGCAAAAAACCCGTTTGAATAAAATCTATGTTGCTCGTTGTTCAATTAATGTTTCTGTTTAGAATACAATTCACTTTTAGGAGATAAATTATGCGTGAAAATATCTCAAACACCAAACGTACCTTCTGTAACATGTACTTTATACACATAACCTATATTTCCATACTCGCCCACCAGGACACAAACCCCCTCACTGAAACCTACCATGCGGGACCTTTACCCCTCCCTCCAGCCATCCCCACCACCAGGTTACCCACCTCCCTGCAACCCGTTTCAGTACACGACAGTGCGTCTGAGAGAGTGGACGAGAGTTGAACATCTTGCAAGTTGTCGTCCCTGCTGTTACCTGTTCTAGCGACCTGCTTCAGTAGACGACATTACGTCACTGAGGGCGGACGAACTCGAGATTTGTCGTCTCATTTGTTACCTCTACCTGTATCTGATCTTTCTTCCACTCCACCGTAAGTGTTGTGATCACTGATATAATTTCTTCATTACATTTTAAACTCTTCATCACCGTGACGTATCATATAACAAAAATTTAGTGTGTTGACGTTGCAGAGGGAGACTTCAACTGCGAGACGGTGGTTATCTTTTTCAACCAACTAGAAACAAAATTTCCACATTTAGCAAATCCGCTACAGAAAGTGTACAGTTGTTTTCAATTCTGAGTAGTAGAGTGCCCAGTCTTTTCTGCGTTAGCCGTATTTCTTTATGTCGTACATTTAGGTCGTAAAAGAATGATCTAAGATGTAAATTTATGACCTAAAACTATATGTACGTTTCCCGTAAGTCCCTTGAAGAAGACACTGTCTACTTTGAAGTGGAGGTGATGAATATTTTGTGAGTAACACCAGCGTTTCTACCCTTTTAGAAGTAGAAGTTAGAAAAGATCAGTGTTCCTTTTTGAGCAGAGAATTGTCTCTAATTACATATAAATGTTACGTGCCTCTGGTCCGCAGGGGTGTCACTAAAATCTCCAAAATACTGAAATAAATAAAAGTTATGCAGTCCGTCTCGTGCGAGACTAGAAGTGGAGGAAGACGACAGATGTAATAAGAACATAAGAATGAAGGAGACTGCAAGAGACCATAAGGCCTACACTAGGCAGTTCCATGTCCATCACCACCTGTCATCCCCATCCATAAAGTTGTCCAACCGTTTCTTAAAACAACCGATAGTTTCAGCGCTCAGTACATCGTTACTAAGTTGACCACCCTATTAGTAAACCAATTATTTCCCATTTTCTAAGTAAACTCGCCTGGCAGCAGCCAAGACGAAAGAAAACGTGTTCTCACACCCACTGATGGAATATACCTATTTATATTTTCTTTATTTTCTTTCTCCCTTTTTTCCGCCTTCAATCTAAGACCACAGCATCCTTCTTCTCTGTCTGGACTTTTTCGTTTATTACAACTTCTTCACGGTTCTTATTTAATGTTTTATGAGCGTCGTGAGGAAGGTGAAGAATGCATCTTGTGAAAATATTATTGTCTATTTATATACCAAAACGCTTCTTCCACTTATTCTACTTCAATCCGTCAACCATTTCCTTTTCATTTTACCTCATCTTATTGTATAAAATTATTATAAGAGTACAATTGACTTATCCAAGAATGGTGGTCAAAAAGATGTTAGTAAATTCAATTAGTCCTAAGGTCATACTGGGACACAAAATGGTAATCTGTTTTTCCAGCTTCTTTACTTTCCAATAAATCCAAACCATTAGTCTATGCATTTAGATATAAAATAAAATAACATCCGTCTTCTTTGGAGTATATTAATCAAAGGAGGTGATCCTTATGTACATATATTTTGGCTAAAACTCAGCCAAGGAACAACAACCTCCCCCACCCACACCTCCATTCCGCGCCGTTTAAGACTTACGACTGAATTTGTCGACATTTCAGTCCTGCTGTCAAGGTGTGCAACACAAGGGTAGAGAAAGGGACCCGTCCACCGTTCGATATTTGAAACAACGGGGCACCACGTCTGTTATATATCTTGACATCGGCCATAACTTCCGAGCTCATATGTGTTCATTTATTTATTGACTAAATGATTGATTGATTCATAGATTTTATTTTATTTGTTTAGTTATTTTCAAATTGCGTGCAATTAACCTTTTTGTTTTTACATTAAACAAGTCGGACGTAGAAGGCTAATTTTCTATGTGCATGTGTATATATATATATATTATATATTATATATATATATATATATATATGTTGACTCATTCTGACGAGTTGAAGTGGGTGAGAAGAGGAAAGACTGGAATCTTAATCCGAGTTTTACTCTTGACTAGTTTCGCCTCAAGCTTATTCAAGTATAAAACTCAGATTAAGATTCCAGCCTTTCCTCTTCCCTCACTCACTCCTGTGGTGGTTGGGCCACTTGTTGACCCTTCCCAGCCAGTACCAAATACCTCCAGTTTCCAGGATCCTGTGTCACTCACGGACATCTGTTCCAGCCCTGTCCAGGTCCTCCTTCACGCTGTCTATCCATCTTGTATGTGGTCTTCCTGGAAATCGTCATCCTCTTCCTATACTGTCCTTCATCGTTCTCTTTGGTAAACTCTCCTGGCCCATTCTTGCAATTTGCCCGGCATACCACACTCGCCTTGACTTTATGATGTTCATGATATTTAATTGGTCTGATATTTCCCGTAACTTTTCATTATGGCGCCTTCTCCATTCTTGTTCTAGTTCGTCAAATACTGGGCCCAATATTTTCACTATTACACTGTTTTCAAACATAAAAAATCTTTCTTCCATTTTCTTAGCCAGACTCCAGGCTTCGCATCCAAACAATAGTATAGGTTTTGTTTTTGTATAAATATTCTCAGTTTGATCTTAGTTAGAATGCTCCTTCGTCCCAGAGTGATTTTCGAGGCTGTGGTGACATCGGCTGGCTGTTGCAATTCTTAATCCTATTTTGGTGTCTATCAGGTTTTCATCTGTCCTCTTCCCATCCACTTCATGCACACACACACACACACACACACACACACACACACACACACACACACACACACACACACACACACACACACACACACACACACACATATATATATATATATATATATATATATATATATATATATATATATATATATAAGTGTGTGTGTGTGTGTTCGTAAAGAGCTGGAGTCCAGGAGCCATGTTATCGGAAAATTTCAAAACACTGGACTCAGAGTAACAGAATTTATTACCGACGTTTCGGACCCTGTCCGGAGTTCGTCCTCAGGACATAACTCTTTGGACTAACCCCGGACAGGGTTCGAAACGTCGGTAATAAATTCTGTTACTCTGAGTCCGGTGTTTTGAAAATTTCCGATATATATATATATATATATACACACATATATATACATATATATATATATATATATACCATAATTTTCGTTTATCCTTTCAATTTATCTTTGGCTAACGACAGGCGCCCTTTCTTAGCGTCAAAGAAACCGCCTAGCCTTCGGCAAGGTTAAATGTCGTCTCAGCTAATCCTTCCCAGTTAAGTCTTGTGCCTAATGATTTCCTTCTGGCTAAAAGTGGACGATTTCATTCAGCTTTAGAAAGCCCTTTTGTCCTTTCAAGTTGTCACAAACAATCCTTTTCAATCAAGTGGCAAAACTATGTTACTGACATTTAAAGAAACCTTCAGTTCTCGAAGGACTAGACTTAACAGATCCCTTCTGCAACGGACGGTTCTTGCTGTCTTTATTCAGGCTAGCGCCAAGCGATTTTATTCAGCCTCCCCGCCCCCTCGCAAAAGCTAAATACAATCGTCCAGCGAGAAATACAACATAGTGTATTGCAACACTATATTTGTGTGTATGAACACGCATATTTATGCATATGTATATATATATATATATATATATATATATAATACACATATATATATATGTATGTATATACATATATATATGTATATATACATATATATATATATATGTATATACATATATATATATGTATATACATATATATATGTATGTTTATATACATATATATATGTATGTATATATACATATATATATATGTATGTATATATACATATATATATATGTATATATATATATATATATATGTTTATATATATGTATGTATATATACATATTATATATATATATATATGTATAAATATATATACATACATATATAAATTTACTTATTCTTTTTTTATATGTTCACCCTGGTGGACAACAACGGCCGTTAAACAGTTTTTATGGTTTGACCAATCCCGGTTCAAGATTACGACAGGCCTGACCTTTCGGGCACCCGTGTCGTCTACTCGTCTATCGACAGAGGTCCTTCAACTCCCCCCCCCCTCCCCGTTCTCCTTCCTCTCACCGCACTCCGATACCCTTGTATGACTCACGGGGGTTGGCCTGGCGCGGATAAGCACCATCTTCATTCCAGACTCACCTATTGAAATCGTTGTGCATTTGATGTCTATGCATGTTCCACTGACACAAAACTCTCGACATCTTCCTCTAGTGTTGCTAAGTTCCCTTAATTTTGCCAATTCATTAGCCTCGTCTCCTCAGGATCACTTTTTACGTTGTCTTTCACTCTCGGGGTTTTCCGGGTCGTCTTCTGCCACCCCGACCCCCATAACACATCCATCCATCATTCTTATAGACAAGCAATCCTCAGCAATCCTTGCTATATACACGTGGGTAGACTCTACTCGCAGCCCACTCTGGATCAATCCAAAGGATAAGGATTATACTAATTTTAAAGATAATAATAATAATAACAATAGTAATGATGATGATAATGATAATGGTGATAATAATGATGACGGTAATGATAACAACAATGTTAATATTGATAATGATAATAATACACTACAAATAATAATAACTATTATTAATAACAATAGTAATAATAATAATAATAATAATGATAGATATATACATATACCAAGGGCCCTTTCCCCCTTACAAGGGAGGTAGCCAAAGTCGGGCATAGATCCACTTCCACCCATTTCATCCCCACACATTTCATCCCCACACATTTCACTCCCTTTCACCACCACTCCCTCCTTTTTTTCTTGGTTCCTCCTCGATGTCGGGTCATCCCTGCATCTCGCCCAATCCCCTGGGTCAGAAGCAATGCAGCACGACACAGCACAACCAAAGCAAGGCTACTTCATTTAATAATGATAATAATAATAATGGTAATAATAATTATAATAATGATAATGATTTTGATAACGATGATAATGGTAATAATAATAGTGATAATGATGAAAATTGTAATAGTAATAATGGTAATAATAATAAATAATAATAAAATAAAAATAATAAATAATAATAATAATGATAATAATTATGATAGTAATGATGATGATGATGATGATACTAATAATGATAAAATGAGACCAAGGCTGGGATCGTGCCGAGGACGTTGGAACGTGTCGTCGTCTCCCGCGCCGCTCCTCTTCAGTCTCTCTCTGGAGGTGCACCCCCGAGGGGCTGGCATTCGGTCTCCGGACTAGGGTCAATATTTCTCCATCAGCTTCGACTATATTTACCCCACTTTTTTCACAAAAGGAGAACAGACAGCCGTTGACTGTTCTCCTCCCCCTATCACCTAGTGAAAAACAAACATTCACACAACATGGACAGCAGTCTAAAGTTTCTTCGCGGATAGATCGATTGGGGGAGGGTGAGAACTGTTGCTGAGTACTGAAGGACCGCAGGCTTTCAGTAGGTGATATCGGAGACAAAAATGATTATTGATAAAATAAAAAATACGAACTGTGATATTAATCTCGCTAACGGGGACTAGGTATCCTTCTCCTTCTTCCCCTCCATCCCTTACCACAGTTAATGAAACGAGCAAACGAGGACACGAAAAAGTCAAAGATAAAAACCCGTACCGCATGATCATGAGTTATGCCAGGATAGGTTTACTTTCATATAATGGTCGATTTTAGACACACACACACACACACATACTCGCTCACACTCCCACACAACCACACACGCACGCACGCAAAAACACACACACATACACTCGCTCACACACACACGTGCACACACACACCGGCTTGCTCGTGTAGTGGTATCGAGTTAGACTGCAAACTAACCTGTCTTGAGTTCAGTCCCCACCCAGGGCTGGAAATCATCGCAGCACTGAAAGCTGGCACCCTGCTCTGTTGGGGGAAGGAAATGGGTTCCGAACTCTTATCCGAAAGGGTAAATAGCTGTCGATCACGAGATCAACACGTGATCCAAGACCATGATGAATAACACAGACACACGCGCGTGTGCGTGTGTTTGTGTAGGTGTGTGCGTGTGTGTCTGTGTGTGATTCACCATAGTTTTGGATCACAGCTATCACAGAGCTCATATATTACCGATCTATGGGTACTGCTGTGACCTTACACGCATACACACACCCAACTCCCCACCCACGAGAGTTGGAGTAACAACCCGCAGCTCAGCGATATTGAAATGATTTCAGCCCTGGGCGGGATTCGAACCCGAACCGCCGTGTGTGTGTGTGTGTGTGTAGATACTTAAAGGATTCCACCTGACTGGAAGTGTTGCCAAGACCCGGCAATGACTGGCATATCCGGACAGTCACTGTTGGATAACCTTGTCCTTTGGTGACCGTTGTCCTGTCCGTTACTTGCTGACCCTTCTCAACCCCCCCCCTCTCCCACCCCTCACCCGCCTTCGACCGTTAGAAACAGTTATAACTGCCTGATCGTTTTTTTCTGATGGCTAGCATCCTCGCCTTTATACCACAGTCCACACAAGAGGTGTCATCTTCCACGTTTATGCAAACGTGTATACATGTATATATCACGTGTGTAATGATGGTTTTCCTCTCTTACGTGGGTGTTTTTGACAGGAGAAAAACACGTATACTGTCTACGTAAACTATGCAAAACACAAACTATCAGAGAAAAAACAACAACAAAACTATTGAAGGATTTGCATATTACGGCCACTAACTGTGGTCCTCTTCAACAGATACATATATACAAGGTGAATGAGAAGGAAATATATACAGATCAAACGAACAAAATGTAAGGAAACTTGGGGAAACTCAAGCCACGTGCCCCAGTCAGGCAATGCAAATGAGGAGGCTTTGTCAAAAAAGATAACTTTGGAAATTAATTCGTTAACTGCATGGCATACGAAACTCGGGTGACCACTGTGCTGTGGAAGTATTAGATTTTGATATTTAATAAAATTCTATTAAATTATTTTCACTCAGTAACTACAGTGGAATTTCAAGATCGCGACGGTGTTGTCCCAACCTATGTATTCATTTAAATCGCTGATGTAATGAAGCACAGTGGAACTATCTTGGGTGTATCTAATAGCATATCTGTGTTCTTCCTATCCAGGCTCTACTCATAGGCTTATGTTATCCAAAACATTTACCGTAGATACTTACTGCCTGTTTAGACAATCTACTGCGGTAGTTGTAGGTAACATCAATATGCTTATTAATTTCATCTATTTATTTATTAATTTATCTATTTATTTATCCATTTATTTCATTTATGTATTCTAAGAAATTTCCTGGAAGCAAAGATATTGTAGTGCATTTTTATGGTTTTCATGTCTCATTTGCATTTAAGGTCTGGGGGTGCAGTTTTATAAAAGTTAGCTTTTGATTTCCCGGCAGCCTAAGCCAGGTACCTTCCTAACTAAAGAAAATAGGTGACTTGCCTTAGATTCTGGTATAGTGACCGTAATATACAGAGCCTACAATATTTTGTTTTGTTTTAGTTTGTTTTTCCTCCGATAGTGGATTTTTACTTTATTTTTACGAATGTGTCGTTACACTTTTCTGCTCTGATTAATTACCTAAGTTCTATTCGGTCGATTCAAACTTCAGTGACAGTCATACAGACTACGAAATGTTTCTCTGACTGGAGACAAAACTCCATCCAAGGAAGATTGCTGTCCCTTCTTTTGTGTTTCCTTTCTTAAATGTCTCTTTTGTCATCTTAATTACTTCGCATCTTTAGGGATAGAATTGCTGGTGATCGGAGACGAAATACGACTATAAGTTAGTGCGAAAAAGGGACTGAAACCAATGTCCTCTCCATACTGACAGTCTGTCAAGCGAAGGAGAACGAAATGGTATTTGTTGCTGAAAACTATAAAGTGTTTAAGCTCCTCTACTGCCACTATTACAAGCACTGACGCCTTCTGACATCAACAGACCCATTAAGGGCTGTTGTCACGCACCCTGTCAAGTGACACAACAATGAAACAAAGAGTGTCGTCTCAATTGACGGGCAAATCTTATCATTATCATCGTTCCCAGTTCTCTTGTTCTTCTGCCCGTCCTCCGCTGACGACAGCGATGACGTCATAACGCGTGATTAGGAAGCATTGGCACGACAACAGCGTCACAAGATCTATATACATCACTGACATATACAACTAGTATAATAACTGATAATTATTGTTGTTGGAAAAAGATACACATCCAAGTGCACGTTCGCCTGTTGAAACCAGCGACATTTGATGTAACCAGACTTGAACTGCATCACTCTCATTCCGTTAGGTACATCCAATACTTCACAATATCATGACTTACCAAGAATATTGATACTGCACCATCACGGTTGCCACATAAATATCTTCGGGTACCAAAGTGACCAAGACTGATTTCATTGCAAAACCTGCAACAAGAACTTCGTTGTTGCCAATGCCTGTTTCGTCACTAAACAATATTTGGAACGCGTTCGATTGTAGGACAGTGTCAAAGTTCTAACGCCAGAAGTGAATTGTTTTGAATAATCGGAAACTGCAAATTGAACTCGTACATTTTTCTCTCATTTTCTTTAAACTATATTAATAAAACAGAGGTACTTTCTGGAATAATAAATCTCACCAAGAAAACAATTGCAGGGGTCATATGAAGATAGCAGTACACGAATCTGTTTTCTTTCACTTCGTTTAAAGAAAACTTTCGTATTTATGAAGTACACGATTAACGACGGTGTTCTTTTCGACATAAAAAAACAACAAATCATAAGCTTCATGCCCATCACACTGGTTCCACGGAGTATAATCAACCACAAGACTAGTAAACGTGAATTAAAATTATGTTTAGTCCTTGCGAATATCAAACGTCTTCAGCAAACTAACACTTGGAAAACAAGTCAATCTCGCCTCGCTGATGAGTCATTTTGATACTTGATGGATCACGGGTGGTATTGTTGAATGACGTCAGTGGTACAGCTGCCTTGGGAGTAAAAAACAAAAAACAAATACAGGAGAAAGAAGAGTGCAATGCAGATTGTTTTAATTGCTTTGTCGCGAAGATTTCTTGTCGTCCTCATATCTATACACAACCTTCATGTTTGTTGTGTTGGTACGAATGTACATAATACATGTACGCATATACTACATTCATTATATCTATGTATATGCATATATATATATATATATATATATATATATATATATATATATATATATATATATATATATATATATATATATGTGTGTGTGTGTGTGTGTGTGTGTGTGTGTGTATGCATATGTATGATATAATTCTTATCTCAAGTGTCTTAGACTGAAAACCCGTAACCCCACATCAACCGGCAACTATCCTCGGCACTTCGTATAGACTGCAAGAATTTTTGGAATGATGTCTGCGTTGTACTAGCACGGGACTGTTTCTAAGTCACAGTCTTGTAGTAGGAGGGAGAAAGTAGTTGCCGTTGTCAACTTTCCGAATGGGTGAAACATTTACAGTTGAAGTTGAAAAACTTGAAAGATCCTAAGCCCCGTTCGGAGACCGAAGGCCAGCCCCTCGGGTCTGCTCCCTCAGACGGTGGTGAGGAAGTTGACAAGTTTTGGAGATGGGTGGCAAGGAGGTAACTCTCACTGATGTTCAACTTTCAGGGTCATTTCGTGCAGGTATCCGTCGTTGGTCCCATGTATAATACATGCATACATACATACATACATGCATGTATGCATACATGAATACATACATGGACACACACACGCAGTTCCCGGCTGCCACTACGGCCGTCCAGGTTCGAATCCCGACCAGGGCTGAAATAATTTCAGTATTGCTGCGCTGCGAGTTGTTACTCCAATTCTGGTGGGCAGGGAGTTGGGGTTGTGTGTGTGCGTATAAGGTCACATCAGTACTCATATATCAGGCATATATGAGCTCTGAGCTCTTTTCCGGGAGGGAAATAGCTGTCGAACACGAGTCCAACACGTTATTCAAGACCATAGTGAAACATACACACACGATTGACTACCAAAACAAGTTAGTCTCTAAAAGCAAAAATTGTAATCGATCTTGAGATTCCTTCTTTTTCCATGTCAAGCCTTAAACTGATTACTAAGAGTGAATCAATTGATGGCGGAAATCTCTGCAACTAATCTTCTTAATAAATGTGAGTGGAAATATATCTCTCCTGCTACTAATTTTCTAAGGAAAATTTTCGCCAATCCCACTCCTATTTCAGAACTCCTGACTAGCCTGCCCATACGAAGACTAGTTTCTACTATCTTCTACAATTTTGAGGATGATAGTCATACAACTCATAAGGGAATGGGATGCATACCCAATTTCCTCACCGCGTCGGTGTTCTGTTGGAACAATACTTTCATTAACAGGGCGTGTAGTGTATTAGCCGTGGTTTCTTCTTCTTCTACTTCATCTTATTTTTCTTCTTCCTCCTCTTTTTCTCCTTCTTCTTCTCCTTCCTCTTTTTCTTTTACTTCTGCTGCTTCTTCTTCACATATTTCTTCTTCTTCTTCTTCTTTTTCCTCTTTTGTTTCCATAAGACTCGGATGCACACTTCGAACATTCCATTCTTAAAATTCATTTCTTCATTTATTTTGGCCTATAAGTCTCCTGCACCCACTTACTGTTGCTGAATAGTTGGTTTATAAGTTTCATATTTCGTTGTGATTTCCTCTTTTTTATCCATGTGTGCACTTCGCCAAGACTATTATTCCAAAGAATATTAAGTTTCAATCTGCAATAAATCTTTACAAGTAAAAATGAGCAGAATATTAACTTATACGCGTCCACTTTGCCGACCTTTATCTATTTCTCATGTTTGCATTTATCTCTATTCTATTTATTTTTCTTTTTTTTTCTTTTGTTTTATCTGTGCTTAATTCACTATAGTTGATCTTATTCTATCTTGCTCAATTTTATGTTGATTTACTTATAAAAAAAATTCATCTGTTTCTCTATTCAACTTGTTTACCTGCCTATTTATTTATTCATATTTATTTATCTACTCATTCATTCAGGTTATCTCACCTTATTTATTCATTCATTCATTTATCTATTTATTTATTCATTTATTCCCCCCCCCCCCTCCCTTTATGTCACACCACTCGGGCTAGCATTCTCCACTTACTTCGACTTGTCTGGATGCATTTCGCAGTCTCGTTTCACAGCTTCCAGGAATCACTTACAGTCTCTGGTTCGTCCCTTTCCCTTTCGTCTCAGTCCAGTCACCACCTGATCTTCCTGCGGTCTTCGTCTCCTCTGCGGACGGCCTCCAGAGGCGTCCTCCAACGACGACCGACGGGGACAGTCACGTCTCGAGAACAGCTTTCGACCTTACGTCAATTCTCTCGCTCAATCAAATAAAAAAAATACAGATACATAGATAAACAAAATTATAAGAAGACATAACGATAATAGTAACGATGATGATGATGATGATGATGATGATGATGATGATGATGATGACAACGACGATGACGATGACAATGATGCTGACGATGGTGATGATGATGTTGATGATGATGGGAATGATACTGACGATGGTGATGATGATGATGACGATGAAGACGATAATAATGATAATGGTGACGATGAAGATGATGATGATGATGATGGTGATGATTTCCACATACCTATTGTTCCTGGGGACCCCTCTCGTTCTCCGAATACAAAACAAGAAAAAAGTAAACCACCTGCGTACTTAGTCTGCCAATAGCAACTCATAAAGTCACCTCTATCCATTACCCCTCCTTCACCCACTTTCGCGCGTGTATCAGCCACATTCACAACATATCTAACAAAGACATTTTCACGCCAGAAATTGAACAGTTAAAGATAGGACTAAAACATTTTTACTTGAGAGGAGTAATGATCAAGAAAAAGACATTGTAAATGATGCATGTAAATTGTAAAATGAGTCAGCGATTATTACTAGGAAAATTAAGGAAATTAACAAAGCACGACCGAGAAGGACGAGAAGGATACATGGATCCTTGAGGAAGAGCGGTTAAGATTAATGTAAAACATACACACACATACGCACACACATATACAGTGTATATATATATACAATATACTCGTGTACACACACACATATATATATATATGTGTGTGTGTGTGGGTACAACACTGGGTCCCAGTGAACATATTTACCTTTATCAGCTACAATTCACTTTAATTCTAAGCCATCATCATCGAGAAACTCGAGGAAGCATAGATGCAGAAATTGAAACGTGGTAACACGTAGAAATTGTCTCATTGCTTACCCAAGTATTGAAAAAGTGCACTTGTACTAATTACCTGTCGTCTTTAGCACCGACCTCCCCCCCCACCCCCTTCTCTCGAACGACCTCGTTACTCTCTCCTCTTTTCCGTTTTCCTTTTGCATCAAGGCTACAGCCTCGATCGTCCTCTAAAAACACTTGTGTGATCATAACCTCTTCCGCTTCCTTTTCCTTCTTCTCATGGACTCTGAATTACACAGACCCTTGCTATTTCAGCAGTAATGCTTCTGTATCTGAACGAGACGGTCATTTCCTTTTCTGTAGTCATTAAAACGGAAATTGAAGGTTTTCTCTTTTTAAATTTCCCTTTTTTTCGTATATCGGGCTTGAACCAATGTGTGCATAAATACAATATATATATATATATATATATATATATATATATATATATATATATATATATATATATATATATATATATATATATATATATATATGATCACCTTCACAGAGTCTTAACCCACTACACCACAGAGACTGTAAAAGCCTTGAAACCTGGAATCGAACTGATTCCCGAGGATAGGAAAAATCACTAATACGGGTGGCCGAAAGCAGTGGGTTCGAATCCTGCATGTGACTATCATAAAAACGATCATATATATATATATATATATATATATATATATATATATGTGTGTGTGTGTGTGTGTGTGTGTGTGTGTGTGTGTGTGTGTGTGTATGTATTTTCCTAGTTGTACCTAGTTGTATTATATATATATATATATATATATATATATATATGTGTGTGTGTGTGTTTGTGTGTGTATATGTATGTATGTATGTATGTGTGTGTGTGTGTGTACATGTTCCTGTGCATGCAAGGCTGACTCCTCGTCATTTAAACATGAGTCGTAGTTGGCAACTTTCCGAAAAGGAAAAGTCGACAGACAGTGAGAGTGAAGCATGTGCTGGGGCGGGGTGGTCGGGTCCTCCTCGCTCTTGGTCGATTTCAGTGAAATCTGAAATCGCCGCGGCTGCCAACCCCTTCAGCTCAATGTCACATGCGAGAGAATCTTCCAGGTGCCGCCAGATGATTTTATTCGGGTGAAGGGTGGTCCTGGATTGATAAAGTTAAAACTAACCAAGTTATTACAATTTGCACCCACGCCGGGCTCGCCTGATTCCTTGATCAGACAACGCACACCTTATGATTGATATGTCTTCAGCATAACTTCAACAAAGGACACTATCGTCCGCGAAGAACATATTTCTTCATGGAACCTCCTACTCAACATCTTTGACCGCCATATCCATTACAAGGTCAAAGATATATAAAGACTCAGTGATGATCCTTGATGTAGCCCAAGTTTCACCTCGAATTTTTCTGTCATTCCCACGATTCTTCTTATTTATGTCGTCGCTCCCTCATGCATGCTTTTCACTGCCTCCACATACTTTTTTTTTCAAATCACCTTTTTCTCCCACACAATCTTACACTTTTTTTGAGGGTACTTGGTCATCAACTTTTTCCTAGATCGATAAATACCAAGTGTAGTTCATTGTATTTTTGCGCGATTTTCTGCAAATTGTTGCAATATGAAATTGGCATCTTTGGCTCGTTTTCCTGGAATAAATCTGAACTGTTTTTTGCTTATTTTCATTCTACTTCCGACTAATACTCTTACATGATTTTTATATCTTAATAATGTGGGACATTTTCTTTATATCCCACTATTTACCACATTACTGCCCATCTCCTTTACCCTTATAGAGAGGTACTAATATATTGTTTCTTCAATCATCTGGCATCTTCTCTTTGCTTATGTATCTTACTGTGGAAATCCCACAAGATGTCATTTCCTTCATTGTCCAAAATTTTCCAAACCTCAAATGGGACTCCATCTGGTTCCACTGCTTTCCCTTTCTTCATCTTCTTCTTCAGTGTCTGCTTTACTTCGAGTTTGGTAAAGTTCGAAACTTCCCTTTCACTGGGTGTTCCATCTCCCTTTGTGTTTAAGTGTTTTTTTCTTTATTCACGAGCTTGTCAAAGCACTTTCGTTTTTCATATCTTCTTCTCTTATCACTTCTTTTCCACTTCTAATCTTTAATATGTGTAAATATAATGAGAGCTTTTGACTGCAATTAGTAACATAAATTCAATGAGATCTTTTGACTGCAATTAATAACATAAATTTAATGAGAGCTTTTGACTGCTATTAATAACAAATTCAACGAGAGCTTTTGACTGCAATTAATAACATAAATTCAATGAGAGTTTTTGACTGCAATTAATAACACAAATTTAATGAAAGTTTTTGACTGCAATTAATAACATAATAAGAATTACCTATAAGGTCGCAAAGTTTTAGACTACACAGAGGATTCACAAATGAAACATGTACAACTTGGATATCTATCAGATGCTATAAACTAATGAGAAGATGTACATCGCGCCTATCACCTCTTTGTCCTACCCAGGACCACAAAGAGTTGGTGTCCGCAGCAACGCTTGAATCAATGCGAGAAATCACAACCAAGGCACCACGAGCAACATGGTAGAAAACACTGTACTGAGCAATGCAAGAACGGAGGTACTTGGAGCTTCTCCTAAGCATCTAATCAAGCTTTTCCCACCCTTTTCCGACCCATAGCACCCCCTGTTGTCATATCTAAGCAGTCCAGCAACTCTATCTTGTTATTAGAAGGCTAAAAGAAAATGAAGTGTACTGCTTGATTATATTTTCTTGATTCTTTAGAACTGAAACAAATTTACAATATTGTTTGTAGAAGAAATAAGAACACCCTAGAAAAATGAAATAGCATGGCAAAAGTCAAATATGCACAACTAGGTAATCAATGATACATATATCAATATGATTTTCGTGTGTATCACTTCCCAGCACCCCCTGTAATTGATTTCAGCACCCCAGGTTGGGAAACGCTGCTCTAATGTGACGTCGCGTCTTCTCAACCAAGTTGATACGTCTGACGTTCACTTTTCTATTTCTTTTCTCATTGAGAAGTCTCATTCCTTCCTTGTGAGACTGACCAGTTCGCACACTCTGAGATCCAAAGACCGTGAATGAAGGCAGCGACGCCACGTGCATCGTGTGAAGGGAGAACCTCGGTGGAGGCGTTTCAGAATCGAGGTAATAAGTTCCTCATCTTCGTCTGATTTGGAGCTGCAAAGATGGAGGAAGCTGACGTATTAGTGTCTTGTTTTGATCGTGTTATCAAGATTATTGCAGATGGACGCTTAAACCCCCTTTTAACACATGTCAGGATTCTGCAGAACTTTCTCAATTGAACTATGCGGGACACCCGATCCTTAACCATAGGGAAACCAGGACTCTGCAAATATACCTTCCCTTGCTAAGTACTTGGTATATATATATTTTTATTTTGGTTCTCCAACGATGAAAAATGTCATTTCGAGAACAAAATTACACCGTAGCACGGAACCTGGATCTTTGCTAACCTTGAGGAGATTCCTCCTGCATTACGATCCCCCTTCCTCCTCTCACGTTCGTGCACAAAACAAGTTCTTCCCCCACACACGGATAAACATACACACACACACACACACACACACACACACATACACAAACACACGCACACACACACATATGGAAGTCCTTCATAAAGAAGACTTACTAAATTGGGCTAAGAGAAATACAAGGGAACATGAAAGGAAGCTCAAAAAGGACAGTTATAGAGGGGACCTGAAAGAGAACAGCTTTCCACACAGAGTGGTGGATGTATGGAACAAATTGGACGGAACAATTGTGTGTGCTAAAAACCCTCACGAATTTAAGAGCAAATTAGACACTGAGATACAAAGACGGGACACTACGAGCGTAGCTCCCCTTCTCGTAAGATACAACTAGGGAAACACACACACACACACACACACGCTCAGTGATGAATATTGTGTGAATATTTGAACGTGACCCATTTTCTATCGTAAATATGCACAGGCCTATCCCTGTGTTGATTATTTGATATATTTTCTATGTGTAGTAATTCCCTCATAACTAATTACTTATTTATCTCTATATCTATTCATTTATTCATTCATTTAATTATTTATTTTTTGTTTATTTATTTATCTTTTGTAAGGAATCACCTAAGGAACCGTGTCACTGTCAACTCTGAAACGACAGGTGCTCCCTTCGAATTAATGAAATCACATGGCGACAGTCAAAGTATACAAGAAGGATCTTTGAACGTTAAAGAGTTCATGATTTTGTTCTCTCTAAAATCGGATGATTTAATTCTACACAGAAAGATCTCTGGGTTCAGGGGTTAGAAACAAAACCGGTTGAAAACGATCTATGTTAACGCAGTAAAGGGTCAAGAACTTGTTGATCTTATCAATAAAAACCTTTCCTCTATTATTCTCCCTTACCCTTCTTTCGACCCTGCACTGGAGCGTAGCAAGGGTTTTAGTTAGGGAGTGGGGGGGGGAACGACTTTCACCAGATATTTAGAATATGTTATGAACTTTATAAATAACGATCTATTGTCCTCGTCACTGTGCAACTGCGAACGAAGAGGGAGACGGGTCACGTGATCCTTATGACACTTCCACCGCCCCCACTTCCCCTTACGTCAGTGGTACCTAACCTTTTTCAGTGCCCTTAGTACCCCTTGATATCTCAGAAAACTTTCCTCGTACCCCCATTCAATACAAATACAATGCAAACATATGAAAGGATTAGTGACACAAACCTCGCTTTGCTTTCTCATAGTAGATATACAGTACCATAGCACTGGCTATCATGTCTCGTAGCCCCATCCAATACAAATACAATGCAAACATATGAAAGGGTTAGTGATACTAACCTTGCTTTGCTTTCTCAATGTAAATATACAGTACCATTGCACTGGCTATCATGTCTCGTACCCCCGTCCAATACAAATACAATGCAAACATATGAAAAGGATTAGTGACACAAACCTCGCTTTGCTTTCTCAATGTAAATATACAGTACCATTGCACTGGCTATCATGTCTCGTACCCCCGTCCAATACAAATACAATGCAAATATATGAAAAGGATTAGTGATTACCTTGCTTTGCTTTCTCATTGTAAATATACAGTAACCGTGCACCGGCTATCATGTCTCGTACCCCCATCCAACACAAATACAATGCAAACATATGAAAGGATTAGTGACACAAACCTCGCTTTGCTTTCTCATAGTAGATATACAGTACCATTGCACTGGCTATCATGTCTTGTACCCCCATCTAATACAAATACAATGCAAACATATGAAAAGGATTAGTGATACAAACCTTGCTTTGCTTTCTCATTGTAAATATACAAGTATCATTGCACAAACACACAAACACACAACACAAATACAATCCAAACATATGAAAGGATTAGTGATACAAACCTCGCTTTGCTTTCTCATTGTAAATATACAAGTACCATTGCACTGGCTATCATGTCTCGTACCCCCATCCAACACAAATACAGTGCAAACATATGAAAAGGATTAGTGATACAAACCTCGCTTTGCTTTCTCATGGTAAATATACAAGTACCATTGCACTGGCTATCATGTCTCGTACCCCCCAGGTTCAAGTTTTCGTACCTGTTGGGGCTTACAGGTACCCCAGGTTACGAACCATTGACATAAGCTGAGGCTTCTAACACTGCAACACCAGATAAGAACATAAGAATGAAGGAGACTGCAAGAGACCATAAGGCCTGTACACGAGGCAGCTCCGTATCCATCACCACCTGTCATCCCCATCCATAAAGTTGTCTAACCGTTTCTTAAAACAACTGATAGTTTCAGCGCTTACTACATGGTTACTAAGTCTATTCCATTCGTCGACTAGATCCACTTCACTTGGGGACTCCAGACAAAGAGACCCCGCCCGGATTGGGGTCAGTCACGAAACGGGGTCTCAAGGTGAGACTATACGAAGATCATTAGCTCCTCCTCCTCCTCCTCCTCCAAGACGTAATCTCATACCAGCAACCAACCCTCTTCACACAGTGACGTAAATGGGTTTGGGGAACTATGCATATCCTGAGGTCGTGTCCATACGTGAGTTATGCTCAGAAGTCATAACAAATGACTTCGTTGGTAAAGGGACTGGATATGATAATGTACTTTATTAAATGGCACTTCCGACACTGCACAGACTTTGTTCCCTACTCCCACCATACACGCGCGCACACACACACACAAACACACACATGCATACACAAACGCACATACACACACATGCATACACAAACGCACATACACACACACATGCATACACAAACGCACATACACACACACACACACGTATGCACACACATACACAAACACACACTTGCATACACACATACAAACACACACACACACACACCGCCATGCCCTTCCTGCATGGTAACTCCTGTATAGCCACACAAAGCAACTGGTCTTGTTCTGTGAGAATATATCGATTTCAGTGATTGCAACATACATTCAAACACACACGCGCGCACACACACACATGTATATATATACATACATATATATATATATATATTATACATACATATTATATATATATATATATAAATATATATATATATATATATATATATATATATATATCACTGATTTATTCATTTATCCTTTTATATACCTGTTTGTCTACTTATTAATTAATCTGTATATTTATTAATTTGTTTATTTTTCTCTTTATTGATCCATTCATTTACTTACTAAAAGGAAGTCATTTCTTAGGGGAGCGTGCAAAAGGTACACTAACAACTGTTTTTATCATCAGAAGGTATTGACCGGTGGGGGAGAGGTATCGTGGCTGGGTGAAAGGAGGAGCCGTTGGGCTGACCTGAGAGTCGTTGAATCTTGCAGCTCCCATAGGATGCCGGGTGAAAGGCGCGCCTCAATTCAGTTGCCGCTTCTCTTTTATGTTGTCGCTGTCCGTTGCAAGGCTAAGTATATATCCTCTTCTCTAACTTTGGAACTACTGTACTACCCTAATCTAACCAAACTTAACCTAACTTTCTTTGACTTATTCTCAAAAAATAATAACGGTACGTGGAATGCATGGACAATCACAATGTCAAAATATCACAAGAAAAAACATGACGTTACCCGAAGTGCAGTGGAAAAGACTTAAAAATATCTGAAGTCAGGGAGAGGACCAATAGGGAGAGAATTCTCATTTTACCTCGGCATCGACTCCCCCTGACTTCTCTTATGTTTATGTCTTTGTTGTCAATTCACTTGATTCTGTGCTGCGCTCTGCTTCTTATTTTGATTTATCTTTATCGTTTGCTGTTTAGTAATATTGATCTAGTTGTCGATTAGCAAGACACACTTTCATGGTGGCGTTTGCCATGGATGGTCCGACGAGTCTTGCAGTCTTATAGGACGCTCATTTAAAAAACAGTATAACGATAAATTAATGTCTGTCATCTTTCTGACTTGGAAAGTTAGACAAGGGCGTGACCATGGCGTATTTTCGGGTTTGACCATGGCGTATTTTTGGGTGAGACTGTACGGAGAACCACCCTATATTTCCGAAGAAAATGACAAGGAGTGAACTACAGTGGTCAAGGACGGTTGGAAACGCCCGCCATTTCGAGCAGCGGTTTGGGAAAGAGGCAAAAACTAGTCGTATTTTATTCCTTCACTCGAATGGTTCTGGCAAATTCCGTTATCGTACATTCAATGTTATTATCAGATTAAAGAAACGGAAAAATCTTAGTTTCCTTAAAACGTTCACCATCGTCATCATTTAAATATCATAACTAAACCTTCCTAAGACAGTTTCCTTAAACGTTCACGATAGTCTTCATGCAAATATTATCGAATTGATTTGAATGGCTGCGAATCAATCATTCAAAAAAGAAAATTAAATACGACAATATTTGATATAGGTAAACTAGTTCACACTAAGCGAGGCTGGAAATGCACAAAATGCGACAGAAACGAAAACGGCTATCTTGTTTCAACCGACGCTGCAACAAGCCAAGGTTGAATTTTTTTTTGTAAAAGACGGATTTTATACTTGCCTGCACGTCTTTCCAGCAATTTGATTCTAATTCTTTGTCTTTTTGCACGATATGCTTATTCATCTACTTTGTTATTACTGAGAATGTTATTTCCAGTTTCTCCCTTTCACCTAATATAGTCAGAATTTAAATCTGCATTCCCCTTGCAAGGGTGGTTGCTACGGTGGTATAACGTGAAAGTAATTCTCCGTATGCACACACACACACACAAACACATGCACACGCGCACGCACGCATGAAAGTATTAAAGGCAAAAAAAGAGATGTAACAAGTCTCATACCTGGCCACACTCACTAGGTAAGAAGCAGGTGAATACGTATAACTACACAAAAAGAAACACACACACACATACAATACACACGCACGCACCAACATACACAAGTATACACGTACAGTGATTGTATCATTATATGAAGACTATAAATACACACACACACACAATATATATATATATATATATATATATATATATATATATATATATATATATATATATACATATATATATTATATATATATATATACACACACAATCCATTTAACGTAACAAAATCCTCCATTAGTCTCGCCTCTGTCTGCCCAAACCAGTTCTCGAAGCTTCCAGCACTTCCCTTCTCGAACCTTGGGAACCAGAACGATCGTTCGAACCTCGCACCTGTTGTGCCCAGTCATCGGATACTTCCTGCCCATCTACCACAAAATATCTGGATTCAAACACGACTACACTGGCACGGCAAATTTATGAATGTACCCAGAGTCTAATTAATGGTAAACATGTTTCTTCGTATCTGATCGCTAGACGTGTGAGGAAAATTATATATAAAAAAAAATTACATTTTTGTTTTTTTCACGTGACCAATATAGTTTAATCTTTTTTGTGGCTTTTGGTTTTTCCTTTTGTCACGTGACCAACGAGAGAGTAAATTACACAACTTAAGCAATGGAAATATGCCTTTCGTTGTTACATTTCTATACACAGTACAGTGGTTCTTTAATAACAAAAAAAGCCACATTTGTAAACAACACTGTACTGGTGCCACATGAGGAGCCAAAGATTCGGTGACCTCGTTCCGATATGCCGTGGGTCAGGTGCGGGTGTCCGCGAGAGTGGACGTGCTCCGCGTCCCCGTCAGGTCATCCGACACAAGCTCTTGTGGTCGACCATCATACTCAAAGAACACTCTCACATATCATACTGAGATAACCTACTTTAAGGGTCACAAAACGTTTACACCGTATAGGCTACTTAACTGACATCTTCAGGCTTAGTGACTTGTCCACTCAATTTCTGCTCATCCCCCCCCCTCCATCCTCAACTTCATAATACATCTAATCTTCAGATGAGCGAAGTAAAAGTTTCCAAAGCTCAATTTTGCAGAAATCATTCCATAACCCATAATGCTAACACTTGTACATGCTTATGTGTAATATGCTACACACTCATACACACACGCACACACACACACACACACACACACACACACACAAATAAAAGAAACGAAGTGAGGAACGAAAAGGTGAAGACAGTCTTATTATTCATTGCTTTGGACTCATAGTTTATAAACACTTCTATCATTGTGGACAATCTTGCGCCGTTGAAATACGTCATCTAATATTTCATGCTTTCTTGGAGAATAACAGACCAGAAGATGAGGAGATAGTTCCTAAAAATGTTAAAGAAATTGATAAAGTACTTGGAAGAGAAAGAAAAGTTGGTTAGCAATCAGTTTTGATCTAGGAAGGGAAAGTATTGTGTAACCGGTGACCCGCGGTTTTTATTTGAGTGGTTGATGAGTTGTACGAGAGGGTTGGGTAGATTGTATATTGTACATTTGGAAAGGATTTCGACAAGGGACCACACAAGAGAATAACATGGAAGTTAGAAAACTTAGGTCTTATGAGTACACCGGAATGGGTAAAAGAGGGTGAAAGTAATAGGCATGAGAACAGTAATAAATGAAAAGTCGGGCCGGAAAGAAGTGAGTAGTTGAGTACCACAGGGTTCGGTTCTAGCACTTGTGTATCCTGTATATCGATGATTATGAATGGAATAGGTACCTACGCAAACCTATTTGAGGATGGTCCTGAGATCATGAAGATTATGAAAATGAAGAGGATTGTGGCCAACTACAGGAGGACATAGATAAGGTTTATGAATGAAACTGAGAGTGGAGCATGAATATCAATACAAAAAACACCGACAAGAAAATATGAAATAGCAAAGGCAAAAAAAGAAAAGGACTTAGACATTTTAGTCAGTAATGATTTGTCGTCAGAGAGCTATAAGAAGAGAAGAGGGGAAACTTTGATTTTCCTTGAGACTGTAAGAGTAGTTCTTGAAGTTTATAAGAATGGCTCTCCATTTCATAGATAAGACATGATAAAAAAAAAGTTTAATCTGTACCAGACTGGAAGATGCAGCATTTTTATGGTTACCGCACACACACACACACACACACACACACACACACACACACACACACACACACACACACACACACACACATATATATATATATATATATATATATATATATATATATATATAGAGAGAGAGAGAGAGAGAGAGAGAGAGAGAGATAACCCGATGCTGGAGTGGTGTGGGTGCTGATCAGATAAGCCCGACTGACCCTGACTTAATCCCAATTGGTTCGTCTCTATTGCACATCCAGGGAGAAAAAGACTTCGGACACACACACACACACATTATATATATATAATGTCCGAAGTCTTTTCCCCTGCATGTGCAATACAAGTGAACCAGTTGGATTTAAGTCTCGGGAGGTTGTTTCTTCAGCCTTCTCTTTCTTCTTCCTGAAAACGACCGGGACAAAGGACGTTCGACGCTCGAAGTCCATTTCGATTGAGATCCGGGACGGAAGTCTCTCGGGCTTCATTCGGAGGGTGGATCCGCCACCGGAGGACTCGAAAGGCCTCATGAGGAAGACTAAGACTTCGTCCTCCCCATCCTCCTGGAGGGATTCCTCGTCTTCGTGGGCTTTGTTGGGTTTCATTTCGGGCTTGTATAAGTGACGGACGCAAGACAGCGTGCTTTCCACTGTTCGGTGCCACCGTTGTCCGAAGGGTTCCCTCGTACTTCGACTCTGAAGAGTAATCGGACGCACCTGAAGTTGTCGTCTATCGAGGTAACTGGTCCCTTCTCTTTCCTTGGGTGTCGCTTGGGTGAAGCCTTTGTTATGTTCGTTTTTTGGAGTTTTCGTGGCCTCCGATGGCCAGTCCACGTGCAGAACGAGGGGAATCCCCGACAGAGTCCCCTCTTGGATTCTGCTCGTGGCCTCCGATGGCCAGTCCACACGCAGGACGAGGAGGATGCTCGACAGAGTTCCTTCTTGGATTCTGCTTGTGGCCTCCGATGCCCAGTCCACACGCAGAACGAGGAGAATGCCCGACAAGAGTCCCCTCTTGGATTCTGATCGTGGCTTCTCTCGAACGACAAACCTCTTGGATTCCAGTGGCCTTTGGAAGGAAAACAAAGGTCACCAGCGAGAGCCCCCCTAACCCTGGGGCACTCGGGGCCAAAAAGAAGACGTCTCGGGTGTCGCCGAAGACGTCTCGGGTGTCGCCGAAGACGTCTCGGGTGTCGCCGAAGACGTCTCGGGTGTCGCCGAAGACGTCTCAAGTGTCGCCGAAGACGTCTCGGGTGTCGCCGAAGACGTCTCAAGTGTCGCTCGACACAAGCGACAAGGAGAGACGCGCTGGCACCTGGAAGTCGGATAAACGACTTCCATCATTATTCCAGCTACGGCTCCACATGGGTGGTATTCGGTTATAAATCGGGATGGGAGGTACAGTAATCACTCCACCACCCTCAAAAATGAAAATAAAATAAAAGTAATATTTTCTCTGCACGCTGACAACCTAGACGCATTGCCAGTAAGAAAGGAAGATGGTAATAGAGCTTAATGGTAATGGTAATAAAATTTAATGGTAGTAAATGGTAATTGCTGACTCATTTCGAAGGTTACCCCTCAAATACATCGCGGCATGACGTCAACTCATCTGACGTCAGAATATACCTCCTACTCCACCCCCGTCTCCTTCTCCTCCTCCTTCCTTCCCTACTTCCTCCTCTTCCTCTGACAGTAAGAATGTGCGTGTGCGATCTCGTGCGCGTGCAGAACAGAAATACCTTCGATTGTGGTAAATTCGCTATAATTGCCCGTGGACCGCGGTGGGGATAGGGGGGGGGGAGGGCTCATGATGGTTGGGGAGACGTGTTAGACAGATCCTTCCACCCCCTCCCCTCAGAGACTAGGGGAGGAGACGGAGAAGGCGCCTCCTCTCGTCTGAATTAAATCGTTAGGCGCCAGTCGAAATGAGGAGAGAAGTGGGACAAGACAGAGGACATCCCTTCCAGGTGAAACGTGTTCTTTTACTCTTAGCTGCGAACAGGTTATTTTGTGTGTGTGTGTGTGTGTGTGTGTGTGTGTGTGTGTGTGTGTGTGTGTGTGTGTGTGTGTGTGTGTGTGTGTGTGTGTGTGTGTGTGTGTGCCCGTTTGTATGTGTGCGCGCGCGCGGACGAAAAGAGACAGGCACAAAAGAACAATACATTTTCTCGAGTTGAAAGGAGGAGACGGCGACCCGGAGGAGTTACGTCACAAACACGCAAAAGAGTTAATATTTGTTTTCAGACGATCACAATAGCTTACACTTGTTGACTGCGGCATGGGAGGGATAGAGTATATATTGTTACACCACAATGATATGTTTGGGACAAATATTAAAGGAAAAATGCTGTTGCGTATACACAAGAGGATCTAAGTGGGTCTAACGGATCCTAAATGAAAACGTGACTCCGCCGACAGGGCGGAGCAAAAGTTGTCAGGAGCTAAGTAAAAGATGACGTCTCCTTCACTTGAGGACGACAAGAAGTCATGAAATAAATGGAAGATTGGCAACAGCTTTAAATAGATGGCAATGGTCTATCATGACAAAGGAAAAAGGAAATAGAAGAAAAAATATATATACATAAAAAGATAAGATAAAAAATCGGGGGACATTTCGGTACATAAAAATGTCGGACACAGAATAATGATAATAGAAATAGTATCAACACCAACGACAACATTAACATTATCATCAAAATCATCAATAAAATCAACATATACAATATCATCATCAATAAAATGATAACATCATCATAAACATCATCAATAACATTATCAGTAACATCAACACCATCAACACCAACATCAATCAAATAATCAATAACATATTCATCATCATAATCATCAACAACATCAACATTATTAACATCATCATAATCATCAGCAACATCATCAGCATTAATAACATCATCATTAACAGCATCATCAACATCATATACAGCATCATCAGGAACATCATCAACATCAGCAGCATCAACATCATTATCATCATCAACAACAACATCAGCAGCGGCAGCATCAACATCAACGTTAACATCAACATCATCAGCAGCAGCAGCAATTTCATCAACAATAACTACATCAGCAACATTAACAGCATCAACAACAATATCAACAACAATAACAGTAATAATAATAATAATACCAATAATAATAATAATAATAATAATAATACCAATAATAATAACAATAATACCAATAATGATAATAACAATAACAATGATAATAATAACAATAATGATAATAATGACAATAATAATAAATGATAATAGAAATAATAATAATAATGACAATAATAATTATAACAAGAACAACAAGAACAACAATAATAATAGTAGTAGTAATAATAATGATAATAATACACACGCACACAAAGAAACGTGCACCAGCCACAGGCGCACACGCACAAATTCATCAAGAGAACGAAGGGAGAAAGATGGCACGATTGCATTGCTCAGAACAACAAAAAGAGTGGATGTGACTGACAGAGAGAAGATTTCTTGTCTTGGGCTGGGAGAGCGACACGAGGTCATGGAAACAAATGAACTAGACTACGGATCTGAATGAGGCAAATAAAGCGTTTCTTTATGCACCAGATGCGTTGTCATGTTGAAGAGCCTAAAAGAGGAAATATATAAATAAAAAAAATCATAATAAAATTTAAGGCCAAATTTGGTTGATGGGGACAGACATGGTACTCCCAAATACAATTAGTTTCTTGTATATCATAATTAGGTATACACAATTAGTAAAACAGCCGTGCACACATCTATACACATAAATACACATATCAACTTTATTGTTTTCCAAATGTCAATATAATTTGTTTTTGTATGTTTTCATCTTCCTGCCTGATATTGACGTATATGTCCCCAATTCCTGGTATGTAGTTATCTGTACTACATTTTCTGCAAAGTATGAAAGAAGTCTGGATGGGAAAGGTGTTTTGTAATCAAAAATCGAAAAAACGCGAGAAAAATAGTGAATTTAGGGAAAGAAGAGGTGAAAATTTGTCTTCCTAGCCAGACAAGATTAAAATAATAATAAAATCATAACTCGTTTTCGCTTCTAAACTGCCGAACATCATGTAATGTATAATTCTCTAATCACCTGTACACTTATAACCAACCGAAATTGTTCAAAGTTGCAGCAAAATCTGATTAACGGATCTCCGAGAAAACTGACGTTTAAGATGCATACAGGACACCATGCTCAGAAACTGATTAAATTTTGAAAACAGTCGGTCATCAAAAACGCTCAACAGTTTCAATTCATCAAAAAACACTGCACAGTAATGCCAATCATAACCGCAACTTGCCATACATATTCTGTTGTTTGTGCACTGTAAAACACTATATTTTCTACACTTTTTTTAACTCTTTAAGAATCTAAATATAAAACAGAATTTTACAGATTATTTTGTACAATGTAAAACTATTTTATGTGTTTTTTATTTTTCATAACAAATATAGTACTGCGTAATCTCAAATTACATGTTCATCTGTTAAGTCAAATACTTACACAAAGTTATTGTATTATACATGTTTTATGACTTCAAACAATATAATTTTAATCATACTGTAATAAAGCCACAGATGCACCGTAAATTTCAAAGAAAACCCCAGGAAACATATTACCTGCTGCATTTTTTTTCCCGTAATTATTACGGATTACTTTTTAAAGTATAGAATTCCATTGGGTATGTACTATGTTGGATACTCTATAAAGAAACAACAAGTAAATAGATAAATATAATATAAATATAAATAAACAATAAATAAATAGATAACTAGATAAGTAGATAGATGAATAGATAGATAAATAGGTAAATGAAAAAACAAATATATAAATCAATATATAAATAGATAAAAAGACAGAAAACTTCAACATAAATACCGACCAGTCTCGCCAGGTTCCTACACCCATAACGGTCAAGTGATCGATTTGTTTAAGCACGTCGTTGTTCAGATCGAGAAGATTCGATTTCCTTCGTTCAACATTTAGTCAAACTTCGTGTTCCCCAATTACCTGGTGTCTTCCTGCTGGACGCCGAGCTTTGCAGTTCACTTTCTAACAAGTTATCAGTGAGATGATTCCATTAGTGGACATTTTCAACCGCAAGAAAATGGTCAAAAACGGCTTCAATTAAATGATAAAATAATGACAACGTGCACTCGATAATTGCGGTCTTCGGATTGCAGCTGTGTTATATAAAACGAAAGTGTTTTATAGCAGCCCAGAAAATGGTCAGTTAAAGTGGCGTGAGACATTAGAATGTTTCTGTGGGTTCTCCAGTTCTTCTTTTAATCCATGTGTTTAACCCCTGGAAGAATTTGACCTCCACCTTATCCCACATAATCACCTCTGCACTCGCATAACACAAAAGTCTGTTTCTTTCCGGAAAGTTCTACGGGAAGGCATACAGAACGTCGACGGTTACTGAGGGGTTTAAGGTTTCTGATGGAAGAAAACAGTGGCAATAGTGAGATTCCAGCTATTGTACTTGCCTTCGAGGGTTGATCCAAGATCCTGACTGACTGATCCTTTCTCTTGCAGAACTTCATTAACCCCCCCCCCCCGACCCCAAACCAAATAATGAGAATGGGAAGACATACGCATAAATCGTGTATTCTACCTTTCGTTTTTTTTTTTTTTTTTTATCTTTGTACTAATGGTGAAGTTTATCATGACTCCCGTGCATAAATCCTGGACACTTATTTTTATATCTACGCATTTCATATAGCAGCAAGAAAAGCATACCAATGCAGCAACGCTGTACATTTATGCAGTTAGGACACTTTCACTTGAAACCGTTTCCTTTTGTGCCAACATGAACAGAAGTTTCGCTCTCTACGAAAGACTCCTCTTACTGCACTTAACACACGAATAAAATTGCCGAGAGAAAGCTTCGCATGCAGCACCTTTTCAAATGCACTTTTAAGGTCCAAATACAAACAGATTATGTCCTTACTTTCCTTGTAATGTGTGCGTGTGCGTGCGTGCGTGCGTGTGTGTGTGTGTGTGTATTCACTTGGTCTTTGGATCACGTGTTGGACTCGTGATTGACAGCTATTTCCCTCCTGGAAGAGAGCTCAGAGCTCGTAGGTCCGATCTATGGGTAATGCTATGACCTTGCACACACACACACCCCCAACTCCCCGCCCACGAGAGTTGGAGTAACACCCCTCAGCGCTGCGATACTGATATTATTTCAGCCCCGGGCGAGGATCGAACCCGGACCTCCGTAGTGGCAAGCCAGAGCTCTAACCACAGCGCCATGAGAGGTGTGTGTGTGTGTGTGTGTGTGTGTGATCCTCCTATGTAAGCTCCAACTTCTATGGCCCGATCTATTGGGAATGTAAATTCACACACACACACACACACACACACACACACACACACACACACACACACACACACACACACACACTTTCAACGAACGGACGGCTTGAAGAACGCTCTGAAGAAAAGTGCAGATTGTGGATACCAACGCAAAGAGAAGTGCCTTTTTGTATTTGCAGGGGGGGGGGGGGAAATTGCTCGTGAGGTAGTGGGAAAGTAAGGAAAGAGGAGAGGGGGAGGGATTGCTGGGGAAATGGAAGGAAATGAGGATGTGGAGGACTTGGCCCAGGCAGACGGGCGTAAGGTCAACATGAAACGACCACCGGACCAGCTCAGTGATGACGAAATGGCAAATAAAAATGTAAAGATTAGAAGTATAGAGAGGAGCAATACAGAAGAAAGTGACGAGAATATGTTCCAGGGATTTAAAGAGGGTGGGGGGGACACAACCCCCCCCCCCCCCGACTGATAAGACTAGAGGAGAGAGTTGATAAGGTGATCGAGGACTTGGAGCGTAAGTTAGGTAACGTAGACTCCATTTTCCAAAGAATTGAAAGGTTGGAACAACTAGAGAAGGCTAACAGAAACTTAACTGAAGAAATAGAGGACCTAAAAAGACAGTTAGGAAATGTAAAGGAGGAGAATGAGAAATTGAAGAAGAATAGTAATGAAAACAGAGAGAAAATAGCTACAGAAGCTAAAAATTGGAGAATAACTCAAGAAGGGAATAAGGTTTCATTCACTGACATAGTCAAACAGCAATTGAAAGAACATAATGAAGACTCAGTTATTAAAGTGATGAGACAGAAGGAGAATATAGTAAGAGAATTAGCTGACAAAAAGAAATGTATAATTATATTAGGAATGGAAGAGAAACATAACCCAGATAGAACCGCAAGAATCAAGGAGGAAAATGAAAGAGTAAGCAGTTTATTAAAATTAGTCCAGGAAGATGAACCAGAAATTATAAAGGAAATTGAGGAAAAATTCAGACTCGGAAAATATAGTACAGATAAGACCAGACCAATTAAGATTAAATTCAGGTCACAAACAACAGCAGAGAAAATTCTATCCAAGACAGGGAAACTAGCAACAAATGATCAATATAAAAAGGTATGGATAAAAAGAGAAATGAATAAGGAGGAAAGAGAGGCAGAAAAGCAGAAAAGAATTGAAGCTAAGGCAAAAAACGAGGAAAGAACGGAGTCAGAGAAAGAGAGATTCTATTGGAGAGTAGTGAACATGAAAATAAAGCAGTTCGACATACTAAAGAAAAACATAAGGGAAACAGAGAACACAATGGAAGTGGCAGAAAACTAAGAGTGTCTTACACAAATATAGATGGATTGATAACAGGATTGAATGAACTGAATGATTATTTGAAAGAAAAAGAACCGGACATAATGGGAATTGTAGAAACAAAATTAAAAGGCCCACTACCACCCAACAGTGTAGGACATGATACATACAATTATTGGATTAGAAACAGAGAGAAAAAACAAGGGGGTGGAGTTATGTTCCTGACTAAGAAGGATATAAACGTGAAAGGTGTCATATATGGAAAGAATACAGTAGAGATGATTATGATAGAAGTGGAAGACCGAGATAAGAAGAGCAGAAAATTTGTGATCAATTATGTGCCTCCGAAAACAGCCTCATGGGAGGAGAGTGAACATAAAAGTATGTTAGAGGACACAAAGATAGCATTAACTAAAATAATGGAAGACGGAGGAAAAATAGTTATGATGGGCGACTTTAATTGCAAAGAAATCTGCTGGGAAGAAATGACAGTAAAGAGTGGTGATGACTCATGGGGAAATGCTCTACTTGAGATGATTACTGACCATTCAATGACACAATGGATACAAGAGAACACTAGGTATAGAAATGAAGAAGAACCATCGCGGCTAGACTTAATAATTACATCTGAACCTAGAATAGTAGACAAGATTGAATATAAAACACCAATAGGTAAAAGTGACCACATATTGATTGAACTGGAACTTAATGAAGAAAAATATATGAAAAGAAATGAACAATATAGAAAAGGAAGAATGATGTATGAAAAAACAAACTTTGATAAAATAAGAGAATTCTTCCAACAAGAAAACTGGGAAGAAATATACAAAGAAGAAACAACAGTGGAAGAGAAATGGAATATTTTGACAAAAATTTACAAAAAAGGAGTGGAAAAGTATGTCCCAAGACAAAAACAAGAAAAAGAATATGTAAAATGCTGGTACAACAAAAGTTGTAGGGAGTTAAAGGACAAAAGAGACAAAGCCTGGAACAGATGGAAAAAAGACAGATCTGAAAAATGGAAAATATATACTGGTTATAGAAATGAATATGTACAAAAGTGCAGAGAGGAAAAAAGAAAATATGAAAAAGATGTTATAGAAAAGTGTAAAGATCAACCAAAACTATTCTACAGATTTGTAAACAATAAACTGAAAAACAAACAAGACTTGGAGAAATTAAGACAAGGAGGAGTTGAATACACTGAGGAAATGGAAATGGCAGAAATTATGAACAAACATTTTAAATCAGTGTTTACAAGGGAAAATATACAACCTGAAGAGATTGAGTGGAAGGAAAAAGTCCCCCCTATGGAAGAAATAGAAGTAACAAAGAATGAAATATTGACACACTTGGGTAATTTTGATGTCAGAAAATCGCATGGGCCAGATGAAATAGCAAACTGGATTCTGAAAGAATGCAGGAATGAACTGGCAGACAAAATCCATAGCATAATAAGCAGTTCCTTAAAAGAAGGAAAAGTTCCAGAAGATTGGAAAAAAGCAAATATAGTACCTATATATAAAGGAGGAAATAAAGAAGAACCTACCAACTATAGACCAGTCTCTCTAACAAGTACAATAGCAAAAATTTGTGAAAGAATTATCAAAAGTAGATGGGTAAAATACTTGGAAAAAAACAACGTACTAAATCCAAGGCAATTTGGATTCAGACAAGGACGATCATGCGTCACCAATTTAATATGTTTCTATTCAAGGCTAATAGATATAATACAAGAAAGAGATGGATGGGCTGATTGTGCATTTCTAGACCTAAAAAAAGCTTTTGACAAAGTACCACATAAGAAGTTGCTTAAGAAATTAGAATATGAAGGAGGAATACAAGGTAAATTGCTAAATTGGATGGAAGACTTTTTGCAAGAAAGAAAAATGAGAGTAGTGATAAGAGATCAGCACTCAAAATGGAATGAAGTAATAAGCGGTGTCCCGCAGGGAACAGTTCTGGCCCCAATAATGTTTGCTATATATATTAATGATATGGATGAAGGAATTGAAAGCTATATGAGCTTCTTTGCAGATGATGCAAAATTACTGAAAAGAGTGAAAACTGAAGAAGATTGTGAATCACTACAGAGAGATCTAAATAAAGTACAAGAATGGAGTAGGAAGTGGGAGATGGAGTTCAATACAAAAAAGTGTAGTATAATGGAATTTGGAAAAAGCAAAAACAGAATAACAGGATCATATAATTTGGGAGAAGAAGGAATAAAAAAAAGTAGAAAATGAGAAGGACCTGGGAGTCATTGTTATGAATAATATGTCACCTGAGAAACATATAAATAAGATTTTTGGAGAAACTTATAATTTAATAAGAACAATCAAAGTGGCATTTACATACCTGGATGAAGAAATGGTGAGGAAAATCCTAATCACCCTGATAAGACCAAGATTGGAATATGCAGCAACGATATGGTCACCAAGTACAAAAAAATGTATAAAAAAACTTGAAAGAATACAAAGAGCAATTACAAAACTGGCACCAACACTCTCAAAACTATCATATGAAGAGAGACTACAAAAACTTAAACTACAGACACTAGAGCAAAGAAGAGAGAGAGGAGATTTGATAGCTATTTACAGAATCATGAAAGGCATAGAAATTACTGATAGAGAGAATCTGATAAAATGGGATGACAGAAATACAAGAGGACACGGAAAGAAAATAAAAAAAGACAGCTATAGAAGAGATTTTAAAAAGAACAGCTTTCCTCACAGAGCAATAGACAGTTGGAACAAGTTAGATGAGAAAGTGGTGTGTGCAAAATCAATACATGAATTTAAAAATAGTTTAGATAAAATGAGATATGAAGACGGGACCCCACGAGCATAGCTCCCCTTCCCGTAAAATACAACTAGGTAAATACAACTAGGTAAATACACACACACACACACACACACACACACACACACACACACACACACACACACACACACACACACACACACACACACACACACTTTAGACAACAAAAAGGCAGGTCGGGCTGTGGTTTCCAGCCAGTCCCATGAGTGTCAGTTTTTCATCAGATTAACTGCTCTCGAGTAAAAACTTAACAAGTTCATGAATTACACAAGACTTTCCTTTTCTTAACCCGAACTGTCAACCAAGATTCCTTTCTCTAAGTAATTCACCCTCCTGCTTTTTATACTTTCGTTACACGTGTGTGTTTGCGTGTGTGTGTGTGTGTGTGTGTGTGTGTGTGTGTGTGTGTGTGTGTGTGTGTGTGTGTGTGTGTGTGTGTGTGTGTGTGTGTGTGTGTGCGTGCGAATATGTGCGCGTGCGTATCCATACATTATACAGAATCATGCAAATTATGTTTACCTTAACTACCTATCCACTTAATCAAAAGTTCTAAGAACCATGTGGGTTGTTTCGCGGTAGGATAATTTCGCGTTTGGCAAAACCAATTTAAAGTACACTCATAAGACCACGTTGTGAAACACAACGGGTCACATGAAGAATGGTCACCCCAGAACGCCCACATGAAGAATCGTCACCCCATGAGATCCCACCAGAAGAATTGTCACCCCAGTACGCCGAATATCAACAGTGGAATAAAGATTAGGTTAGGTTGGGTTAAATGAGGGTTATGCTTATTGTCATCAACTTATACAACCGAAGAATCGTAAACCCATCTGCCATACTTACATTGGATATTTTGCCGACGTGGATGTGACTGGCAAAATCAAAATATCATGTTCTGTTATCGCATGACCAACTTGTATAATGTCGTTTGTATTGTTCTTCCTACACAGATGCTGTGGCTCCTCTTGTCTGCGTGGGGACTGAAGTTGGTAATGGCGTCGACTGTACTCGAATTTGGGGCTTGTCCGAACGCTACTACTATGGAGGACTTCCAGTTTCAAAATGTAAATATCAGTACCCTGTTCGCATTCACCCGTCTCATTTTATTTTTCTCCTGATGTTGGTTGGTGTGACTAGTCTTTTGTTTTCACTCTAAGGAAAGAACCAAGTCGCCACTGCAGCCGCCGTGGAATTAATGTTATTATTTTTAATCATATCTATGATCATAAAAGTGCGGGGTTTCAGCGACTTAATCTAAATTTTGTGAGACAAAATGTAACCAGGAAAGACATAGACACACACACACACGCGCAGTGGTAGCGTTCGCGGCCGCCACTACGGCGGTCCGAGTTCGAATCCCGCCCAGGGCTGAAATTTCAGTATCGCTGCGCTGCCAGTCGTTACTCCAACTTTCGTGGGCCGGGAGTTCGGTGTGCGAGTGCGCGTAAGGTCACAGCATTTCCCATAGATCGGTCATATATGAGCTCTGAGCTCTCCTCCGGGAGGGAAATAGCTGTCGATCACGAGTCCAACACGTGATCCAAGACCATGGTGAATCACACATAAAAAGACCAATCAGACAAAACAAACAAATACAAGGGCAAGTCTGACCGATAGAGATGCACGGACGAAACCTTACTAGCCATTACCCTGCCAATTAGGTAAATACATACTAGCTATTACCCTGCCAATTAGGTAAATACAGTAATATACGTTAAGACACGTCCAACTTGATCTTCCCTCTGTCTTATTTAGCTCTTTACCTAACACTTGATCACCTGCATTAATGGAAATATATTTTTTGTATTACATTGCACCGTCATCTAAAGGCACTTAGAACAAATTCTATTAAGCTTTCAGGTAAATGGTACCACATCCTCAGTTTCCCCACCGACTCGGAGTTCATCGCTTGTACGAATTCCATATACACGATTAAAGGTAAGGTTTCTAAACGTTCATTAATGATCTTCATGCTGAGGCTCGCCCTCGTCGAATCTGATTGGTTGAATATCACAACTCCGCCCACAAATCGGAGGAGTGGGCGGAGCTGAATCTAGTTCGTAGTTACAGACCCAAGCTTGCTCCCCAACTGAGTATATATATATATATATATATATATATATATATATATATATATATATATATATATATATATAATATATATATATATATAATATATATATATATATATATATATATATATATATATATAAACAACCACAATGCACTTTAATTCTAAGCCAACAAGGCTGACATGCAGAAATTGAAATGTGGTACTGCCAAGGACTCGAACCCAAGCATCCTCATGACAAGTGCGGTAGTGTCTTACCAACTAGGCTATTAAGAGCTTGACAGCGTAGTTGGTAAGTCACTATGGCACTTGTCATGAGGATGCTGGGGTTTGAGTCCTTGGCAGTACCACATTTCAATTTCTGCATGTCGGCCTTGTTGGCTTAGAATTAAAGTGCATCGTGGTTGTTAAAATGTATCTCTAATCACTGGGACCCATTCAGTGTTGCATATATATATATATATATATATATATATATATATATATATATATATATATATATATATATATATATATATATATATATATATATTTTTTTTTTTTAACGTCATAAACTCCCCCCTGTCGGAAGGCTAGGACGGTGACCCTCACAGAGGGTTTTGTAACGTGGAATTTAAAGAACCATTCCCATGCTCCCCAACTGATACAAATAATTATTCTGGCTGTCCGAGGACAAAAGGCAAAGGTGATGGTTTCGGCCGAAGCTAAGCTTCTGGCGTATACTAGCCCAAGGAATCGAAAAATTACTATCTGAGGTAGACGCGACTAAAGCGACTGGCCCTGAAAATATACCCTGCAGGATACAAGAGGCCAATGCTGGTGTGTTGGCTCCCGTCCTGCAGGTTATATTTTCACAGACAATTCAAACAGGATCTCTTCTTCGTGACTGACTCATAAGAACATAAAGGAGACTGCAAGAGACCATAAGGCCTACACTGGGCAGCTCCGTATCCATCACCGCCTGTCATCCCCATCCATGAAGTTGTCTAATCGTTTCTTAAAACAACTGATAGTTTCGGCGCTTACTACATGGTTACTAAGTTTATTCCATTCATCGACCACCCTATTAGTTAACCAATTCTTGCCTATTTCCTTTTTAAATCTAAATTTGTCCAGTTTATACCCATTACTGCGAGTCCTGCCCTGTTGTTTTATTATGATGACCTTGTTTGCATCACCCTTGTTATAGCCTTTGATTCACTTGAACACCTCTATTAGATCACCCCGCACTCTGCGTCTTTCCAGAGAGTGTAAGTTTAGGTGCCTAAGCCTCTCTTCGTAAGACAAATTTCCGAGTCCATGTATCATTTTGGTCATTCTTCTCTGTATTGATTCTAGTGAATTGATGTCCATTTTGTAGGACGGAGACCAAAACTGTACCGCATAGTCAACGATAGTTCTAACTATCGCTAGATAGAGTTTAATAATTACCTCTGCACTTCTATTCGTTACCGTCCTAGCAATGAAGCCTAATGCTCTGTTAGCTTTATTTCTGGCGCTAATGCACTGCTTCCTGGTTTTAAGGTCCGGACTCACCAGAACTCCCAAATCCCTCTCGCACTCAGACTCTTGGCAAACGTGGCAACAATTTCCAAATTTGGTGACAGAATCCTCCCATCCAATTGCCTGTCTCGATTATCGCAGTCCCCTGAAATTTTTAGAACATATTATCCATAGACATATAATGGACCACTTTGATAGGCAAAAAGTATTGACTGAAAATCGGCACGGCTTTCGGCCTAAACGCTCGTGCGAGACACAATTACTAGAGACAACACATGACATATCCCAGTTACTTAACAACCCCAAAATTAGACAAGTAGACGCCATAGTTTTAGACTTTGTCAAAGCCTTCGACAAAGTCCCACACAAACGACTGTTAGCAAAAATATGTTATCATGGCATACACGGACCACTCTTCACAGGATTAAGACGTTCTTGACTCCTCGAGAACAGTGCGTTGTTCTTCAGGGTAGTCAATTCTTAACTGTTCCTGTAACTTCTGGAGTTCCCCAGGGCACTGTCTTGGGACCTCTCCTCTTCCTTTCTTACATAATTTATCTCCCACTATCACTTTCCTGAACTACTAGACTATTTGTGGACAATAGTTTAGTATATAGGCGGATAGGTAACAGAGACGATTGTCTTCAACTACAAAATGACCTACGTGCCCTTGAAGACTGGCAAGTCAAGTGGCAAAGGTCATTTAGACCTGACAAATGTCATCACATCAGATTCACCCGTACTAACCAACCTATTCAATTTACCTATACACTACAAAACACAAACCTAGACATAGTTTCCCACCAGAAGTATTTGGGGGTCCACATTTCAGCAAACATGAGGTGGGCCACAAATGTGAGCAGCGTCAGGGCTACGGTTAATTGAACCCTGGGATTCGCGCACAAGATCCTCAGGAGATGCAACGCAGACATCAAAATTCTTGCCCACAAGACACTGGTTCGGCCACACTTAGAGTACTGCGACACCGTCTGGGATCCGCACAGAAACAATGACATATACAAATTAGAGACCATACAAAATAAAGCAGCAAGATGGATCAGACGCGATTACAGACACACTACATCAGTCACTAGGTTAAAACAAGACATTAGACTTAACCACTTGTAACAAGAAGACGAATACACAGACAACAAATGATGTACAAAAGCGCAAACAATTTAGTTGACATAAACAAACTTACACCCAAAAAATACACGAATAACTAGAGGCAGTCACAACCTAAAATACCACACATACACATACCAAAAAGTACCAACATATTCTAGTACTCATTTTCTCCTTGCAGCATTCAAGAGTGCAATCATCTCCCATTCTTGATATTTTTAGAAATAGGATCACCCATCACTACCTCCCTTTTCTCAATTCATACCCCAGTCCTGACCCCGATTCTGTTCCCGCCCTCAACCCTTTCCTAACCCCATTCCCAGTGCAAATCCTGTTCCCAAACTCTTGAGGTACTCGCACAAAGAACGCTGGCTTTCTCGGGCGAGTAACCAGCGCCGAGCGACGACAACCCGCACCAAGATTCCAAGAATATCATAATGTAAACAAACGTGAGCGTATCGAAATAAACATGCGAGGACGGAGCCTTAATTGATAAGTACGACGTTTCACTCGTTACAGCTTTTTCACGTTACATTTGTTACAGCTTTTTCACGTTACATTTGTTACAGCTTTTACAAGTTATGAAACGCTGTTACAAGCGAAACGTCGTAGTAATAAAGGATCCGTCCTCACATTTAGTGTTTATTTCGATAGAGTTGTCGGGCTGTCGTAAGCGTGCCCAAAAGAATGTTCCAGAATGTCGGCGCGGGTAGCCAGATTCGATGAGTTTTCCTAATTCCACCGGACCATTCTTGCCTGCTCAACTCGTGCGAGTGGATGTCTGACAAGATGGACATCGAATTACTTATTAGTAGAGTATTTCAGAAACCACCATTGTGGGATAAGAGGAATAAACTCCATACAAACAGGAATGTCATTGAAAAGCTGTGGTCAAAAGTCAACAAAGAACTAGACTAGGAAGGTGTGTGTGTGTGATTCACCTTGGTCTTGGATCACGTGTTGAGCTCGTGATCGACAGCTATTTCCCTCCCGGAAGAGAGCTCAGAGCACATACATATTTGACCGATGTATGAGTAATGCTGTGACCTTACACGCACACACACACCCAACTCCCCGCCCACGAGAGTTTGAGCAACGACTCGCAGCTACCACTGCGCCATGCGAGTATGAAACTTCCTATTTCCACTGTTCAGGCTAAAACGAACAATTGCACAAAACGACAATACGACATTCACTCAACCTTAGCAAAAAGAACTTCCATGGAGAAATTACACACAGTAATTATTCATAAAACGAAAACCACTTCACTTTCGTTCAAACACTTTAGCTCACCACACAAAGTGAAGGATATAAGCAAGATTGAGAGAATACAAAGGACATCAACCAAACAGGTCCCCAGGCTGGCAGATAAACCATATGAGGAAAGACTAAAATTACTGGGTCTGCCAACTTTGAAAGATCGAAGTGAAAGAGGTGATATGATTATAGTATTCAATTCAGGTCACTTAAGGAGGATTGCATTAACAGAAGAAATCTCTTGATTAAAATTTAAAGATGGGAGGGCTTTCAGAGGTCATTGGGAATAAATTAAGAAAAACAAATGTCAAAAGGATGTGAAGAAATGAAATCTTCCATATAGATACATAAATATGTGGAATAGCTTAGGTGATATAGCCCAAGCTCAAGCATTACACGAGTTACTCTATGATAATTGGAAATCAAGGATATATATTAATTTGGAATTGTACACAAACTAGGTATGTTAGCTAATTAGAAAATAAGACACTGGACCCAATGAGCGTTACTCCTTTTTAGTATACTACAATTAGGTAAATACCTGATTCGCTGTCCCGGATTACAACAACTTGGTTCGACCAACAACAACAACAACAACAACAGAAACTGACAATCCAATCTGCTGGCACGCCTGTCCACCAATCATGACTTCATATCATACTTGTACTCATACTTCATACGTAATACCACGAAACATCTAGAATTATCTTGTATCAGAAAAAAGAACTGCACTATCTATTAATGCTGTATGCTTACTTTGTTCCGAAAATTTCTAAATCATCCGTGGATGCTGTTATCTATTAATTTTATTTTATTAATTTCTTTGTCTTATTTCTTGTTTTGAGTTTTTTTTTATCTGTTTCTTTACCCTTTTTTCAAAATGGTGCAAGGACGAATGAATCTCTAGTTGTTGTTGTTTTTTCTCCTTTAAGGAAATTGAGGTTTAACTAATACATGGAAAGTTTGAGAACTTACCGGTCACAATTTTCTGCCGGGTTGGGTTCTCAAACATTGGTAAGTTTGAATTAAGTAGATATTTAAGGCCTTCTGAACCGAAGCCGTGATCCCTTGGTTAGAGGTTTCCAAGAAAGAGGTTCTTCGCACAGTGTTCCAAGGGACTCGTCACTCACACTAGTTGGAAAAGAGAAGCTCAGAAGGCCACGGGTTATTTTTTACCTTAAGTAATTTCTCAAAGTAATTCCCGATTTATGAAACCAAAATTGTTATATAGATATGAACAAAACAAAGAGGAGGGGAATTTAATCGTATCTTATTTAAAGTTACGATAGGCGTGGTTCGAAGTTTCAGGAAAGGCTCCTGAATCGAAGAAAATAACGCATTGAGGGAGTTTGCCGAACTAAGGTAAACACTACGATTCCCAATAACAATTACCACACCTTTGGGAACTGCGAACTTGTCAACATATAGGCCAGAACAAAGTCAAAGTCATGTTCCCTAAGCTGAATAAAACGCCTGGCATTGTCCAGAATGAAATAAGTAAAGTATGGCAATGTTCGCATGTTCATCATCACTAGCAAAACAATGAGATACGTAAATAGAATTTATCAGGGATCACCTAAACAATTGTCACCCCAGAACATCCACCCGAAGAATTATCACCCCAGGATAGCTCACAAAGAATTGTCACCACAGGCAACAACAACTGAAGAGTCGTCACCCTAGATAGGTTAGGTTAGGGTAGATTAAGTTAGGTTCTGTTACTCACATTTTTTTTATTTCTTCACAACGGTATCACCATTCCCTGTTGCCTCATGTCTCTCGTACTGAGAACCTATCTCCAAGGTAGTTGATAATAATCTCCAGGTTCTTTTACAGGTATCAAAAGAAATGTAGGCTGGTGGTTCTCTATATTGTAAATCTCAAAAATTCTGAAAGCAATAATGGGAATGAAAACGCCTTTTGAAAAGCTACCAGATTTTTAGAAAGAGCATCTAGTATTCAAATTTTTTAGATTTTGGAACTTTTCCTTCCTAATATAGGAGATTCCGTAATTTTAGTGATGATATGTATGGATGCCTGTCTGTTTGAATGTGGGGGAAATGATTAATTCTTCAGTGTGGTACCTGGAGTAGGACCAATATCAGTATTTCATAAATACCATTGATACTACATTCATAATGCTGACTTCATGCAGCAATGACTGACAAAGTCTTCTAACTACAGAAAATGTACTGGAGGTGGAAACAAAGGGGAAAGTAGCAGGTGGAAATGAAAAGATGCGACAAGGTGTCATGGCCATGCTTCCCGATTCAGACTCAGGGGAGCTTCAGCTTGATTCAGATGACAGTAAGGTTCCTATTTCATGTATCTGTGTATATACACTTTTCCAGTTTTCTTTGATGTATATTAGGCTACATATATGCTCACACTAAAACTGGAGCAACACACTGAATGCATCAAAATAATTGAAAAAGTGTGCTAGATTTATAAAACCTTAGCCTTGAAAATAAATTTCTTTTCCTAGGACTCGTCTGACAAAATCATAAATTCATATACTGAATATCTCAACAATCTATAATGTCTGCTTTAGTCCTGTTATGACTATACCTTTATTCTGTAAGCATGATGCATGTATTTTATAACACTTTTCTTTCTGTTTTCCCAGTGCCGCCAATGAACATATGGGTGGTATACACCGACTACACCAATGTGGCTTGCTTGTACTCCTGCACATCTTTCCCAGGCCTTCGTGTAGATGCTGCGTGGGCGCTCTCCAGGTCGCCACGTCCGCTAGTTAAACTCATCAAACAATGTCGATCATATTTGAATGAGCTGGGCATTAACACCACAAAATTTAAAAGGGTTCCACAAAGTCCACGATGTTTTAAAAGAAACTGATTATACTTATCTTAAACTATGGATAGATATGCTATACCATATTCTGACTGACTTGGGCACATGCATTACTCAATATAGCCCATTTCTTTTTCTCTCTTAATGTGCTCTTTCCTAAGTACATTATATGGAAGTGTGTAAAAAACTTAAAAACTACTATAATTCAAACTGGTGAGACTAATCACTGATACATATGAAAGCTTTTTCAAAACATACATTACTTTGTAATGTGACATGATACAACAATGATACAATGATTCATGAGACAACATTTACTTGCCATTTCAAGTATTACTAGATGATATATTGTAAATCTTTTACCAAAGTAATCTTTAGAGTAGAAAGCACATTTTAATCCATTTGACCTCACCAGGACCATACTCTCTGGGGGAGGAATTTTTCAATTTCTTGGATTCCACATTTTCTGGTAACTACCCCACCAAATCAGTGGAGCAGTTACCAGAAAATATGGAAGTTAAAAATAAATTAAATCCCAGGGAGGGCAGTTGCCTTCCCTGCCCACCCCAGAGGGTGCAGCTCTGCTCACGATACCTATGGGCTCTTACAAATGCCAAACTGTCTTGTTGACAGACTTGAGACAAAAATGGGGCTTCAATGAATACCTCATTTTGTCCAGCCTTGCCCTCAACTAAAAAAAATTGTCTGGTATTAGTCAGAACACAATTCATAGTGAAGGTTGCTGAGTTAAATGGGTTACACAAGGTATTTGGTACCCTCTAATTACCTTACCTCTGCATGCCTTCCAATGATCCTGTTTTAAACACTAGCCTCTCTCCTACATGTATTTGTGTCATTACCCTTTGCTACCTGGGGAAGCACTATGTTGCTTAATGCAAGTCCCTCTCAGCACAGAGGGGGTTCTGCACAAGTGCATGAAATTGGCACTGACCCAAACAAAACACATGCCTCTTTGTATAGAAGGGGTCAACAATGACTTTTAAACTTTACAGTCTTCAATGTCTTTTTTCAATGGCCTTATAAGGTCTTCATAAAAGTTCAATATTCCTGTATTATGTTTTCTTTTCCTTACCTTTCCTTCAGAAGATGTATGCACCATGTTTTTTACCAGAGAAAATAGAATGTCTTGTAGATGGTAAAATTTTTTCCATCACATCAAGGATTATTTGACACAATTTTCACAAATGCTCTTGCTTCCATCCATCATTGGCCAGCTCATTAACCTCTTTAATATGTTGTATAAAAAAGAATTATGAAAATATATATATAAATAAAAAAAATAAAAAATGAAAATAAAGCTAGGCAATTCTCTTTACCTGGAGAATGTCTCTTAGAGTTTTTTTAATCACTCATTATGTACAAATTGAGGTGGCTATATATGGGACAGAAAAATGCTCCATCCTTTCACTCTTTCCCACTTAAACCATGTGAGAATTCTACCTGTCGGACTGATTAATTGGTTGATATAGACTTTTTCCCAGCTCTTGAACAATCTTACGCTGCTGTCATACATTATCTTATATTTCACATGTTGGTCTAGTTAGTCAAAGGTGTTAGTAGTTTGGTTTGAAGTAGGACTGATAAGGGCTCAAAAGGTTTTGTATAATCCTTTCATCTTAATATTATCTGTATTTTTTTCTGGTTACTGAGTCTTTTTCAATGTGGGGTATGGTCTTCAGACTGCTTTTTATGTACCTATGGCTTTCTCCCCCTGACAAGAAGGGGTGGCCGAGTCAAAACATTCAGCCACACCAAGAGACCCAGTCACCTAACCCTCCCATCTTGGTACTTCAAGGGTCATCCTCCTATTAGCCACATTGTTTGGATCAAATGTAGTGCATACTAAATGGGCTGAAAATTTCTCCCTATTATACCTCTTTATACCCAAAGGTATTCTGTTTACATGTCTTTTTATTTCATTCTCCTTCTTCAGTCTTTAACTATATTCCTTACCAACTATATTACCTCTATATGGACAACTGTGACAACACATGAAAGATTTTTTTTTCCAGCAAATGCCAATTTTATTCAGCTTAAGAACACAAAGTACCAGTACAGAGATTGAGGTTTCTGTACTGTTTAATGTATGATAAACTCAAATTATTTCTTATGAGAATTTTGATAGATTTCTAATTTTGAAATGTTTCATATTCATGGAATATTAACTACTCCCAAACTATTACTGACAGTTATAAGTGGTTTTATTTTAAATTTGAGCACCTGCAAGGCTTGTGAGGTACAGGACAATGATATTCTGGGTTCTAGATTCTAATTCCACTATTAGAGATCCATTTGAGTAGGACTGCATTTAGCGGAGTCTTGCAATGAAGTGATGAATTCATTTATTATGAAGGGATTTGATGTAGCAAGAGATGATCTAGCAGTTGTGTATAGGACTAAGAACTTTGGGTAATCTAGGTTGTGGTCCACTTCATATTGACATCAAAATGGGAATCAAAGTCTGGGAATGCATATTTCCATAGTGGTGTTGGAGTGGCACCTCTTGGCTCAGTAGTTGTTTTGTTGTGGCAGCAGCAGCCCTTAGTTCTTTCTTACAGTAGGGGGATAGAGTAACTGACATTGTGTCTTCATATCAGAGTAGTTCTGGGTGTAGGGGGAGGTCTCATCACCCTGTTGATGGGAAAGTACTGTAAGGATGAGGTAGTCTTTGATGACTGGGAGGGATACTGCTCTCTCTCTTTTCATTATTTGCATGCATTGTGACATGGCTGTGGCCATAGAATAGATGACCTTGCTGGAAGTGTCTTTTCAGCCAGTCAAGAGCAGGGTGGTCTGTGTTTGGGGTACTTTTTTCCAGCCCTTTCCTTCTGTGGGATGAACAGAGAGAATTCTTTATAGGGCTATTCAGTTGTACAGGCTGCTGCTGAGCCATATTGCCACCCGAGTCCCAGTGCAAATTAACCACTGGGCCAATACCACCTACCATGTAGGGTTTTCAGCATTACCTGCAAACTGTGTTGGTAAAAGGAAGAATGAAGTCATCACTAAATAGGAAGGGGAAGTTTTAACATAGTGCATATCAAATCAGTCAGTTGTTACCACACTCTTAGCATCAACACCTCTGGTAGAAGTTGACCCCAACTATAACTGTTCTTTCTGGTGGGGCTTTCTTATTGAATCCCTCTATTACTTGTTCTGTGGTGTTTAACAGCAGTGTTGGTAGAGTGGTCTTTTTGAAACCATGGTAATTGGATAGCAGGAAGTTATGACGATAACTAAATATATTGTCAGTCAGTTTCTACCGCTCTCTTTGCATCTACTTCCCTGGTGGGAATTGATCACAAGGGGTACCATGAGGTAATAAGGTAGCAATTAACAAAAAAAGAAGTTGAACCTAATCCCTACTCCTCTGGTAATGATTGGGACCAAATTTCTTGGGTAGTCCAGGTCAGGGTCCCCTTCATCTCGGTATGGGTCGAGATGAGAACTGGAGGAGAGGGGTAAATCTGGGAATCCAGTGCCATTTGGTAGGACCAGAGGAGCATTCGATGTCCATAGCTCATTGATTATTCTGTTATGGTGGCTGTGGCAGTTAGTTCTTCATGGGGAGCTGGGGTGATTACCATCGTGTAGTTGGTTCATATTGGTTCAGGACATGAGGTCATTACCCTCTTTGATGGGAAAATGTCATAAGGAAGGATAGGGCTGCTCTCTTTGTATTGTATTACTGTATTGTTAATCGCAAATTGGATGACCTTGCTAGGAGTGGTTCCACAGCCAGGTGAAGGTAGGGCACACTATATTTTGAACACTTTTGTAGTCCTTTTTCCCATCTGGGGTGAGCAGAATGAACCCTAAAATGGGCTGCTCAGATGTATAAGTAGCTCCTAAATTATTGCTAATAAAGTCCCATTGTCAGGTGCCCAATGAACTACTCTGCTTCCATGTGGGTTGTAATTTGAGCTTCCAGCTATCACCATTTCCTAGGCCTGTCATCACCAGCAATACTTTGGTTAGTAAAAGGAAGAATGAAATTATTATCAGAGAATGGGAGGAAAGGTGTTATAGTGGTTGATTATGCTGGCAGTCTCAGTCACTACCTTGCACTAGGCACAGAATTCCCTCGTAGAAGTCTCTCCCTGAGGGCACCAGTTAGCTATCCTCTGGAGAGGAGAGCCTAACTTCTCTGGTGGGAGACAAGAATACCACCACTGTGTTCCCATGTGTTGCAAAAAATGACTAAACAGAATGGAATGATGGGATTAATGATCCCCTCTTTTCATATTTTTCTATCACACAGATTTAATGTAAAAAGTCTCTCTTGATTCAGTTGTCCACCTTCTATAGGGATTAAGGCCCTTGTACATGTATACAAAGACGAAACTTCAGTAGAAAAAAAAAAAAAAAAAAATCTTCATGCTGTCTTGCCACTGCCATAGCTGACAGAGATGGATAATGCTCAATGAGACTTTGTAACAGATACCATAGTAAAAGCTGAGTATACTGTCATCCTTGTCCAAACTCAGATTCTAGTCTCAATTGAAAGGATTCGTCCACAGAGGGACCTAAATGAAAGATGAAGCTTAGCACCTGTTTGCATTTAGGTAGACCATGATTTTATTTACCACAGCAATAAAACAGTGGTTTCATACACCATGGCAGTAACACCGGTATTATTTACCACAGCAATACTACTGGTTTAAATTACTACTTCAATAAAAGTTGCATACCCCATCCCAGAAGGAATGCATATACAATTCAACTGTTGTGAAAAAATCAGTAGACAACAATTATCCCTAATGGTGTATATTGTACAGGTTTTAGTCATTACATAACAGAATTTATGGTACAACACCACTTGTTCTAGTTACACAATAATTCATCACAGAAGTAATCCCAGTCATTCCAGTAACATGACCTACCCGTGCTGGCATGGTCTGTGTGCCCACACTATCAACACCGGTATTACCATACCACAGCTGAAACACATGTATAAATTACCACAGGGTTACTATGGTCAAGTTCACTAGAGCTGCAAGACCGATATAAAAGAAAACGGTCGGCGTGAAGTTGTTAAGTATGCACATCTATTTTGTCTGTTAAATGAGTGTCCACTGAGCTGGTGAGCTGTCCAATCTTGTTGATTTTAGTATTTTTTTTCATTCTTTAAAATCTAATGTAGTTTTTGTTATCTGATGAATTTGTCATCATGATGCAACTTCTGGCTATATAGATCTCACAGCCTGTGGAGTGAAGGACTCGCATAAAAAGATTTGCACTAATATCTTGATTTTGATTACTTTGAACTTTAGTTCCTACACCAATACCCAGACTTTGTATTGCAAATTACCCATGAAAATCTGCATCATCCTGACCACTGCAGCAACTAAGAATGCAATACTATACTGCCATTTCAACTCAACTTTCTCATTTAGCAGAGGCAAAAGTTCACACACACAAGACGAAACTTTTTGTTCACGTTTACAAGTGTTTTGATGAAAAATGGCAAGACTCTAAATACATCCAAGGTATACAACCCCTCATAATTTTAGTTATCCCCTTATGAAAGCATTGAATTATATCTGCCAGATTTTGAAATAATGCTCTCACACATGTGATCCAATGCAAAATATATACCATGTTTTACTGGAATAATCACCCCAGTTTATGTACCGGTATATCCCCTTCCCACAAGATATGCTAGTGGAAAAATAGGCCATTTTCTACTGCATTCTATCCCTTGGTATAAATATATATGTACACATTTGTTTCAAACTGCCTATTTTAACAATGATTACCACACTGTATCACTAAATTAGAAAATTTAGTTATGAATAAAAACATTTATAGCCATTCATGACTTATCAATGCCTTTTCTATACCTAACATTTCATTCCCACTCATGACCCATACATGCGGTTAATTTCATCCTGATATTTCATCTGTATTGTCTTGCGTTTGAGTTTGAAGGCTGCAGTGACTAGGCCAGAGTCTGGGGTCCATACCTCAGAAACAAGGACACAATCGCCAGGCAGCTCAAACTTCTCAAGTTTTCCTATGGAGAAAGAAAATTCATTTAAAAAAGAAATATCAACAATATTGCTTCAACATTACCACATGGTTCTGCACGATTGATCTTTACAGATCTCAAAAAATAAATATTTATGTAGAACTTCAATACATATTTAATGTTATTCCTTCAAACAATCATAACCAAGTCCAAATAAGGAAAAGGAATCTTATGGTTCCCTTATACAAAATTATCAACACTAACCCCTTCCATACATATACCAAAGGTTTTTTCCCCCTACATGGGGGGTAGCCTACATATACAATGGCATTTCATTTCCCTGTTAGGTCAGCCAGGCTAATTCATCACAACACAACACCCTAGAGTGAAAGAGTTATAGACTATCTTAACCACTTCGGTACAATGACACCTACATAAGTGTTATGAGGTGCGAGTGCACTAGGTTGCAGGTGTCGGTGTCTTGATTATATATATATATTTTTTTAGTTGTACATGAGTTACCCCCAGATTCTGTGAACTGGTTTGATCATGATTACTGTGTTTATTATTACATACATACATACATATACCAAGGCTTTTTCCCCCTTCCAAGGGAGGTAGCCAAAAAGGGAAAGGCATAAAAACACTCCCACCCATTTCATCCCTAAATACACTCCACACCCCTCCCACCCTTCCTCTCATCTGAGCACCTCCTGGATGACGGGTCATCCCTGCACCCTGCCCACCGCCCTGGGTCAGAAGCAGTGTCGCAAGACACAGTACATCCACAGCGAGGCCGCTTCATTTAATCGGCGACCCCCCCCTCTCCGTCCCCCTTTGCATATAAGGCGAGGACGGGGAGAAATCCCTTCGGGCTGCGTCAAAATTTACTCACACATACTACCCCACCCCCCCCACTTCCCCGCCCATTCCTCCTCATGCAGTCACAACATCATCCATATACAACCATTCTCCACTCACCTCTGTCTTCCGTCCTCTCCCTTCCTTCCTCAACAGACATTCCCCTCTTCCCCAAAGCCCCCTTCACCCCATCCATCCACCTCATCCTAGGACGTCCCCTCATGTTCACTCCCTCCACATCTACCTTCCATACCTCTTTTACTAGTCTTTCTTCACTCATTCTTTCCATGTGTCCAAACCATCCTAATATTCTTTCATCAACCCTATCTCCCAAATCCTTTTTCACACCTGTTCTCCTCCTCACCTCCTCATTTCTCACTCTATCTAGCCTAGTAACCCCCACCATACTTCTCAGACACCTCATCTCAAACACATTCAAACTCCTTCTCTCTTCTTCTCTTATGTTCCACGTTTCTGCCCCATACAGTGCTGTTGGCACAATCACTCCTTCATACAGTCTCCTCTTCGCATCCATTCCCAAATGTCTATTCCTCATTACACTCTTTAAACCACCAAGGCATTTACTCGCTTCTCTCAATCTACATTCTACCTCCACCTTCACTCCACCTTTTCCTGCTACACTTGCACCCAAGTATCTAAAACTATCCACTTCCTCCAGTCGCTCTCCCTTAATGTTCACTTCCAGTCTACTGCCACTTTCACCCCTTGTACATCTCATCACCTTACTTTTACCCACATTTATTATTACTCAGAGTAAAAGAGAATGAGTAATACAGCAGTGACTTTATATCTTATAATGCGAGTAGTGTGATGCAAAGTACATATGGCAGCCAATGCTGCACACGAGAATTTGAGTCATACTGAAGTGGTTAACCTCTTTCATACAAAGAGTCACTTTTCTTTCTTTTATGTTTGCTGCCAAGGTATTTTATAAGTTTCTGTGAAACATATCTTGAGTGGCAAAGGTGTTACATCTTAATAAATGTCAGCTTCCTCATAAATGTTATATTCTACAGATTTCAACCTGGTGCTAGCCCAATTTTACTTAGCTGGAGAAGACTTGAAAAGATTCTTGACTGGCACTAGCCAAAATCAACCATGTCCAAATTTTCCCTCACATCTATTTAGCAGTTACCCACAAAGCACGGTGATTAAGCACGAGAGAAATATCTTGCCCTTTTCACTCTCATCATAAATGTCCCTTTCATTTGTTCCAGCTTAAGCCATGCAAAGATTATTCCTCATCTCTTTCTCAGCAATACTGTCAGTTCATCCCAGATGTGGGTCTCTCATGGAAGTGTTTGTTGACTTAGTTTATACCATCTCCTATCTCTGTCACACAAGCACACAGTTGATAGGGTTAATTCTTACATACATACATACATATACCAAAGGCTTTTCCCCCCTTACACAGGGGGTAGCCAAAAAGAAAAAGGCATAGAAACCACTCCCACCCATTCCATTCCCTACATATTCCACTCCCTTCCACCCTCCTTCATATCTTGGCACCTCCTGGATGACGGGTCAGTAAAGAGTTAATTCTTACAAGAAAAAAATCTGTTGGAAAAAAAATATACAATGACTTACCTTTTTTCCCAGTTGCTACAAGTTCTTTTAGTACAGCTTGCTTAATTTCTGATTTTCCTAGGAGCTCTTCTATGCTCAGGTCCCCTACTCCTTGTGACTTTGCTATTTCTTCAATGCCTTTAGGCACTGGACAAACAAGGGCTACTGTGTGGTTTTTACTTGGGTCTCCATAAACACAAATATTTTCAACCAAGGTGGAAGTTTTAAGGGCTGCTTCTACCTTGCCTAAGGATACATACTCTCCATACTGTAATTTCACAAGATCCTTCTTACGATCTGCAAGGAGAATTAACCATTAAATCAAAGAATTCCGAAAATTATGTAAAAAGTTATACTTACATTGTAGGAAAAAAGTGATTATTAGTAATCTAAGGGAGTAATATGTTTATGAATGGGACCAACATCAACCTGCATGTGCTGGTCCTGCAAGACAGACATCAAATTGAATCATTTCCCTTCTGCCCACCTTCAGAGAAGCTGACATTGGTCTCTAGACTGGTCTCAAAATTCTCTCGATAAAACTTCCATTGTACTTCCTCTGGCTGACAATTGGTGTTTTCTTTTACTATCAATTTCATAGAAAATCCCACATTAATACAACATAGTCCAACATTTCTTATTTTTTCTATCAACAACCTACAGTCCTCCACATTTCTCACGCTTATAATGATTTCTGCGTCACCAGCAAACATATTTGCATAGCTTGTTCCCTCCACCACATCATTTACATAGATGAGGAACATTATAGGAGCTGGTACTGACCTTTTTGAGACTTGGCTGGTCAATGTCCTCCATCTGGACACCTTTTGCTACTGATACGATATGGTTTAACATCACAAACTCCTCCCATCAGAAGGCTAGGATGGTGCCCCTTACAGAGGACTTTGTAGCATGGAATTTATTGAACCATGCCCTTGGTTCAACTTCGCCAATGGCAGGATTCAAACCACCATCCCCTCGACCTTTGTTGCAAGTTAAAACTCCCTAATCCACTCAGCCAGCGAGCTTCCTGAAACCTTTTGCGACTGACCTCAGGTAATGTACGTGCCCTTCATGAAACCTCTCATCCATTTAAGAAGTTTATCTTTTAGTCCTTAATATGTTCCAATTTACACAATAGTTGACTGTGAAGGTTTCTGTCAAGGGCTTTCTCTAGATCTAAGTACACATATTCCACCCAACCCCCCCCTATTATGCAGCACATTTACTCTTCAGTAAAAGTTTGTTAACACACATAATTTTTTGGATCTGAAGCCAAATTGACTGTCCATCAAAATGTTTATCTCTATATTTATTTCACCCACCAAACTCACAATTCTCTCACAAAATTTCCCTATTATATTAGTGGTCTATAATTCAGCAGGAACTTGTTATTTCCCCTTTCCATGGACTATATCACTGTGAGATCAGACTTTTCTATGTTGCTGGCTTGTAGTGGTATTACCAGTACAAAGGAAGCAGTCACTGACTGTCAGCTCTCATGATACATACATATACCAAGGCTTTTTCCACCTTTCAAGGGAGGTAGCCAAAAAGGGAAATGCATAAAAACACTCCCACCCATTTCATCCCTAAATACACTCCACACCCCACCCACCCTCCCTCTCATCTGAGCACCTCATGATAAGGCGGAAAAAACAGTCAAAGTTGATAGAGATCTCAGACTGGTCCAGAGACCAAGTCTGTCTGTCTCCTCATGTATCTCCAGATGAAAATGGTCAAGTTCTGAAGGTGAGTAGTAGAGAGACGATTCTCTCTGACATCCATCTTGCACAACCACCTTCTGTGGATACATGTAACTGGTCCCTGGAATCCTTTTACTTACCAATAATTCTTAAGCTTCCATCTGCATCAAATTGACCAACATCACCCGTTCTAAACCATCGTCGACCATCCATTTCAAAGAAGTCTTCTTTGGTCTTGTCAGGATTCTTGTAATAACCTATGGCAATATTTTCTCCACCTGGAAAGAAACGATAGGAAATGTTATGAATATGAAAGCTGCAATTTGTGAGAGAATACTCAGGTATGAATCCTTTCAACCAATAACCTAATTTACAGATTCTGTTCAGGTCAATACCAGGTGATTTCCTTCAGCTGAAGTATGAAATTCAAAGAAAAGAGCTGAAGCTACAAAATATACATAATCAGGAAGCCAATGCTGGTATCCTCACAGCTCATGATCCGTGCATATACCTCATTGTATTCAAGAGGTTAAAATTGTCTAACAAAAGCTTATTCAAACTTTATACCCCATGCCAAAATGCTGATGGAGTAAATCAAAATTGTATTGACCTTAATCTATCATATTACAAGTATAATACAGTAAACCACATCTGTGATGACAGGGTGCCATAAAAATGAAATCAAGTTCTTCAAGTAACAATCACCACTTACCAATGATAACTTCTCCTCGTGGTCTTGGTTTGTCTGTAATTCTATAGTTGCCTTCATCCCAATCTACCAATTTTATGTCACATACCGAGAGGGGAGCACCTACTCGACCCGTCGACATATCACCAGTGTCCATAAGGGTAGCACAGGCACAAGTCTCCGTCAACCCATAGCCCTGTAAAAGTAATTTCATTCAAGTACGGAGTAATAAACAAACAACTTATCATCAAAACTAAAATAACACAGGAATCACTGCATCCCAAATATATACAAATTATATCTCTGACCCAGGGCAGTGGACAAGGTGCAGGGATGACCCATCATCCAGGAGGTGCCAAGATAAGAGGGAGGGTGGAGGTAAGTGGAGTGTATTTAGGGATGAAATGGGTGGGAATTTTTTTATGCCTTATTCTTTTTGGCTACCTCCCCTGTAAGGGGGTAAAAGCCTTGGTATATGTATGTATATCTTCAGGCAGTTTCCTCACCACTCTTTAGGAGAGAGGCCAAATGCAGAGTATGGGATCCAATATATTTAATGTTTCGCCTAGCTGGCTTCTTCAGAAGAAGCCCTGCTGGGCAAAATGTTAAATACATTGGATCCCATACTCTGCATTTGGCTTCTCTCCTACAATGCTGTTGCAGTCATTGCTGCTTTTACTCATGTGGGTCTCTTGCAAGAGAGAATCACAGCAATGGATTGATCAAATGAATGATGATCAGAATTGATTATACATTGTAACATAAGATGGGTACCTACTCAGGATGGGCCTAAGAGACAGACAATGTAGAGAATCACCTCCCCACTGCCTATCTCTATAACTCATCAGCTCCCTTACCTCCATCAGGAGGTGCAACCCTGATGGGCTGGCACTTTATCTTTGGACCAAGCCCAAGATCTCAATGATATATATATATTTTTTTTCATTCACCTTTTCATACATGGTAAGCTGAAACTTTCAACTATTTTCCTTCTCTGTCTAAACTACCACATAAACAGATACACACTAATGCAGCAATGACATATATATATACCACAGGCTTTTTCCCCCTTTACAAGGGAGGTAGCCAAAAAAATAAAGGCATAAAAACCACTCCCACCCATTCCATCCCCTACATACTCTACTCCCATTCACCTCCTTCCCTCCCTCTTATCTTGCAGTAAAGCCAATAATCAAATGCCCAGAGAAATCAACAGAAGGATCCAGGCTCTGCTGCAAGCTACTCTGGGGTTATGGGTTCCCAGTTAGTGGACCTCAAAGTTACAAATATCGTTATTACTGTAATCAGGCATGATAGTGGGTATAAAAAAAAAAAAAAAAAATCTACATTAGCCAGGGGTCAGGGGTCAAATTCCATGAGCAAATTTAAAGAGGTCAAGAAGGCATTTTGGGGTTAAATTTTTATATAACTGAAAAGGCAAAAGACTGGGTTGGACGACTTAGGTCCCTTCATCCCTTTTCCTGACATGTTTTGAAAAGCGTACGCACGGGTACAGCCGACATACGAATTGCCCAAAACTTCACATCAACCAAAAATTATTTGACAACAAAATAATTTTTTTTTTAACAGGATTGTTTATTACAATTGGGAATTAATAACAAAAAATCAAGATCATTGTCAGGAAAAAAAAAAAAAAAATCAGAATTCTGATTTAAATCAGTAGAATTTCATGCCTGTATAATATATTGATAAAAATGTGACAAACATTTTTGCTTCAAGTGTGAAATTAAATGAATAAACAAATAGTCTTTGGTCTCCTTACCTGCAGAACTGGTACACCTAAGGCAACTCGAATGAAGTCATGTGTGTCTGGCGAAAGAGGTGCTCCGCCAACTGCCATGATACGAAGATGTCCACCAAGAAGGGCACGGATTTTGCGGAAAATTGCCCTACAAAAAGATAACAAAATAAGGTTTGTTGATTCATAACCTTTCTTGACACATGAGAACACACTGCTGTGATATTAGTCCTAAACAATATCTATATCTATTATTCTAGGTAGAGTAATATATCACATGCAGAGGGACCAATATAATGGGTAACTGTGTGGTGATCCTACAAGATGGACAAAGACACTGACCATTTTCAAATTCCTTTCATCTCCATCAGGAGGTGCAACCTTGAGGGGTTGACACTCTGTCTCAGGACTGGGTCTACAATCTATCAATTCCAACTGTTTTTTCCACACCTTTTCACACATGGAGAGCTGACAACTGGTGACTGCTTGCCTTCTCTTACCACTTTCACTCATACATACATACATACATACATATACCAAGGCTTTTTCCCCCTTACAAGGGGGGTAGCCAAAAAGAAAAAGGCACTTTCACTCAGTGACATGAAAGCAATCTCACACTAATACAACACAGACTACAATCTAAAGTTTCTTCCCAGAGAGATCTGCATGAGGGCCCATGGACTGTTGCCAGCCATTGTTGTGAGGCTGCAGATTTTCTACTAAGTGAAATTTAAGCCAACAATTATATCATATACAGAAAACCAATTATCAAAAGCAACAGCATAAATTAACACAACCAATGTAACTTACCAGTTACATATGGGAGTGTCCCACCCTCGACGTATCCAGTTCAATTTGTATTCAAGAGCAAAGTCGAAGAGGGCCTTTAGGAAGGGTCCCTGAGCAGCAACTTTATCAAGAATTGCCTTGTAGATCCGATCCAAAATTAGCTGAAACAAGAAAAAATTTGAATAATATTATACGTATATACAAAAAATATTGCACGACAAGGGTGAAGACAGAAAGAGGGGTGGGGTGGGGTGGGGGAGAATAAATCTATAAAATTATGACTGCGCATTTAACCAGCTTTCAGAAAGATAAAATTTGAAGCACATGAAGAAAATAATGACCCTGGTACTCACAGGGACTGCAGGCATCATGGTGGGTTGGAGAACACTTGCATCTCCTCTGCAGCCACGTTTAACCTTGCTCGACCGATCTGTCATTGTGAGCGGCGTGGAGTAGCCCATTGGAACACCATACATCATCATCATGGATTCTGTGTACAGAAAAAGGGAGAACACATAAAAGACATGATATATATACAAACTCCAAGCTAATCTGATACTCAATGTATCATGTAGCCATACACAATTTTTCACAAAGGCCAAACATCCAGGAGGAGCCAAGAAAAGAGGGAGGAAGGGGGTGGTGAATGGAAGTGGAGTATGTGGGGATGAAATGGGTGGGAGTGGAATTATATTTTTGACTTTGGCTATCTTTGTAAGGGGGGGGGGAAAGCCCTTGGTATATGTATGTATGTATGTATAAAGGCCAAAAGGGCCTTTGGTATATATGTATATGTATTTATGCATCTATTTTTCTCTTCTCCAATTGCCTTCCTGGATATTTCCATGAACCCATATCAATACACCTTGAGGTATGGAGGCATAACTCTAAGAACATATGGAGTAACAATATTCCCTTCAAACAAAAACATCACTAAGGTGAAGGCAGTCATATATGCCCTGCAGTAACTGCTCAATGACACAATGTAAAATGTATAGCATAGCCTATTAATACAATCCTTCCTTTACTTGTGCTGATTACCTCTTCATGATGTACATAAATACAAACATGCTTACACAGATACACACATATCAAAAGACTTTTTCTCCCCGTGTTAGGAGGGTGGCCTAAGGCTTAAACCTGTCTTTCGCCCATTCTACACCCATTTGTTGTCCCTTTTATTTTAGCTCCTTGTGGATGAAGGTTACCTGTCCCCTGCCCACTGCACAAGTCAGAAGCATTGTAGCACAATACAGTGCCTACACAACAGACCCCAACAACTGAAACTGGTTTACCCCACTGGTTCATTACATGGCAAGATATACCTAATGATAAGGATGGCTTAACTCAAGCTTTGAATAAAATTTGCCTCCTGCAAACTTCATAATTATTTGAACACTGGGAATCAGATATATGTCTACCTTTGCTTCTCTATCAAGAGAGACTCTGTAATCCCTACAAATTCTGATCTCTCCTTTGGACCTCAGTTTTGATAAAATGGGAACTGCTCCAGCCAAAAATTCCACTATGTATGATAATTATTTGTCTTCCTATTAATAATCTGTCTCAGGACAACTGACATATCTCTCTGCCGCCTGTCACCCATCAACACCCTCACCAACATGTTGAGGTCCATGATCTACCTCCGTTAATTTAAACTCTATTACCTCCAAAAATTTATTACCTTTAACATTTCAAAAGGACAATGATCACCTGATTATATAACCACCTTGGCATTTAACAAATTACTTCCTTCTATTGTAAAAGCGGATGACTTGCCACAAAGCCCGCGCAGCAATATAGATGCTACCTGATATGACATGTCCATGTTCCCTCACTCCACCTCTCTCCTCTGTATGTAAGATATGTGTTTTCTCTTGTCTTTGTATTTCGCTTGAAGAGGATCACAGCAAGTGATTGAAATATACGGAAATCATTATTTACTTTCTTTTCTTAAATCCAATCAACAGTGGGTTTTTAGTACACATACACCAAAGGCTTTTCCCCCCTCACAATGATAATGAGCAATATCTGCAAACACAAAGTCCAATACCTTCCAACATAATGCACAATTCAACTTTACAATAAAGCTATGTACCCAGTCAGACATTGTCCTATATGCATGGGTGAAGACAGACGATGCCTGTACAACAAAAAATCACCCCTAGAGTCTCCCCTAGGTACCCCCAGTGATGTGGGAGCTGTCCATAGTAGAGCGAAACAGATTGCAATACAGTACACTAATGCCAACTCACCTCCCATTAGTTCGAGGACATGCGCAAGGGGAAGGTAAGCCAGGTATACATCATCTTTCTTCATGTCCAACACAGAGGCATAGGCTGTCATCGAATTCACAATGGTATTGTGTGACATGAGGACTCCCTTAGGGGCCCCTGTGGAGCCTGAGGTGTACATGATGATGGCAATGTCTTCTGGTTTCGGAGGTACATCTGATAAAAGGAACACAAGTTAAAATCATACGACTACAAAAGACAAGCATATATGAAGTAATAACACAATATTGATATAATCCATTTCACGAGTATATGGCCACTTCAACCACCACTATGATCAAATTTGTAGTTAGACAGCCTAATCTAAGCAGAGGCACATGCAAAACAGGCAGTCCAAGAGTGTTAATTTTAGCTAAAAGATCTGTACATTAAATTAATGGTGCTTTCAGTTTCACTTGCTGGAAACCTACAACTCCACAGTAGTAATCAATGGTCTTTGGACAATCCCATAAATCTCTGAAAAAGTGGTATCTGAGGAGAGAGGAAGCAAAGGAAAAGGGGGAGGAGAAGGGGAGGAGGAAGATGAGGGGGAAAGGGAGGAGGAGGCAGAGGAGTAGGAAAAGATGGATGAGGGAGTGGAGGAGGAAGAAAAGGAAGGAGGATGAGGGTGTGGGGGAGGAAGAAAAGGAAGAAGGATAAGAAGGAAGGAGGACAAGAAGAAAGGAGGACGAGGAGGAAGAGAAGTATTTGGTATTTTCTTGGCAATAACTAGCACTTCTATTCTTGGGGATGATAACACAATGAAGGGGTGGAGTCGCAAGAGTGGTACATGGGAGATTTACAGAAGAATAGAGGAGGTTAAAAGTGATCAGCATCCTTTTTTCTTGAGTGGAGATTAGTCTCTAATTATAGAAGAATGCTAGTCTCTAATTGTAGAAGAATGCCAAAAGACTTGGCCACAAAAGTCCCTAAAATAATGCAGTCGATATCCCTTACTGGGATAAGGAGGAGGAAAAGAAGAAGAAGAAGAAGAAGAAGAAAACAGGGTGGGGGAGCAGGAGCATGAGGAAGAGGAGAGAATGAGGAGTTGGGAAGGACAAGGAGTAGAAGAAGGGGTAAGAAGGGGAAAAGAAGAGGGGGGAGGACAACAAGGAGGAGGAGGAGGAGTAGAAAGAGAAGAAAGAAGAAGAGTAGGAAGAAGAGGCGGAGGACAAGTTTAAGAAGGAGGAGGAGTACCAAGGGGAAGAGAGGTAAGAAGAAGATGGGTAAGGGAGGAGGAGGATGAAAAAGAGGAGGAGAAGGAGGAGGAGGGGTAGATGAAAAGGAAAGGAAGAGGTGAAGGTGAAGAAGAGGAGGAGGAGGAGAAGGAAAAGAGATGAGTAAGAGGAGAGGAAAAGGAAGAAGAGGAAGAGAACAAGAAGCAGGAGTAGTAGTAGTAGTAGTAGTAGTAGTAGTAGGAGGAGGAGGAGGAGGAGGAGGAAGAGGAGGAGGAGGAGGAGGAAGAGGAGGAGGTGGAGGAGGATAGTGCTTTGTGGGGTGCCAAAATGATGCACCCCCAGAATCACCAAGACCTTAAGCAATTCCAGTAGCTCACAATTCGTCCAACATTCTTTCTACTCCCATGGTCACCTCTCCCAATGCTTATGATCCTTCGGTTAAATTCTGTAACATTTTCTACTCAGTGTATACTAGATAATGCCCTCTAAAAGAGCACAACTTCATATATGTAGTAACAGATCTTCATGAATTTTTTTTATAATATGAACTTTGCCTATCTCACACACACCATACTTCTCACATATTTCATCTAACGCGTTTGAGATGAAATGTGTTTGTCTTTCACTCTTAAATTCCAAATCTCCACCCCATATAGTGTCAGACATAATCACCCCTTCACATATACATACATACAATATACAAATATATATATATATATTTATATATAGATATATATATATATATGTGTGTGTGTATTTACAACTAGGTAAATACACACACAAATATATATATATATGTATATATATATATATATATATATATATATATATATATATAGATATGAATAAATAAATTAATATATAAATATATATTAAATAATATAAATATTTTTGTGTGTGTAAATATATAAGCAAATACATATTATCATAATTATTTGATCATGCAAATATCATTTCATCCACATAACAGTGCCTAATTTCCTTCATGTTTACATGCCAAATATTCTACATATTTAGAAAAAGAAAAATTTTAACGTCCACATTTCAAATATTGACTAATAATGAGGCTTTACATGCATGGCAAAAATATGAGGACAAAATATCCATCTAAGCTTGAGACAGCATGAAACCATGTGATGACAAAGGCAGGTAAAAGCCAACATAATTATTTCTAATGTTTCTGCAAGCTAATATGCAGGTAATTTATCCATACTGGGTCAAATATACTTTATACAATTACCTCTAAAATCATACAAAACTATCTCAATGGAACAACGGTAACAGGATGACGGTCCTCTCAGAAATCAGGCGTAACTCATACTCCAGATAGACATTAATTCTGAAATTACCCAGCTTCGACTCTAAATATATATTTAGCGTTTTTAGCCTTCCTTTTATCCACCACCATCACATAAGCTTGGGATGAAGAAGTAAAAATGCTTTAGGAGTTATAATAATTGTTGCCCCACTTTTCATTGACTGCAAACTGGTACCACCACAATGGCTGGCAACAGTCCTTAGTCCCTCCCACATCTCTCTGGGAATTTTATATATATATATATATATATATTTCTGGGGCACAGGTTTTCTCTAAGGCAATTCTGGTTGAAATCAACTGCACTAGTTGCTTTAAACAATCTTCAAGACTGTATTCTTTAATCTGGAGAATACTTTCCTATTAGCAACTGAGAGGGACAGGAAGTAGTCATTCATGACTCTCAAAAGAATATACACAGTGTATGCCAACTGATATATTTTTGCATAGTAATAGTATTGAACAACTATTGACTCCACCGAAACTATAGTTTTTCGCCTCGTCGTGAGGCGTCTTCAGGGTGAGGACTGCTTTGTATGATGCTCTGCTATATTGAAGGTCTTCCAACGAATAATGACCGCTGGTTGGATGGGCGGGCTTATAAGGCTCAGCCTGCCTAGCTCAGACGGAATACTGGCCTCTCATTGGCTGAGAGGTGCAGTATGGGATTTTGTCCGGGAGCCAAGGGGGTGGGATTTTGTCTGGGAGCCAAGGGGGTGGGATTTTGTCTAGGAGCCAAGAGGGTGGGATTTTGTCTGGACGCCACGGGGGTGGTATTTTGTCTGGACGCCACGGGGGTGGTATTTTGTCTTGGAGCCAAGTGGGTGGGATTTTGTCTGGGATTCACGAGGGTGGGATTTTGTCTGGGAGTCAAGAGGGTGGGATTTTGTCTGGGAGCCAAGAGGGTGGGATTTTGTCCGGGAGCCAAGGGGGTGGGATTTTGTCTAGAAGCTCTGGCCTGATTTGCTGCTGCTCTGGTTACTGGTCCTAGGCGCTGATTGACTAGCTAGACATGTCCAGCTAGTCAATCAGCGCCTAGGACCAGTAACCAGAGCAGCAGCAAATCAGGCCAGAGCTTCTAGACAAAATCCCACCCCCTTGGCTCCCGGACAAAATCCCACCCTCATGGCTCCCAGACAAAATCCCACCCTCTTGACTCCCAGACAAAATCCCACCCTCGTGAATCCCAGACAAAATCCCACCCTCTTGGCTCCTAGACAAAATCCCACCCCCATGGCTTCCAGACAAAATACCACCCCCATGGCTTCCAGACAAAATCCCACCCCCTTGTCTCCCAGACAAAATCCCACCCCCTTGGCTCCCAGACAAAATCCCCCCCCCTTGGCTCCCGGACAAAATCCCATACTGCACCTCTCAGCCAATGAGAGGCCAGTATTCCGTCTGAGCTAGGCAGGCTGAGCCTTATAAGCCCGCCCATCCAACCAGCGGTCATTATTCGTTGGAAGACCTTCAATATAGCAGAGCATCATACAAAGCAGTCCTCACCCTGAAGACGCCTCACGACGAGGCGTTAAACTATAGTTTCGGTTGAGTCTTTAGTTGTTCAATACTATTACTATGCAAAAATATATCAGTTGGCATACACTGTGTATATTCTTTTGAGAGTCATGAATGACTACTTCCTGTCCCTCTCAGTTGCTAATAGGAAAGTATTCTCCAGATTAAAGAATACAGTCTTGAAGATTGTTAAAGCAACTAGTGCAGTTGATTTCAACCAGAATATAAATATAAATATAAATATAAATATGAATATAAATATAAATATAAATATAAATATATATACATATACATTCATATATATATATATACATATATTTATATATATACATATATATATATACATACATATATTTATATATATACATATATATATATACATATATATATATATACATATATATATATATACATATATATATACATTATATATATACATATATATATATATATGAATATACATATATATATATATACATATATATATACATATATATACATATATATATATATATATAACTCAAAAGTCACAGGCATCACATTTCATATATGACCCAACACATTGAAAACAGAGATCTTTTCCCACTCGTGTACACAAGTAAGTTAGAATATACACCTTCATTACGAGCTCTATGGGTCCAAACAGTGGTTACAATTGACATTCTGGAGGTAGCCATATCCTGTATCTAGTCACTTCAAAATAAAGAAAGTATAAAGTACTACAAGCCAAAATCTTTTAAAAGAAAAACAGAAATCATCACATGGGAAAAAATAGTTATATGGCATAGCTGAACGGTCAACTATATTCATGCATTAGAGAAGCAGTAAGCAAAATGCCACCACCAAAAACCATACTGTGGTGCCCCCAAAAAAGCCAATCATAATGAATTTGAAGCCAACCTTTCAATTAAGGTCACAACTGCAATGTACAGAGAAAAACTTGGCTTCAAAAGATAGGTACCTGCTACCCTTAACATCTACATCCAAGTTATGTTTGTATTAGTAAAAGACTCTTACAATTCAACAAAAAAGTGAACTGGATATCAGTTTAAAGAGCTTTACTGAAAGTGTGACACACAAAGGATTATACCTCCATGCACGAGATCTATAACAAGTGAATTGGTGAATGAGAAGTTCGCCTACCGCTTCATTCCTCCTCCTTACCTTTGAATGCTGCTCGATTCATGGTCCAGCAAAAAAAAAAGGGGGTAAAGACACATAATCAATGAGGTGAACACAGTAATCTACTTGCCCTAGATGAGTAAAAATCAGTTTGTACTAAGCACTTTTGGAAAAGCAATGCATTAACAAAGCTAATGTGCAGTTTTGGACTCCACTCAAATCGTTTCATTCATATAATTTGCAGTATCAAATAAAACAGCACTACATTGACATGCATGACATGAATGATGCTATTTATGCTGCAAGCACAGATTTCAATCAATATATGATGCTACTGATGCTGATGAAGCAAATATTACTTAGTTTTAACATGATCTGTAGCAGCTTCAACTTGTCAGCTTATAATATTTAACCCACAAGTAAGACGGGACAAAAAAAGCAATACTTTAATTTTTGTTTTACTGTCTATGTAGAACAGTAACTACCCTGTACATTTAACACAATTTAACCCAACATTCAACTTTATTTCTGAAGATATCTGCCTCCATTCATGTTAAGATAGTATATACATAAATACATATACATGCATATTCAAATATAAAATAAAACATAGGCCTTGAAAGGAAGTGTAAAGTGACACATAAATCAAATTCTGATATGATTTGTGAACAAGACATGACTGTGGGTGAAAATGGAGATGAGGAGTTCCTATTTATATTCATCATAAGTCTGGAAAAATGGAACAAACCAATAAGCAATTTCTCTAAACTGCAAAGATATAAGAAGCAGAAAGAAAATTCCCAAAGGATGGACTTTTAAAAGATCTATACAACTGGCAGTGGAAGCATTAAAGGATATCTTAACAAGGTCTGGAAAGTAAAGAAGAAGAAGAAGAAGAAGAAGAAGAAGAGAAGAAGAAAGAAGAAGAAGAGAAGAAGAAGAAGAAGAAGAAGAAGAGAAGAAAGAAAAAGAAGAAGAAGAAGAAGAAGAAGAAGAAGAAGAAGAAGAAGAAGAAGAAGAAGAAGAAAGAAGAAAGAAGAAGAAGAAGAAGAAGAAGAAGAAGAAGAAGAAGAAGAAGAAGAAGAAGAAGAAGAAGAAGAAGAAGAAGAAGAAGAAGAAGAAGAAGAAGAAGAAGAAGAAAGTATTTTTCATACAATGACTGTGGTGAACAGCACAAAATTATACTATCAGTAATAGTTAAGGGAAGAGGAAATAGAAATGTGATCCATGGATGACGCTTTGGCACTAAAGGTTTAGGAAATATGAAAAACCATGAGCAGAAGAAAAAATATATATACATAAAAAATGAAATAAAATAAAATACATAAAATAAAAATAAAATAAGATACATAGAATAAAAATAAAATAAAATCATCTGAAAAAAGTATGCATAATGAGAAAGAATGACAAACTAGACAAAGTGACAATTTAGGTATAGCACCAATTAGGGAGTTATGAGGCTGGAGTGAGAAATTGAGAAACGAAGATGTGAGGGGGAGAGCAGGGGTGGAAAAAACTGGTAGATAGGGTTGATTAAAGGATACTTTGATGGTTTGGGCATGTGAAAAGAATGCGTAAAGAAAACCTCACAAAGAAAAAAAAAAAATGTGGAAGGCAGAGGTGGACAAAATGAACTTCAGAAAAGAAGAAGAATTATACAGAATGACTGGGGCAAAGGGTTAGGTTAGGTTAGGTTAGGTTAGCTTGCATACAAGGTTTGCTGAGCAGGTGTGAATGCGGTGTTTGTGAACTAATGATACACTGTTGTCCAAATGGATTCCTTATAATCTGTTTAACAAATTCTTGAGTGAATGAGGGGGAGGGTCACCATGTAATGAAGCAATGTGTGTAAATTAGCTTCAGTTGTTGGACCCTGCTGTGGGAGGTGCTGTGCCTTCCTACAGTGCTTCTGTCCCAGACAGTTGGCAGGGAACAGGGTATCTCATATCTGAAGAAGAAATACTACCCAATGCTCCAATAGGGGTCCAAAAATGTGCAAATAACTCTAATCTATCTTCAAACTCTAATTCACTTCCCCTTCACTGCAATTCATCAACATCACTATAATCTACTGGAATTTACCAAGACTTCTAAATGACTTACTGTAATGACAAATATATATGCATATATGGAAACATTTGAAATACTGGAACTACAATTTTAATCACCAGATGAGATGACATGAATGTGGTGTTCAGATCAATAAAAGGAATGTATAAAATTGACAGAAAAGACCTCTTGGTTTGAGATGGGAGGGTGTTATTGGATTATGATGATAAGCTAGAAAAGACCTGAAGGATAACAAGAAACAGTTTTCTATACATATGCATCAACTCATGGAAAAACCAAAATGAAGACAAGGTTTAATCTTAAACTATAAATTAATCTAAATCTATGTTTGAATGATAAGAAAGAAAGAAAGAAAGAAGAAGAAGAAGAAGAAGAGAAAAAAAAAAAAAAGAAGAAAAAAAAAAAAGAAAAAAAAGAAAAGAAAAAAAAAGCTTATTTTTTCCGGTATATTACAATGTGATACAACACATAATGCCAACTTTTAACAAGTCAAGAAGTTTTTGCATGTCGGTATTTATTTTTCAAGCATTTCAACAGATACATGAAAGTGGCAAGCATGAAAATAAACATCATAATCAAGGACACTGTTCATAATTTAGACATCTGTCATAACCTTTTAATTCAAGCATAGATTGCAAAATCATACATGAAACTTACCTGCATAGTCACATGTTTTTCCTAGCTCAAATACTTTATTGAAGGAATTGAAAATAATGCCCTCTTTGTAGCCATCTAATTCTGTTGGTTTTAGCTGATCTTCAAAATATGTAATCTTGGTGACCGTTGGACAGTGCTCAAGGATATTACGGAATTTAGGCAATAACTCGTGAGATGTGATGATATGTTGTACCTGTAACAATGAAAAATGCATAAACTTCCATCTGAAAATTTCTCTTATAATTTCTATTATTTAACAATTTCAATTTTTCAGGCTTGAAACAAATTACATGTGTACATCTATCTGTCTGTTGTCCCAGATCTTTCGTGCACGAGACCCTAGTTCCCAGGTATCAATGGCCAACGAGTGGTCCATAAATCACTCAGGGAGGATATATTCTGTTGTTCATGGAATGTTGATGTGGTAGAATGAGGTGCTCTGTGTTTTCTGTGTGGCAACTGAATGAAGGGCAGTTTGATTCTGTGGCCAGGCCTAGTCTTTTAACGCTGGATGGTGTCCTAAATGCATGTGTACTAGCATGGTCTTACACACATACACCAATTCATTATTATATAAATATATATATATATACACACCACAACACCAAACAGCTTTTTCTCACCTTACGAGGGAAAGTAGCCCAAAAACAAAGGCATAAAAAAATCCACTCCCCACCGCATTCCATCCCCACAATTACTCCCACTCCCTATTCACGCCGCCCCTCCCTCCCTCTCTCGATAGTCTTGGATTGCCTTCCTGGATGATGGGTCACCCCTGGTATTTCGCTCAACTGCCTTGGATTGGAAAGCTAACTGTATCGAACGACAAAGCAAGCACATCCACAGCAAGGCCACTGGTCACCATTCATTTAATCAATGAGCTCTCCCCTCTCATCCGTCCCCGTCGTGGCAAGAAAAAGAGAACACGGGAAAGAAAATCCCTGTCTAGGCTGCGTGCAAAATATCATTCACACATACTCCCTCCACACCCCAATCTCCCCATTTCCATTCTGGTGCAATCCACAAGCACCACTCCATACACATCCATTCTCCACTCACCCCTACCTTCTGATTTTACAAAGTAAGACATGAAGAACATACCTTCAGTTTCATTTATTCCATGGATGATGGCATCATCCACCTAAAAAAAAAGTTGCATACAGTGTCGCCACAGGGAGTGGTTCTGCTCTAAAGCATCCCATGGCCGAGATGAGCCACTCCCGACCGTTTGTTCCTCCGCAAAGGATGATAATATTCTCTTCTTGGTTTGTGGTCCAGGAAACGTAAGCCTCTGCCAAAAACTCTTGGCATGTGTCCATCCACTTCTGCATATGGTCAGACCAAGTGTAATTCTCCCATTTCATACTAATCGGTGAAGAAAATAAAAAAGGAGAAACGGTAATTAGCATTTTTAGCCATTTCAATTCTACCCCAAATCATTTTAACAAAAGTTTTCAATATTGGAGAGAAACAAAAAAAAGGAAACAAAAAAAAAAAAAGAGAAAACCTATTAAATTAACATACATCGAATCCATAACCTAGTATCTTAAATATATGGTCAACCCTATTTCTTTGTAGTCCTATCAGATTTTATCTAATCAGCCCAAAAATAAAAAACCCCCCCCCCTGGAAAACGATTAGGAAGGCATCAGGCAGGACCCTCCACAAAATTACCTTTTTAAAGACTCTCCCGATTGGCTGCACCTCGTCATGATCTTTTGACGACCTGTCTCGTACCAAGGGCTTTTCTTGTTGCCGGTGTTTTTTGCAGGCATATAATTACAAGGGCATCCTCCACTGTTGTTTGATATTTGCCCATACAGATTTCAACCCGTTGGAAGGGGTGTGGATCATCTTTGTGTGTGGAAACACAGACCTTCCTTTACTGCACAACCTCTTTTGCCTGGAAACAAAATAGAGAAAATTAGGTTTGTCCAATATCATGAGAAAATAAACAGACCAGAAGAAATAAAGACCATATATACTGAGGTTGAGATTCTTAAAAACAAGATAGCAAGCAAGGATACTGTATGGGAGAGAGAATGGGAGAGAGAGAACGGAGAGGTGAGAAAGGAGAGGGAGAAAGGAGAGAGAGAAGAGAGAGTAAGAGAGAGTGAGGGAGAGAAGGGAGAGAGAGAGAGATGTGAGAGGGAGAGAGAGGAGAGAGAGAGGAAGGGGAGAGACAGGGAGAGGAGAGACAGGGAGAGGAGGTGACAGAGAGGAGAGAGAGAGGGAGAGAAGGGGAGATTTACGATTCTTTTAACCAGGGGAGTCCAATAGAAGGTACCCACGTAAGACAAAAAGAAAGGATAATCATATATATAATGTATAGAGGACGAATGATGTCCAAATCCAGTAGGTGATTTTTGGCCACCATATAAATGAATTAATATATATAATAGGCATCTGACATAATGTTAAATTTCCAATATATACTATACATATATATATGATATATATATACATATATGCATAACTGTCAAAATATATATAGTCCATAAAATGATAATAGATAGCCAGGAGACATCTTTCTTCAATAATTCAGAATGGACGAGAACTCGTCCCTCTTGCACGGACTCTTGAACCCTCCGATTTCGGTTTCCTGGACAATACCTCTCACTTAACAGGTCTGACATATGTCCCAGTGAAGTGACAATTATATTTAGGAAAGAGACAGGCTTCGATTATGTCCATCCTCCATCTTTCCATCACAATTCTTTATCGATCTCCTCAGAGGACGAATCACAGTCTTTCATCCCTCTTTGCAAACAAGCACACTATCCAGAAAGATTTGTGAGGATTTTAATGATATGGAGAATGTAAGGTCTTGACTTGCACTTTTTTCCTTTTCTTTTTTTACTCCTTCTTTTTTTTCTTCACTCTACAATGGTTTAACGTGAAAATCACGGTCCTCCATCCATCTCCCATACAGTATCCATGCTATCTTGTGAAGAATCTCAACCTCATTAAGTATGGTCTTATTTCTTCTGGTCTGTTTATTTTCTCATGATATGACAAACCTAATTTTCTCTATTTTGTTTACAGGCAAAAGAGGTTGCCGTAACAGAAGGTCTGTGTTTCCACAACACAGATGATCCACACCCCTTCCAGGTTGAAATCTGTAAGGCAAATATCAAAACAGTGGAGGAGGCCCTCTCGTATGCCTGCAAAAAACACGGCAACAAGAAAGCCCTTGGTACGAGACAGGTCGTCAAAGAACATGACGAGGTGCAGCCAAACGGGAGAGTCTTTAAAAAGGTAATTTTGAGGATGTTCCTGCCTGATGCCTTCCTACCTCGTTTTCCACGTTATGGCTGATTAGATAAAATCTGATAGACTACAAAGAAAAGGGTGATATATAAGATACTATATTATGGATTCGTGTATGTTAATTTAATAGGTTTTCTCTTTTTTTTTTTTTTTTTTTTTTTTTTTTTCAATATGAAAACTTTTGTTAAAATATTTGGTAGAATTAAAATGGCTAAAACTGCTAATTACCGTTTCTCTTTTTTATTTTCTTCACCATTAGTATGAAATGGGAGAATACACTTGGCTGACATATGCAGAAGTGGATGACACAGCCAAGAGTTTTGGCAGAGGCTTACGTTTCCTGGACCACAAACCAAAAGAGAATATTATCATCTTTGCGGAGACACGGTCGGAGTGGCTCATCTCGGCCATGGGATGCTTTAAGCAGAACATCCCTGTGGCGACACTGTATGCAACTTTAGGTGATGATGCCATCATCCATGGAATAAATGAAACTGAGGTATGTTCTTCATGTCTACTTTGTAAATCAGAAGGTAGGGGTGAGTGGAGAATGGATGTGTATGGATGGTGCTGTGATGCACAGAAAGGAATGGGGAGATGGGGGTGAGGGAGTATGTGTGAATGATATTTTGACGCAGCCTGAAGGGATTTCTTCCCGTGTTCTCTTTTTCTACACAAGGGGACGGAGAGGGGAGAGTCATTGATTAAATGAAGTGACCAGTGGCCTTGCTGTGGATGTGCTGTGTCTTGATACATTGCTTCCAATCCAAGGCAGTGAGCGAAATGCAGGGGTGACCCATCATCCAGGAGGATCCAAGATATGAGAGAGGGAGGGAGGGGTGGTGACTAGGAGTGGAGTATGTGGGGATGGAATGGGTGGGAGTGGATTTTATGCCTTTGTTTTTGGCTACTTCCCTCGTAAGGTGGAAAAAGCTGTTGGTGTGTGTGTGTATATATATATATATATATATATGAATTGGTGTATGTGTGTAAGAACCATGCTAGTACACATGCATTTAGGACACCATCCAGCGTTAAAAGACTAGGCCTGGCCACAGAATCAAACTGCCCTTCATTCAGTTGCCACACAGAAAACACAGAGCACCTCATTCTACCACATCAACATTCCATGAACAACAGAATATATCCTCCCTGAGTGATTTATGGGACCACTCGTTGGCCATTGATACCTGGGAACTAGGGGTCTCGTGCACGAAAGATCTGGGACAACAGACAGATAGATGTACACATGTAATTTGTTTCAAGCCTGAAAAATTGAAATTGTTAAATAATAGAAATTATAAGAGAAATTTTCAGATGGAAGTTTATGCATTTTTCATTGTTACAGGTACAACATATCATCACATCTCACGAGTTATTGCCTAAATTCCGTAATATCCTTGAGCACTGTCCAAAGGTCACCAAGATTACATATTTTGAAGATCAGCTAAAACCAACAGAATTAGATGGCTACAAAGAGGGCATTATTTTCAATTCCTTCAATAAAGTAGTTGAGCTAGGAAAAACATGTGACTATGCAGGTAAGTTTCATGTATGATTTTGCAATCTATGCTTGAATTAAAAGGTTATGACAGATGTCTAAATTATGAACAGTGTCCTTGATTATGATGTTTATTTTCATGCTTGCCACTTTCATGTATCTGTTGAAATGCTTGAAAAATAAATACCGACATGCAAAAACTTCTTGACTTGTTAAAAGTTGGCATTATGTGTTGTATCACATTGTAATATACCGGAAAAAATAAGCTTTTTTTTTCTTTTCTTTTTTTTCTTTTTTTTTTTTCTTCTTCTTCTTCTTCTTCTTCTTCTTCTTTCTTTCTTTCTTTCTTATCATTCAAACATAGATTTAGATTAATTTATAGTTTAAGATTAAACCTTGTCTTCATTTTGGTTTTTCCATGAGTTGATGCATATGTATAGAAAACTGTTTCTTGTTATCCTTCAGGTCTTTTCTAGCTTATCATCATAATCCAATAACACCCTCCCATCTCAAACCAAGAGGTCTTTTCTGTCAATTTTATACATTCCTTTTATTGATCTGAACACCACATTCATGTCATCTCATCTGGTGATTAAAATTGTAGTTCCAGTATTTCAAATGTTTCCATATATGCATATATATTTGTCATTACAGTAAGTCATTTAGAAGTCTTGGTAAATTCCAGTAGATTATAGTGATGTTGATGAATTGCAGTGAAGGGGAAGTGAATTAGAGTTTGAAGATAGATTAGAGTTATTTGCACATTTTGGACCCCTATTGGAGCATTGGGTAGTATTTCTTCTTCAGATATGAGATACCCTGTTCCCTGCCTACTGTCTGGGACAGAAGCACTGTAGGAAGGCACAGCACCTCCCACAGCAGGGTCCAACAACTGAAGCTAATTTACACACATTGCTTCATTACATGGTGACCCTCCCCCTCATTCACTCAAGAATTTGTTAAACAGATTATAAGGAATCCATTTGGACAACAGAGTATCATTAGTTCACAAACACCGCATTCACACCTGCTCAGCAAACCTTGTATGCAAGCTAACCTAACCTAACCTAACCTAACCCTTTGCCCCAGTCATCTGTATAATTCTTCTTCTTTTCTGAAGTTCATTTTGTCCACCTCTGCCTTCCACATTTTTTTTTTTCTTTGTGAGGTTTTCTTTACGCATTCTTTTCACATGCCCAAACCATCAAAGTATCCTTTAATCAACCCTATCTACCAGTTTTTTCCACCCCTGCTCTCCCCCTCACATCTTCGTTTCTCAATTTCTCACTCCATCCTCATAACTCCCTAATTGGTGCTATACCTAATTGTCACTTTGTCTAGTTGTCATTCTTTCTCAATTATGCATACTTTTTTCAGTTGATTTTATTTTATTTTTATTCTATGTATCTTATTTTATTTTTATTTTATGTATTTTATTTTATTTCATTTTTTATGTATATATATTTTTTCTTCTGCTCATGGTTTTTCATATTTCCTAAACCTTTAGTGCCAAAGCGTCATCCATGGATCACATTTCTATTTCCTCTTCCCTTAACTATTACTGATAGTATAATTTTGTGCTGTTCACCACAGTCATTGTATGAAAAATACTTTCTTCTTCTTCTTCTTCTTCTTCTTCTTCTTCTTCTTCTTCTTCTTCTTCTTCTTCTTCTTCTTCTTCTTCTTCTTCTTCTTCTTCTTCTTCTTCTTCTTCTTCTTCTTCTTCTTCTTCTTCTTCTTCTTCTTCTTCTTCTTCTTCTTCTTCTTCTTCTTCTTCTTCTTCTTCTTCTTCTTCTTCTTCTTCTTCTTCTTCTTCTTCTTCTTCTTCTTCTTCTTCTTCTTCTTCTTCTTCTTCTTCTTCTTCTTTACTTTCCAGACCTTGTTAAGATATCCTTTAATGCTTCCACTGCCAGTTGTATAGATCTTTTAAAAGTCATCCTTTGGGAATTTTCTTTCTGCTTCTTATATCTTTGCAGTTTAGAGAAATTGCTTATTGGTTTGTTCCATTTTTCCAGACTTATGATGAATATAAATAGGAACTCCTCATCTCCATTTTCACCCACAGTCATGTCTTGTTCACAAATCATATCAGAATTTGATTTATGTGTCACTTTACACTTCCTTTCAAGGCCTATGTTTTATTTTATATTTGAATATGCATGTATATGTATTTATGTATATACTATCTTAACATGAATGGAGGCAGATATCTTCAGAAATAAAGTTGAATGTTGGGTTAAATTGTGTTAAATGTACAGGGTAGTTACTGTTCTACATAGACAGTAAAACAAAAATTAAAGTATTGCTTTTTTTGTCCCGTCTTACTTGTGGGTTAAATATTATAAGCTGACAAGTTGAAGCTGCTACAGATCATGTTAAAACTAAGTAATATTTGCTTCATCATCAGCATCAGTAGCATCATATATTGATTGAAATCTGTGCTTGCAGCATAAATAGCATCATTCATGTCATGCATGTCAATGTAGTGCTGTTTTATTTGATACTGCAAATTATATGAATGAAACGATTTGAGTGGAGTCCAAGACTGCACATTAGCTTTGTTAATGCATTGCTTTTCCAAAAGTGCTTAGTACAAACTGATTTTACTCATCTAGGGCAAGTAGATTACTGTGTTCACCTCATTGATGATGTGTCTTACCCCCTTTTTTTTTTGCTGGACCATGAATCGAGCAGCATTCAAAGGTAAGGAGGAGGAATGAAGCGGTAGGCGAACTTCTCATTCACCAATTCACTTGTTATAATCTCGTGCATGGTGGTATAATCCTTTGTGTGTCACACTTTCAGTAAAGCTCTTTAAACTGATATCCAGTTCACTTTTTTGTTGAATTGTAAGAGTCTTTTACTAATACAAACATAACTTGGATGTAGATGTTAAGGGTAGCAGGTACCTATCTTTTGAAGCCAAGTTTTTCTCTGTACATTGCAGTTGTGACCTTAATTGAAAGGTTGGCTTCAAATTCATTATGATTGGCTTTTTTGGGGGCACCACAGTATGGTTTTTGGTGGTGGCATTTTGCTTACTGCTTCTCTAATGCATGAATATAGTTGACCGTTCAGCTATGCCATATAACTATTTTTTCCCATGTGATGATTTCTGTTTTTCTTTTAAAAGATTTTGGCTTGTAGTACTTTATACTTTCTTTATTTTGAAGTGACTAGATACAGGATATGGCTACCTCCAGAATGTCAATTGTAACCACTGTTTGGACCCATAGAGCTCGTAATGAAGGTGTATTTTCTAAATGACATGTGTAAAGGAGTGGGAAAAGATGTATGTTTTCAATGTGTTGGGTCATATAGGAAATGTGATGCCTGTGACTTTGGAGTTATATATATATATATATATATATATATATATATATATGTATATATATATGTATATATATATATATGTATATATATATGTATATATATATATATGTATATATATATATATGTATATATATATGTATATATATATATATGTATATATATATATATATGTATATATAATATGTTTGTATATGTATGTATGTATGTATACATATATGTATGAATATATATGTATGTATATATATATATAATATATATATATATATATATATATATATATATATATGTATATATATATAAAATATATATATATATATATATATATATATATTCTGGTTGAAATCAACTGCACTAGTTGCTTTAACAATCTTCAAGACTGTATTCTTTAATCTGGAGAATACTTTCCTATTAGCAACTGAGAGGGACAGGAAGTAGTCATTCATGACTCTCAAAAGAATATACACAGTGTATGCCAACTGATATATTTTTGCATAGTAATAGTATTGAACAACTATTGACTCCACCGAAACTATAGTTTTTCGCCTCGTCGTGAGGCGTCTTCAGGGTGAGGACTGCTTTGTATGATGCTCTGCTATATTGAAGGTCTTCCAACGAATAATGACCGCTGGTTGGATGGGCGGGCTTATAAGGCTCAGCCTGCCTAGCTCAGACGGAATACTGGCCTCTCATTGGCTGAGAGGTGCAGTATGGGATTTTGTCCGGGAGCCAAGGGGGTGGGATTTTGTCTGGGAGCCAAGGGGTGGGATTTTGTCTGGGAGCCAAGGGGGTGGGATTTTGTCTGGAAGCCAAGGGGGTGGGATTTTGTCTAGAAGCCAAGGGGGTGGGATTTTGTCTAGGAGCCAAGAGGGTGGGATTTTGTCTGGGATTCACGAGGGTGGGATTTTGTCTGGGAGTCAAGAGGGTGGGATTTTGTCTGGGAGCCAAGAGGGTGGGATTTTGTCCGGGAGCCAAGGGGGTGGGATTTTGTCTAGAAGCTCTGGCCTGATTTGCTGCTGCTCTGGTTACTGGTCCTAGGCGCTGATTGACTAGCTGGACATGTCTAGCTAGTCAATCAGCGCCTAGGACCAGTAACCAGAGCAGCAGCAAATCAGGCCAGAGCTTCTAGACAAAATCCCACCCCCTTGGCTCCCGGACAAAATCCCACCCTCTTGGCTCCCAGACAAAATCCCACCCTCTTGACTCCCAGACAAAATCCCACCCTCGTGAATCCCAGACAAAATCCCACCCTCTTGGCTCCTAGACAAAATCCCACCCCCTTGGCTTCTAGACAAAATCCCACCCCCTTGGCTTCCAGACAAAATCCCACCCCCTTGGCTCCCAGACAAAATCCCACCCCCTTGGCTCCCAGACAAAATCCCACCCCCTTGGCTCCCGGACAAAATCCCATACTGCACCTCTCAGCCAATGAGAGGCCAGTATTCCGTCTGAGCTAGGCAGGCTGAGCCTTATAAGCCCGCCCATCCAACCAGCGGTCATTATTCGTTGGAAGACCTTCAATATAGCAGAGCATCATACAAAGCAGTCCTCACCCTGAAGACGCCTCACGACGAGGCGAAAAACTATAGTTTCGGTGGAGTCAATAGTTGTTCAATACTATTACTATGCAAAAATATATCAGTTGGCATACACTGTGTATATTCTTTTGAGAGTCATGAATGACTACTTCCTGTCCCTCTCAGTTGCTAATAGGAAAGTATTCTCCAGATTAAAGAATACAGTCTTGAAGATTGTTAAAGCAACTAGTGCAGTTGATTTCAACCAGAATTGCCTTAGAGAAAACCTGTGCCCCAGAAATATATATATATATATATATATAAAATTCCCAGAGAGATGTGGGAGGGACTAAGGACTGTTGCCGGCCATTGTGGTGGTACCAGTTTGCAGTCAATGAAAAGTGGGGGCAACAATTATTATAACTCCTAAAGCATTTTTACTTCTTCATCCCAAACTTATGTGATGGTGGTGGATAAAAGGAAGGCTAAAAACGCTAAATATATATTTAGAGTCGAAGCTGGGTAATTTCAGAATTAATGTCTATCTGGAGTATGAGTTACGCCTGATTTCTGAGAGGACCGTCATCCTGTTACCGTTGTTCCATTGAGATAGTTTTGTATGATTTTAGAGGTAATTGTATAAAGTATATTTGACCCAGTATGGATAAATTACCTGCATATTAGCTTGCAGAAACATTAGAAATAATTATGTTGGCTTTTACCTGCCTTTGTCATCACATGGTTTCATGCTGTCTCAAGCTTAGATGGATATTTTGTCCTCATATTTTTGCCATGCATGTAAAGCCTCATTATTAGTCAATATTTGAAATGTGGACGTTAAAATTTTTCTTTTTCTAAATATGTAGAATATTTGGCATGTAAACATGAAGGAAATTAGGCACTGTTATGTGGATGAAATGATATTTGCATGTTCAAATAATTATGATAATATGTATTGCTTATATATTTACACACACATAAATATGTATATTATGTAATATATATGTATATATGAATGTATGTATGCATATGTATATATATATATATATATATATATATATATATACATATATATATATATTTATGTGTGTATTTACCTAGTTGTAAATACACACACATATATATATATATATATATATATATATATATATATATGTATATTGTATGTATGTATGTATGTATATGTGAAGGGGTGATTATGTCTGACACTATATGGGGTGGAGATTTGGAATTTAAGAGTGAAAGACAAACACATTTCATCTCAAACGCGTTAGATGAAATATGTGAGAAGTATGGTGTGTGTGAGATAGGCAAAGTTCATATTATAAAAAAAATTCATGAAGATCTGTTACTACATATATGAAGTTGTGCTCTTTTAGAGGGCATTATCTAGTATACACTGAGTAGAAAATGTTACAGAATTTAACCGAAGGATCATAAGCATTGGGAGAGGTGACCATGGGAGTAGAAAGAATGTTGGACGAATTGTGAGCTACTGGAATTGCTTAAGGTCTTGGTGATTCTGGGGGTGCATCATTTTGGCACCCCACAAAGCACTATCCTCCTCCACCTCCTCCTCTTCCTCCTCCTCCTCCTCCTCTTCCTCCTCCTCCTCCTCCTCCTCCTACTACTACTACTACTACTACTACTACTCCTGCTTCTTGTTCTCTTCCTCTTCTTCCTTTTCCTCTCCTCTTACTCATCTCTTTTCCTTCTCCTCCTCCTCCTCTTCTTCACCTTCACCTCTTCCTTTCCTTTTCATCTACCCCTCCTCCTCCTTCTCCTCCTCTTTTTCATCCTCCTCCTCCCTTACCCATCTTCTTCTTACCTCTCTTCCCCTTGGTACTCCTCCTCCTTCTTAAACTTGTCCTCCGCCTCTTCTTCCTACTCTTCTTCTTTCTTCTCTTTCTACTCCTCCTCCTCCTCCTTGTTGTCCTCCCCCCTCTTCTTTTCCCCTTCTTACCCCTTCTTCTACTCCTTGTCCTTCCCAACTCCTCATTCTCTCCTCTTCCTCATGCTCCTGCTCCCCCACCCTGTTTTCTTCTTCTTCTTCTTCTTCTTCTTCTTTTCCTCCTCCTTATCCCAGTAAGGGATATCGACTGCATTATTTTAGGGACTTTTTGTGGCCAAGTCTTTTGGCATTCTTCTACAATTAGAGACTAGCATTCTTCTATAATTAGAGACTAATCTCCACTCAAGAAAAAAGGATGCTGATCACTTTTAACCTCCTCTATTCTTCTGTAAATCTCCCATGTACCACTCTTGCGACTCCACCCCTTCATTGTGTTATCATCCCCAAGAATAGAAGTGCTAGTTATTGCCAAGAAAATACCAAATACTTCTCTTCCTCCTCGTCCTCCTTTCTTCTTGTCCTCCTTCCTTCTTATCCTTCTTCCTTTTCTTCCTCCTCCACACCCTCATCCTCCTTCCTTTTCTTCCTCCTCCACTCCCTCATCCATCTTTTCCTACTCCTCTGCCTCCTCCTCCCTTTCCCCCTCATCTTCCTCCTCCCCTTCTCCTCCCCCTTTTCCTTTGCTTCCTCTCTCCTCAGATACCACTTTTTCAGAGATTTATGGGATTGTCCAAAGACCATTGATTACTACTGTGGAGTTGTAGGTTTCCAGCAAGTGAAACTGAAAGCACCATTAATTTAATGTACAGATCTTTTAGCTAAAATTAACACTCTTGGACTGCCTGTTTTGCATGTGCCTCTGCTTAGATTAGGCTGTCTAACTACAAATTTGATCATAGTGGTGGTTGAAGTGGCCATATACTCGTGAAATGGATTATATCAATATTGTGTTATTACTTCATATATGCTTGTCTTTTGTAGTCGTATGATTTTAACTTGTGTTCCTTTTATCAGATGTACCTCCGAAACCAGAAGACATTGCCATCATCATGTACACCTCAGGCTCCACAGGGGCCCCTAAGGGAGTCCTCATGTCACACAATACCATTGTGAATTCGATGACAGCCTATGCCTCTGTGTTGGACATGAAGAAAGATGATGTATACCTGGCTTACCTTCCCCTTGCGCATGTCCTCGAACTAATGGGAGGTGAGTTGGCATTAGTGTACTGTATTGCAATCTGTTTCGCTCTACTATGGACAGCTCCCACATCACTGGGGGTACCTAGGGGAGACTCTAGGGGTGATTTTTTGTTGTACAGGCATCGTCTGTCTTCACCCATGCATATAGGACAATGTCTGACTGGGTACATAGCTTTATTGTAAAGTTGAATTGTGCATTATGTTGGAAGGTATTGGACTTTGTGTTTGCAGATATTGCTCATTATCATTGTGAGGGGGGAAAAGCCTTTGGTGTATGTGTACTAAAAACCCACTGTTGATTGGATTTAAGAAAAGAAAGTAAATAATGATTTCCGTATATTTCAATCACTTGCTGTGATCCTCTTCAAGCGAAATACAAAGACAAGAGAAAACACATATCTTACATACAGAGGAGAGAGGTGGAGTGAGGGAACATGGACATGTCATATCAGGTAGCATCTATATTGCTGCGCGGGCTTTGTGGCAAGTCATCCGCTTTTACAATAGAAGGAAGTAATTTGTTAAATGCCAAGGTGGTTATATAATCAGGTGATCATTGTCCTTTTGAAATGTTAAAGGTAATAAATTTTTGGAGGTAATAGAGTTTAAATTAACGGAGGTAGATCATGGACCTCAACATGTTGGTGAGGGTGTTGATGGGTGACAGGCGGCAGAGAGATATGTCAGTTGTCCTGAGACAGATTATTAATAGGAAGAAATAATTATCATACATGTGGAATTTTTGGCTGGGCAGTTCCCATTTTATCAAAACTGAGGTCCAAAGGAGAGATCAGAATTTGTAGGGATTACAGAGTCTCTCTTGATAGAGAAGCAAAGGTAGACATATATCTGATTCCCAGTGTTCAAATAATTATGAAGTTTGCAGGAGGCAAATTTTATTCAAAGCTTGAGTTAAGCCATCCTTATCATTAGGTATATCTTGCCATGTAATGAACCAGTGGGGTAAACCAGTTTCAGTTGTTGGGGTCTGTTGTGTAGGCACTGTATTGTGCTACAATGCTTCTGACTTGTGCAGTGGGCAGGGGACAGGTAACCTTCATCCACAAGGAGCTAAAATAAAAGGGACAACAAATGGGTGTAGAATGGGCGAAAGACAGGTTTAAGCCTTAGGCCACCCTCCTAACACGGGGAGAAAAAGTCTTTTGATATGTGTGTATCTGTGTAAGCATGTTTGTATTTATGTACATCATGAAGAGGTAATCAGCACAAGTAAAGGAAGGATTGTATTAATAGGCTATGCTATACATTTTACATTGTGTCATTGAGCAGTTACTGCAGGGCATATATGACTGCCTTCACCTTAGTGATGTTTTTGTTTGAAGGGAATACTGTTACTCCATATGTTCTTAGAGTTATGCCTCCATACCTCAAGGTGTATTGATATGGGTTCATGGAAATATCCAGGAAGGCAATTGGAGAAGAGAAAAATAGATGCATAAATACATATACATATATACCAAAGGCCCTTTTGGCCTTTATACATACATACATACATATACCAAGGGCTTTCCCCCCCCCCTTACAAAGATAGCCAAAGTCAAAAATATAATTCCACTCCCACCCATTTCATCCCCACATACTCCACTTCCATTCACCACCCCCTTCCTCCCTCTTTTCTTGGCTCCTCCTGGATGTTTGGCCTTTGTGAAAAATTGTGTATGGCTACATGATACATTGAGTATCAGATTAGCTTGGAGTTTGTATATATATCATGTCTTTTATGTGTTCTCCCTTTTTCTGTACACAGAATCCATGATGATGATGTATGGTGTTCCAATGGGCTACTCCACGCCGCTCACAATGACAGATCGGTCGAGCAAGGTTAAACGTGGCTGCAGAGGAGAGTTTGTATATATATCATGTCGTTTATGTGTTCTCCCTTTTTCTGTACCTAGAATCCATGATGATGATGTATGGTGTTCCATAGGGCTACTCCCACGCCGATCACAATGACAGACGGTCTGATGCCTGCAGTCCCTGTGAGTACCAGGGTCATTATTTTCTTCATGTGCTTCAAATTTTATCTTTCTGAAAGCTGGTTAAATGCGCA
>NC_134819.1:25341866-25349366 GCF_046742065.1 Oratosquilla oratoria
AAGGGAGAGGAGAAGGGAGATGAGAAGGGAGAGAAGAAGGGGGAGAAGTGAAAACGAGAGGAGAAAGAGAAGCAAAGAGAGAAGAGAGAGAGAAATGCATTCTGTACAATATTGACAAGAGTGCTCCTAAATGTACTCTGTGAGTACATTTTTGGACACCCTATATATGCATTTATGTGTGTGTATATATATATATACAGTATATATATATATATATATATATATATATATATATATACACCTATATATATATATATATATATATAAATATATATATATATATTATATATATATATACAGTATATATATATATATATATCACATACAAAAATACATATACGTGCTAAATATGTACTCAATGTGATTACATTTGCGAGTACTTTAGTATTTTTTTTTTATTTCTATTAAACTGAACATATTTTTCATTCTCTAGTCTACAACAAAGAACATGAAATTAACCAACCCTTTGTCTCTCCATGCAGGACTGTTTCTTCCATGGTTTCTGGACCACAGCATAGACGGGATAGGTGAGGAGGTCATACACAAATACACCCGCTTTAATTAAGCCTATACTAATATTCACTGCTAAGTCCCCCATGATGCTGCAAAGACAAAAAGAGAAAATAATATTAGAAAGGAGAATTTTACTTGTGAGCCTATAAAAATGTGTATATACCAATTACTTATAAAAAAAATCCTTATCAAATAAATTCAATGCCTGAAGTTCTTCCATCTACATGTGTCAGACAAGTATGAAATTCAAAAACATATAATGCACAAGTATCAAACCCAATTTCGAATTACATGGACACACATAAACCACTACTGTGGGCAAGTAACATGAGTGCGTACTCATTAATCTTGACAATATAAGCAAATAGTGGCCCCCTATCTTATCTGCTCTGATGTCTCCCGCTCCACAACAATTCAGAGCTGCGTGGTGTCATCAAGTTAAGAGCATAAATGTGTAGCGGTAAAGGCTCCTTGACATGTGAACCTTTACTAAAATAACAGCATTGTATAACGCTTGTACATTATCAGCCCCACAGCAACCCGCAACTGTCCTTGGGCTGTCCTGGACCCGTAGATCTTTCCAGGATGAAATGTTTGATCTGTTGTCTACATTGTACTAGTGGGGCTCTGTTTCTATGTCACTGGTTTGAAGGAAGAGAGAGGAAGAGGGTGGAGGTGAAGGAGGAGGTGAAGGAGGAGGAGGAGGAGGAGAAGGAGGAAGAGGAGGAGGAAGAGGAGGAGGTGAAGGAAAAGGAGGAGGAGGAGGAGGAAGGAAGGAGGATTAGAAGGAAGATGAGTAGGAGATGGAAGAGGAAGAAGTGGAGGAAGAAGTGGAGGAGGAAGAGGAGTAGGGAGAGAAAGACGAGCATGAAGAGGAAGAATTGGGAAAGAATATGAGTAAGAAATGGATAGAGGAGGAGGAATGGGGAGAGGAGAAGGAAGAAATATTGGGGAGAGAGGGGTTAAGGAAGGAGAGGTGCTAGGAGAGGAGAGGGAGAGGAGGATGAGAAGGAGAGTAGGGAAGGGGGAGGGTAGGAGAACAATGGAGTTGGAGAAAGATGTGGTGGAGAAGTGAGAATCATCATCATCAGTAGCAGCAGCAGTTGCTTCTCAGATCTTCGTATGAGAAAAAGAATTGAAGGAAATGCAATCGAAATTGATAAGAGTGAGAGTGAGAGAGAGAGAGAGAGTAGCAGCAGCAGTTGCTTCTTAGATCTTCGTATGTGAAAAAGAATGAACAAAATGCAATCGAAATTGATAAGAGTGAGAGAGAGAGAGAGAGAGAGAGAGAGAGAGAGAGAGAGGAGAGAGAGAGAGGAGAGAGAGAGAGAGAGAGAGAGAGAGAGAGAGAGAGAGAGAGAGAGAGAGAGAGAGGGAGAGAGAGACAGAGAGAGACAGAGATATCTTGGGCCAAGCCTGGGGCTGCACCTTTAGACGGTGATGAGAGTGTTGATGGGCTTTGAAGACAAGCAGGAGAGATGAAACTTTGCAACCACGTAGTGGGAGCTGACGCTATCGATTGTTTTAAGAAACGGTTAGACAACTTTATGGATGGGGATGACAGGTAGTAATAGACATGGAACTGCCTTGTGTAGGCCTTATGGTCTCTTAGTCTCCTTCATTCTTATGTCCATCTCGTAGGGCCACCACGTGTTCCGTTCTTGGTCTTTCTGATAGTTCTCAATTCATATTAACATTCATATATCATGTGGTAATAGACATGGAACAGCCTTGTGTAGGCCTTATGGTTTCTTACAGTCTCCTTCATTCTTATGTCCATCTCGTAAGGCCACCACGTGTTCCGTTCTTGGTCTTTCTGATAGTTCTCAATTTGAATTAACATTCATATATCATATACTTCACACAAGAACATAAGAACATAAGAATGAAGGAGACTGCAAGAGACCATAAGGCCTACACTAGGCTGCTCCATATCCATCACCACCTGTCATCACCATCTATAAAGATGTCTAACCGTTTCTTAAAACGACTGATAGTTTCAGCGCTCACTACATGGTTACTAAGTCTATCCCATTCATTGACCACCCTATTAGTAAACCAGTTTTTGCCTATTTCCTACTTAAATCTAAATTTGTCCAGTTTGGTCATAATCCACTTGTAACATTTCTTGGGACGAACAGTCAGACGTAACTGATATAACATTCTTGATTGTGAAATAGGTAAGACGAATATACATTCAACATTCTGCATAAAGGGACCAGTGGCGAGAGGTAAGAAGTGGTGGCGATCCAAGATACACACACATCAGAACCACCTTCCAGTCGCCCGTCTCAAAAAACCGGTCAGGGGCCAAGGCGGTCTCCTAAGACCCTCAAATAAACGGTTTCCATAAGGCAGCGGTTCTTAACCTGGGCTACCTGTGTCCCCCAAGGGATACGAAACCTTGAACCTTGGGATACCAGACGTGATAACCAGTGCAATAGTATTATATATTCACCATGAGAAAGCATAATGTGCATTCATTGTATCCTACTAATTGACGTTTTTAATTTGAAATAAAAAAGTACCTTCATTCAGTAACTGAATATATCTAATAATTTTCAGCAAGATTTGAATCACTAATCCTTTTCGTATGTGTGTACTGTATTTATATTGGATGGGGGTACGAAAAAATGTTCTGAGATATCAAGGGGTGAAATGACATTCGACAACTGGTCCCATCCTCTACTACTACCAGTTAGTGACATAAAATACCTCATACTAACACAGCCCAGTCCAAAGTTCCTTGCCAGAGATCTATGGGAGGACCCATGGACCGTTGCCACTGACCATGGGGCTCCGGGTTTCCATTCAGTGAAATTCTAGGAAACCATTATTATCTTTTTGCATGTAATCAACATATGACACCTTCGCTTTCTCAAGAACCAATCTGCAAAATGATGAAAACATCTCGTTCTTTCCCGTCCCAGTACAATTCATCCACATAAAAGTCCCAAAGACATTCTAATTTATAAACTACAAAGGCGTTTCTCTCCCCCCCCCTCTCCTCTGCCTCCTTCTCTGAGAACAAACACTCGAAAATGTATCACTTTGACTCCAAGACAAAAAACAGCTCTCCCACGGTGTCCCAGGGTGGACAAAAAAAAAAAAAAAAAAAAAATCTTATATAAATCCTTGGAAGAGAAAGATTTATACAAGGAAATATTTTTTTAAGAATATCACCGTAAGATTCTTACAGTAGTATTTTTGAACAAAATCTTTCCCTTCCAAGGATTTATATAAGATTTATATAAGGAAAGATTTTTTTTTTAAGAATAACGCCGTTATTCTTTTCGGGTTTGTTCTCGACATGAGAAAAGTCTGGGTGTACAGCTAAGAAGATGAAGGCAGGGGGCGTACGCCAGGAGGCGCTGAGTAGCTGCGGCCGAAGCCGTCACCTTTCCCCTGTGTGCTTGGTCTGTTGGGATAGGTAACAGTCATTGGTAAGAATCGAAGAGGAGTGCGGGTTTCGAACCCACTATTAGGCGAACGCGAGACAAGCACGCTTTCGATAACGACACAATCGCACCAGGAAAATGGACATTTTAAAAGATAACGAATAAATCCTCAAATGAGTTATTCAGTATTCCATGGCTTCAAATAACTGTTTCCATCAACGTGGGGAATGGCGTCCCACAAATTTGGTGAAAAATCGAACTATGTGTTAAATAAACATAGGGCAACTCAAAACATGTGATGAACATGTTCTCAGGGTCTGTGAAAGCGTTCTACATATAACCTAATCACAGTTATATCACAGCTTGAACATCTTGAGGCAGCCCAACTTGGAAGGGCCTTCCAGATACTCACATCTCCTGATCTCTTATCACAGTGATATCACCTAGGGTTGTGAGATAAGCACAAGAGACCAGTCTAGTGTTAGATAAGAATTTTACAACAGTTGATAAAACAATTCATACCAAGGTCACCATCACCCAGCATACCTTTAAATGTTGGTTCACTATTTGCTAAGCACATACCAATTATTTATACTGATTCAGCCTCATATTCAGGAAATAGGAAAGAATTGGTTTACCAATAGGGTGGTCGACGAATGGAATAGACTTAGTAACCATGTAGTAAGCGCTGAAACTATCAATTGTTTTAAGAAACGATTAGACAACTTTATGGAAGGGGATGACAGGTGGTGATGGATACAGAGCTGCCTAGTGTAGGCCTTATGGTCTCTTGCAGTCTCCTTCATTCTTATGTTCTTGTGTTCATTTCAACTTAAAACGCATACAGGCACATTGATCCTTGGAACAGCGTGGGGCAAGATATAGTTCAGTCCAATAACGTAAGTGAATTTAAATTTAAATTTGACAAATGTAATCGCAGAGACGGACTAGGTATATGAAAGAAACGGCGTGACGGAATGGTAAAGAATTTAGATGGAAATGCGACAGAAAATGTAAGGCCAAGGAGGACTGAAAACGAGACTGAGGAACGAAGGCGACGAATTGAGAAAAGGAAAGCCAAGAAGTCAAGGCACTCATGTATAAATGAGAGAGAGAGAGAGAGAGACGGCTAATTGGCATCTAATCATGAATGATCGATTCAGATACAATACAGTACATAAATGTAGAATTTATCTTCATTCATAACGTTTTTGCCAACCACCCGAACCTACCAACCCGTTTCCAAGTAAAAATGAATAATTGGCATTTAATCATGATCGATTCAGATACAATACAGTACATAAATGTAGAATTTATCTACATTCATAACGTTTTTGCCAACCCCCCGAACCTACCAACCCGTTTCCAAGTAAAATAAATAAACAAATAAATTAATGAATTATTTGCGTGCGCGTACGTGGCTGCGTATGATGTTCACGTGTTCGGGAGCCCAAGGTCCATATAGTATATGTATATATATGGACCTTGCGGGAGTCATTCGTACTCGGGATCAAGCGAGCATTTACGAGGGGAATAAATAGTACGAACATGGACCAAGGCACTCGTAGATCTTTTCGAGGAGACCACAAAACCTTGTTCCTTCTCCTCTCGGAACCAGTCTCGATGTCCAAGGTATTCTTGTCCATCTACGGAGTTAGGAATTTATACACATAAAAGCGCGCGCGCGCACACACACACACTGAAATAGTTTCAATATCGCTGCGCTGCGAATCGTTACTCCAATTCTCGCGGGAGGGGAGTTGGATGTGTGCGTGCGTGTAAGGTCACAGCATTACCCATAGGTCATATATGAGCTCTTGAGCTCTCTTCCGGGAGGGAAATAGCTGTCGATCACGAGTCTAACACGTGATCCAAGACCATGGTGAATCACACACATATATTAGTTCCCTTAATAGCAGTGGAATTTACGACCAAAAATGCATTAATGTGACAACAACAAAAAAATACACTTGTATAATAGGTCTGATACAACATGGTTCGGTTTGGGGCCGGTGAGCGCAATTATGCATTCCGTTTCGAACAGGGGCAGTTGACGTTATGCAAATGATGGGGGCAGGCACCAGGGCCTGAGGAGGGTTTCGAGCGATCGAGACCCCCTTTCGTCACACACACACACACACACACACGCCCAGAGATCGGCAAATAATGAGCTCTGAGCTCGCTGCCGTAGGGTGGTGTCTGGCTGTCTCGACAGAGGCTGCAGCAGATCCGAAGTGAATACACACAGATGATTTATTAAAGTGGGATAAGAAAAAACAAGAGAACATGAAAAGAAACTCAAAAAGGATAGTTGTAGAAGAGATCTGAAAAAGAATAGTTTCCCACACAGAGTGGTGGACGTCTGGAACAAACTGGATGAGGCAACAGTGTGTGTAAAATATATACAAGAATTTAAGAACAAACTTGATGCCGAAAGATACAAAAACGGGTCACTACGAGCATAGCTCTCTTCCCGTATAATAAAACTAGGTAAGAAAAAAAAAAAAAAGGCTTGTCACTGTATTGAATACGTTAATGGTATTACTGTCCGTCAAAGTGCCGCCACGCATAAGTACCGGGGATCGATTCTGGATCTGCAATCATGCTCACTACCAACACGCAGATTCTTCCTCTCGCCGCCCTCCCCTCTCCCTTCTATGTCTCTCCATCCATTATCTATCTATATCTATATAAGAGAGCATTGGGTGGGGAAGGTCAAAGATGTGGTAGGTGTGTGTGTGTGTGTGTATATATATATATATATATATATATATATATTTCCACCATACAGCTAACCACACTCGTAGCAGGGTGTAAGGACCGGAACGAATCCCTTTCACGCTTATCGCCATTGTAAACATGTGAGGAATTCGCTAGTGAACAGCCACATCAATCAGATAATTTCTATGGCCGTCGCTGTTCACTAGCTAATTTCTTATATAATTACAATGGCGATAAGCGTGAAAGGGATTCGTTCCGGTCCTTGCACCCTGCTACGAGTGTGGTTAGCTGTATGGTGAAAAAGAAGTTTGGGTTGCAGTTAGCGACCTTCCTAATCTCGGGAACCAATACATATAATATATATATATATATATATATATATATCACATTTACGGGTATACATATATGCGTGCGTGTGTGTGTGTGTATGTATGTATGTATGTGTGTGTGTATGTATGTATGGATAACAAGGAACGTGGTTTTTGACACGTGCGTTCAAGGTATTGGACTGGCTCCAGATGACCCAACACTATCTCGGCCCTGCCTCTCTCTCTCTCCCTCGTGCGCGCACAACTTACTCGAATTCTTCACACAAGTACGAGAAGAACGGAGCATTGGTGGTACTGGAGAGACTGAGGAGCTTGCGGTGGTTCTTGTCGGCCTTAAAAAAAAAAAAAAAAAACCAAAAAAAAAAAAAAAAAAAATCTGCACCTGCATTCCTCAAGCAGACAGCAGAACCTGTCCCACTGCTGGCCAAGCCTAACTGACCGCCCCCACTCGGATGCAAGCTTTGGGACCTGGGTGTCAAGCCGGGATGCACAATGCAGAATTGATGCTCGAAGTCGGATTGAAGCCCTCTGTTGGTACA
>NC_134819.1:25354366-25369366 GCF_046742065.1 Oratosquilla oratoria
ATTAAGATATTTTCAACTGTTTCACTACCGAAGCGATAACACAATTGAATAGAACACCCAGGCAAGAACCATCATATGCTACGGATGAAAGGATCAAGTACCGCGAATGGGCGAATATATCTATAATTCCATCACAGACTACTTTATCGTTGCGACACAACATCTCATATTGAATTAAATTCCCTCCCCTCTCTCCCTCCTTCCCTCCACCCTCTCCTGTCTTATGGCGTACACCTTCAACCCAAAGTTCGCCAACAGCAATCCATAATACTCCGAACGGAAACAGCCAGCCAGCCACTACGTCGGGAAGTTTAACTGAACTTTGAGCGCACTACTGACGTAATACCGAACGAACATGACTTACAGTACTTCAACCAGCCAAGTGAATATAATTATAAATGTATTCATTTCTCGTACATATACGCGCCACATGCGCTATTACATCTATATACATATATACATACATACATACATATATATATTATATAATATATATATCATATATATACATATACATATATATATATAAACATATTATATGCAAATACGAAGTTTGAAAGTACAGAAAGGACCATCATCAAACGACAAAATGGAAAATGAATTAATTACAAAAGCGAAGAAAGATAAAGACTTAGGAGAGATAATAACTGATAACACAATTGCCACACTCTTTACTTCACTCACTACACGTAATTAGGTAATAGTACCATTTTGACCTATCGTGCGCCTTTATTATCTGATCAAAGGATATAGGCCGATTTTTTTATCTACTTACACAATTATTCAGCCTTAAAGATAGGAATTTTATCTTCATACAAACATCCACCCACACTCAAAACATATTTAAGCCTTCCAAGACACACATACACACACACACACACGCACACACAACCATCTTTTACATATATATATATATATATATATATATATATATAAACCTACACACATTCATACACACACACACACTATGTGTGCAAACACCATACATGAATTTAAGAACAAACTAGATGAGATAAAAAAAAAGACGAGACACCACGAGCATAGCTCCCCTTCCCGTAGAATACAGCTAGGTAAATACACACATACACACACACACACACACACAAAGTGGGCCAAAAGTTACTTTACTAATCCATTATTTCACCTCAGTACGCAATGTAACAAAAACGATGTAAATTAGTGTAAAAAATATATTTTTTCACATTTTTATTTACTGATATTTTTCTCGTTTCCTAATAACTGATATATTAACTTGTCGTTCAATCAGATACGTTTGATTATTCTCAAAAACCGTTAACAGGAAAATTACCTACATGGGCTAAAAACAAAGGACCTGCATTGGTAAAGCGTTTCAATAACATTTGGAAACATGACAATTGACCCCCTTACTATGGTAGGAACTCCGAGTACTTTCAACACATGGGCGGGAAGAACGTACACGTGATTGCCCTCCACGGTTACCTGACCTATTGATATCTGACTTCCCATTCTGTGGAATGATCTCAGATAATGATCACAGATTAAAAGTCTCGGACTCTCCATTAACTGAAAAAAATGACAAAATAATCTGACAACTTGGAATTTAATCATAGCTGAAAAGAATCTGCCAATTGCCTATTAGGCCCCAAACTCTGCCTATACCCTATGCACTGAGATCTGGCCGTTAGGGCGGACCACTGGGAGTTCCCCTGTGGTGCCACATATAATTATTTTATAGTTTTATTTTATTATATAATTCTATTTTATAATTTTATAATGTTGCCTCATATGATTATATTATAATTTTTTGTCACACACCACCACTGAGATAAAAATCAAAGCAATGTTTTCTATACAAAGGTTTCGTTTCTTTAAGTGTAGATATGGCATATGTGCATGCGAGAGCGACGTTGCCACTACATCTAATCTCTGGCCCCGCCCCCCTCACACTGCATTCAGAAAACATTGCATCCACACGCACGTTCTCGCCATGGATGCCCATATGTGGCAACACCGGGAAATCTCCAAGCCACGCCTTATCGGCCAATTCTCCTTGCGCTGACTATAGGGCGTATGACTTCTGATTATTAATTTACTTCAAAGTATATTTCACACATCTGCTTCATACATAAATTTCAGTGGATGAAGACGGGGTAGATGTTGGGCCCTTCTGTGAAAGAGCTGTGCCTCGCTGCATTGCATTTGAACCCCCAAGCAGTTCGACGGAGGCTGATATAGGAAAGGTGGATAAAGGGAATTGAATTGTTTGGTGTGGATGTGCACTATTATTCGGCCACCTCACCCTTACGGAAGGGCATTTGGCATGTGTATGTGTATATGTTTGTGTGTGTGCATTATATATATATATATATATACATATATATATACATATATATATACACACACACACACATATATATATACACACACACACACACATATATATATACACACACACACATATATATATATATATACACACATATATATATATATACACACACACACACACATATATATATATATATATATATATATATACAGTATGTATATATTTCGTTTGAATCAACTGTGTTAGTAAAGCAATTACATATACTTGAGTTAATAAAGTAATACCATGGTTAAGTTACTTTGGCCCCGACTGTCGAATTTGCATGCAGTCAATTTTTAAGACTCTCGTGACAGTTCTGTCATTCAACGTCTTTTTATGACTGGAGACTTATCTTCATTCAAACACGGTTGTTGGTCGCTTCTAAGTTTCACTTTTCCTCCGCTCTACTACCCTTCTTAAATCGCTCCTTTGTCACCACTACGACGTACTTCTTCAACGCTAGTCCTCAAAGACAGATCTCGTTATTGTCGTTGTGAGAAACCTTGTGCACAAAACGGACACACACACACACACACACACACACACACACACACACCAGCCAGTTTCATTCATTTGTGAAGCGAACTTGGAGACGCGGGGGAGGGTAGGGGGTCTGTTCCGCTGAAGAACAAAGCTCCCGGCCCCACACTTCTCATTCCAAACTTAGAAACCTTCAGCTGAAGAAAATTTGTCAGCGACGAAGACGCTGAACCTACGTTATCGTGTCGAAAGCACCAGTTCGGGTACTTAAACAAAATAATAATAAAATAAATTAATAAATTAGAAAATAAAAAAAGTATTTGTCCCAAGACGTATTTCCGAATTGAGGCTCAAAACGATATTTAGTTGACTGACCAATTCAGTGTCCATTTCCCACACAGTCCTTATTCGAGTAACCTCTATTCACGAGCACTTGAGTAGCACTTTCAATGTCTTGACGAGTGGCTCTCCAGCTACTTGAACAAGGACAACATCAATAGGGTGGCAAAGGGAGAAACAAACAAATGACACGACCACACCATCCCTGCCAAACCTACCAGACCTCAAAATACCACTGGTCTCGCCATTAAAAAAAAAAAAAAAAATCCAACTTTATCATAAGCAATAAAGCACCCTTCAGCCTTGCAAAAAATATATCTATATACAAGTTATACACGTATAAGACAGGAAAGTGTGTATCCCTTCTTTAAAAGTAGAATATACGACCACAAAGCTCAGTAAACGATTTAATTTCCACCTCCAGAATTGCACATCAAAAACTAATTGTTACCTGCCACAACACCCCTGAATAGAAAGATGATGGTAGACAATATCAAAATAAATGGTCGAGTTTCCAAACTGACTCTCTCCAGATGCCAGAAACACTGTTAAAATAAACAAATAAAACAATAGTAATAAAAATAAATGAAAAAATCCAAGGATGAACCTCCAAACAAAAGAACTGATCATACACACACACACACACACATATATATATATATATACATATACATATATATATATATAATATATATATACTGTATGTATACAAATCAACCACAGAAGGGAAACTTGTAGACAGTAGGTATTTTCGTATATTACATCTTCAGTCTGAAGATGTAATATACGAAAGTACTTACTGTCTACAAGTTTCCCTTCTCTTGTGGTTATTTTGCATTTTTTTATCACGGTGATGTGGTTGCTTGCATATATTATATATATATATATATATATATATATATATATATATATATATATATATATGGGCCTTACCTTAACATAATAAAATCTGGCGTCTGAATAAAATCTGAAGAGACTACAGGTAACGACCGTACTAAGCGGCCCCTATATGATCAATATTTTCAACCAAACATTTACTCGTTAATTTGCGACATAAACAGTGCCCTACGTGGCCTAACGGTGTCCGTTGTACAGTGCAATATGGTTTGTTGCCTGATGATCATGTTGCGGGCCGCTCTGGCTAACATTACACAACAGATTGTTTACTTTGCCAAGCCTCTTGACACACGACCACACACACGTTTACAGACTTCGACACAGGCAGTCTAAATACGACTGCAACATAAATGGGGTGGAGGACCTCTGGCTAGAGCCAGAGAGGACGATCGGTTTCCTTCCTGAACCCCATCATCATCATCAACCACTCTGGACTAACCATCATCAACTCTGGTGCCAATAAGTATCCCCCGAACCTCCCGTGACCCAGTTTCCGTCACTGGGCCGAATCTCCTCAGCTGGACGGGACCCCCCCCGAGCCCAAGTAGTGGGCACTCCTCGCAACGAGGTGGTCTCTGTGAGTGACGCGAGGGCGCCAAGACCACAATGGACGCGTGACGTCACAATGGCGACGAAGTCTTTGGCGGCCCAAGCTGCTCGTCCTCCTCCTCCTCCTCAGTTATCAATGTCAGCAGCTGACAAGTCTCCCATGTTAACTGACACTTAGTTCTCTTCAACTATACAACTGTGAGGTATCGGGTTCGATCCTCAATGGCTATAGGTGACTGCCAGTTACCCTAGCTCTCCAACCACACCTAGCGTAGGTTTCTTATTTATTACCCGATGTACTCAACAAAAACCGTAAAAAATGACAAAGTTAATATTCAGGAAAGAACAAACAAACAGAGCGTCTTGTTTATTTCAGTTACCAAGACGATCGCTTTCGTGTACAACGACGATTAACCCTTCCAATGCCAATACACCTTGGTAAATCTTCGACGATTTTTTCAATTGTACATCAATACCCCAAGATATACCGAATTTCTTACATATATATGTACACATATACGCACATGCACACACACTCATTTCTGTATATGTATATATATATATATATATATATATATATAATATATATATATATGCATATACATACATATATATATATATATATATATATATATATATATATATATATGCATATACATACATTAGGAAGCACAACCTTCCACCCAGACACATCAATCTGTCGAACATGGTAGATGAAGTAAATTAGAAGAAAAACATTTCTGAATTTAGGGGCAAAGATGAAGTACAGAGAAGGAACCCCATGAGCATAGTTCCAACCCCGTATTACGTAAACACACGCACACACAGGGAGAGGAGAAGAGGAGAGGAGGAGGAGGGGTCAAAGGTCAGGCGTGTCATCCTTTGCCCCCATTCACCTGTTCCCATCTCAAGAAGGGGGAAAACACATCCACGTCCGCAGTGAACTACGAACCCCGTCCCTCCGTTAGAATGACTAAGGGGATCCGCAAGCCGGACTCTTGGCACTGTGTGGAAACAGGACCCTCTGGCGGTGACTCACGCTTCCTTCCGGTGGCGCCAGCTTTGACGTGACGAAGCGCGTGGAGTGCCGTAGGAGACGATCAACGCCGCCGTCCCTATGTACGCACTACACAGCGTCGGTCTGGGTGTGGTCTGTTGTAAGTCCCCGGCGACAAATGTTTAACAAAGAACCTTTCTTATCGGAACGTAAACTAAGTCCACGGGAAACTTGTGAATTGGCGGGGATCTCGGCAACAGCGCGGTTTTCGCTTGCGGACACGCTTCATAGGATTACAGGTTTCACGGAACGACACTCCGCCCTTGAAGACGTACACGCAAGGTCGAGTGATAACTTTACTGACGAGGTGGTTAAAAGGAAACTTTGCGAAGGTGAATGCGTTTATTATGATGCGAGGAGAGTCATTGTAGAGACTTAGAGCAGTGGTTCTCAAACTATGGGTCGCGCGAGATCAATTTTGATGGGTCGCAGGGACAAAGGAAAATTCTCACGTTTTCAGAGTATTTCAAATACTTGACTAATTATTTTTTTCTTTTAACCGCACATTACTTATGTAATGTGTGTTCATCCTCTGTTAATTTAGTTTTGTTAAAGAAAAGCTGTACACATTATTTTTTTTTCAAAGTAAAGGGTATATATCACTGTCCATTTTCTTTCTCTTTACTTTATTCTGGGTCGCGAAGGAATAAAATGTTCCAAATAGGGTCGCTCACGAAAAAGTCTGAGAACCACTGACCTAGAGCAGAGGTTCCCAAACTTGACCATACCAGGGACCCCCAAACACGAAGAGTCCCGGCCGAGGACCCCAACTGAATAAAAGTTATCAATGCCATACCGGAATACCCAGTATTACCCAGTACAACGGAGTACATTTAATATTTACTTATTGCTGCACATCGCATAAATAAGAAAATATGATGATAGAGAAGCAGTGATAATTTTTTTATTGTAGGCTATATATATTTTTCATCATTTAAAAAAATTAATTTCCTTCATTGTGTCGCGGACCCCCTCGGGCTTTCTTCCGGACCCCCAGTGGTCCGCGGACCCCAGTTTGGGAACCTCTGACCTAGAGGACTGTCCCTATCAACATGATCTTTCTCTCTCTTATTTTGACCTAGGGGTGTAACAGAAACTAAACAACCCAAATCAGTCATACCCCTACTGACCAGTCACACACAAAAAGGTACCCCGAGATCACCTAAATCATATTTTCCCCTTTTTTTTCTATATTCCCTCCATCTCTCCTTTACCACTTTAAGCGAGACTGCCTATTCGATGAGATTTTGTCCTCACGGACAGAAGCGCTGGATATTGCCGACGCAATAACCAATACCATAGTAAACTGACACCGTTTTAGCTCATTTGCTACGGTAACCTTCTTGGATTCTATTCAGACTAACGCCCGGCGATTTCATTCAGCAGTGGGGACGTCATCATAACTGAAGAGGTTAAGACTCGAACTGATGTCCCAGGGAAAAAAAGAACGATTCCTCAAGCGTTCTGATGTGTCCCTTCGAGAGAATAAGAGTTGCCAAGTGCGTAGCGGCAACGTTGCTTTCCGGCCGGCGTCCGGGAAATGCGAAGGCGTCCGGGAATCGGGAAGGCAGGAAGGAGGACGGGAAGGAAGTTCGTACGAAGGCCGCGAGAGTTGCATGCGGAAGGAAATGTTGACTTCCTGGCAAACCCTAGCCGGTTGTCGCAGCAGTTCCCTTGTGCGTTGTAGGTAACAACAGACCAATTTGAGAAAACCACAACAATTCAGCCTCGGGCGGGACGTACTGCTGAAGGAGTCGAGAACCACCTCCCCATCCCTATCCCTCCACTTCGGTGGCGGGCTCTTCAGCTTCATTATTTTTGTCTATTGTTTTTATCTATTATTATATTATCATTATCATTGTTATTAATCAATTATCATTATTAATCATTACCATTACCATCATCCTCGTTATCATTATCTTTACCATGATCATTATCATTACTACAATCATAAACATTGTCTTTATTACTAATACTATTATCATTATAATTACTAATTTCATTATTATCATATTATTACTATTATTATCATCTTATTTATTTTTCATTTATTTATTTATTTATTGTGAGGCAGAAATGGACCATTCAGCTTCTGGTCAGGACTTCTGTACTGAAGTTCTCTGCTAAGGCTCCCCACTAACCCCTTTCGCCACGATGACGCAGTTCCCAGTTGTTGTTTTCCTCGCTGTCGCCACACGATTTTATTCAGTTGAGGGGGGAGGGGAGTTCCAGGACCTCCTGCGCAAGGACTCAATTAGAAACGGAAGGAAAAAGGAAGCGCTCGACATTTCGGAAGTCGGGTTTAGACGTCGCGTACTGTATTTGTCAACCAACATCCTGTCGCTGAGCAGTAGTTACTTAATTTGGTTTAATATAAGTAACACTAAAAGATTCAACAAATACAATTTCAATAATAATAATAATGAAGTATAATAATGACTAATAATAAAAATATTAACAATAATAACTGCAACAACAACAATAATAATAAATAGCAACACCGGTACTACTACTACTAATAACAATAACAGCAACAACAATAATAATAATGATATAATAATAGCAACACCAGTAGTACTACTACTACTACTAATAATAACAGCAATAATAATAACGGCAACGATAACAATAATAATAATAATAATAATAATAATAATAATAATAACACCATAATAGCAACACTGGTGGTACTACTACTACTACTAATAAAATAATTATAACAATAATGCCAATAAAATAAAAAACAATAATAAGTATACCAATATTGATAATAACAGCACCAGTAATGTAAAAACAATAGCAACGGGATCCAACAGCCTTCCTGGCTCCGAACGAGAACCTTCGCATCGACACGAAGCAACGCAACTACGTCCATCAAACCCCCGCCACCTCCACCTCCCCGTCTGCCTCTTGTAGACATTGAAGCACTTCCGAGAACGCCGGGTTCTTCATTCGTCTGTTAACTTTGTTGACTCTGGTTCGATCCCTCAGTATACCAGTGGCAGTCACCATGGCGAACACGTAGAACAAATGTAATTTTTGGTGATAGCTAAGTGACTCCTGGCGTACGTTCCACGAGAGAGTAACGCGCAGCCGAAGAGTAAAACTCTTGTACGTGGTGTATCAAAACACTAATATATCAACCTCTTCAGCACAGCGATCTACGCAACACACACACAGACACACACACACACACACACACACACACACACACACGACTCGATAGTGCAGTTGGCAGAGTTCTTGGCCGCCACTACGACGGTCCGGGTTCCAATCCCGCCCAGGGCTGAAATAATTTCAGTATCGCTGCACTGCGAATCGTTACTCAAACTCGTGGGCGGGGAGTTGGGTGTGTGCGCGCGTGTAAGGTCACAGCATTACCCATAGATATGTCATATATGAGCTCTGAGCTCTCACCCGGGAGGGAAATAGCTGTCGATCACGAGTCCAGCACGTGATCCAAGACCATGGTGGTGAATCTCTCACACACACACACACACACACACACACAGGAGTACACTACAGCTCTTTGTACGCTCGTACTATTGCCAGAGACACATTAAACCAGTGACCTGCGGATCAAAAATAACTAGAGCAAGTGTGCCACGACCCACTTTTACGTAATAAATCCCCAACTACAATTAGAACAGCAAATCAAGTTGACCGATCTGAACTCCGATGGTCGACACTTAAACGTAAAATTCCCCGTTCAATGTGGTGGACTACTTCATGCATTTCGTTCTGGTTGGCGCCAGACGATAGAGGGAGTATAAAAAGGGTTTGGCGAATAGTCCTCCAATGGGTGATTGGTGCCACGTGTTCCTCATAAAAAAATGGATAAAGTATATGTAAGCGTGTTTGGCACCGAGACGGGAAGCCCCTGTTTGAGAGAGTGCCAACACCGGCCAGTGAATTTATGCACCGGTGCCATATCCGACAACAAAGTCACGTTGGCGCCAACGTCAGTCCACTACGTCACAATTTTACAGCCCCTCCTCCAATGCCACCCTTGACACCACCCCAAAGAGTTATTAAATTATTTTCTTATTTACTGTCCCAATTACTGACCTATTTCTTGAGACATTCTGATAACATTGTTCTCCCTGTACGGTGGTAGAAAGGGAGGAGAAATGTAGTCGTTTTGAGAAGAGCAAAATATGTGAGGAGCTGGTGATCACTCTGAAGTCAAGAAAGGAGAAATATTTCACACAAGACAAGAAGACGAGATGCCGTATGGAAGACAGGCAGAGAGAGAGATTGCATAGAGTGGCTGTATGTCTGCGCCCGGACATCCTTTGCCCTATGTGCTTGACAAGCCAAGAGCAACATCCAATTGTTTGAGGCAAAAAAAAAAAAAAAAAAAAAAAAAAATCCACTGTTCTCGGGCTCACAAAATGGGAATATTTATTATTATCAGATGAGAGGAAGGGTGGGAGGGGTGTGGAGTGTATTTAGGGATGAAATGGGTGGGAGTGTTTTTATGCCTTTCCCTTTGTGGCTACCTCCCTTGGAAGGGGGAAAAAGCCTTGGTATATGTATGTATGTATCATTATTACTAATTATTATTATTACTAATCATTATTATTATTATTCATTATTATTATTATTATTAATTATTACTATTATTATTATTATTATTTTCCCTGTGGGTAGTTGAGCACACAGGACCTCCCCTTCCTATCCACCAATGAGAATGCCCACAGAGCGGAGCTAAACTGTCAGGATAGCTTTATTTGGGTTCAGTTCGCCTAAACAACCATTTCTCCAAGTCATCCTGCCCTGAGGTCACTCCAGGGAGGAAATCTGAATCAAGATATTTCTTTTCACTCTCAATTCTAATGACGTCAAGAGACAATACCATTCCCTCGAGGGACTCATTAGCCCTGTAACAATCTCCTCACATCCTCACTGGGGATCCTGGTCGTGTTTTGCAAGGACAGAGTCCTCTGCTTGAAGGACAGCGCGAGGAAAGATCCTCGGCAAGACGGAGAACCTGTTCCTCGAAAAGCTAATACCAAAAGGTCTTTCGAACTTTTGACCTGAAGTACACCCAGAAGAGCTTTCCTCCATTCATTCAGCCCTCAGGAGTTTCTCTTCTTGAACCTTACTCCCCACTGCCAATGATGAGTTGATAGAGTGGGGGGTGGGGTTGATAGAGTGGGGGGTGGGGTTGATAGGGTGGGGTGGGGTTGATAGGGTGGGGGGTGGGGTTGATAGGGTGGGGGGTGGGGTTGATAGGGTGGGGTGTGTGGTTGATAGGGTGGGGTGTGGGGTTGATAGGGTGGGGTGTGGGGTTGATAGGGTGGGGGTGGTGTTGATAGGGTGGGGGTGGGGTTGATAGGGTGGGGGTGGGGTTGATAGGGGTGGGGTTGATAGGGTGGGGGTTGATAGGGTGGGGGTTGATAGGGTGGGGGTTGATAGGGTGGGGGTTGACCGGGTGGGGTTATCCTACCTCTTCTTGTTCTGGACTTGATTTCCGAATGTCAAGTAGCACTTGACTGGGCTTATGCCTCCTCCTCCCCCACCCACCCTCCTCCTCCTCCTCCAAACTTCCTCCTAATCCTCTTCTTCCTTTTACTCCTCCCTACCTACTCTTCCCCCTACTCCTCTGGGTTCCATTGCTCTTCCTTCTGTTTCTACTCTTTCTTTGACCTCGCCACTACTCTTTTATTCCCTCCTATTGCTCTTTTATACACCGTCCCAGACCCCATCTTTCTTCTCATTATACCCTAGATTGTTGAGAATGACAAGAAGTTTGCACACATTACACACACACATATATATATATATATATATATATATATATATATTATATATATATATACACACACATACATAAGTAGTAATATATATAAAATGTACCTAACTCTCCTCCCATCCTCTTCCATCTCCATCAATCAGTGGAGAGATTCATGACGTCACCACCAGTGTCAGTCATTCCTCCACATTTCTTCGTCTGTCAGGCGTAACTGCCAAACGCGGTCGTCATAACTGTCATACCCGTCATGCGCAGTGCGTCATGCGCGAGCCCCGTCACCCCTAAGCCCAGCAATGGACGAACCTCCTTCACGGAGACTTTGGATAAAATCTTGAGGACAAGAAGTTTCACTGCAAAAGAACGAAACCGTCTGGGGTCGAGTTGGTCAGAGCAACGATAGTAATCGTGTGTCTTGAAAGGTGTCAACTAAATTACGCACTCAACCGCCTGAGTGTCACAATGGGTCCCAACGGGTTCCAAAGGATGACAATGACATAACGTGAATAGCGACAGGACACCTTTTGGTTTAGGTTACAGAAATAATAATAATAATAATTATTATTACTAATACAATAATAATAATAGTAATAATAATACATAATAATATAATAAAGCAAACGAGCAACTGCCAAACAGCACAACATACTACTTTGTCCTACTAAGTCTTAAAACTTGAAAGTGTGGAGCTATTCCGGTCACCGACGACTCGGTTGGCGGAAATGATTCTTCTTCCTGTTACTTGTGCGTCCCCCCCCCCCGCTGAATGGAAGAGCCAGAAGGTCATTCGAAGGAATAATGGTATTAATTCTCCCTGTGGGCGCAGTAAGCCACAATAAACTTGCAAGTTTTTTCGTCACCTTCATATAGACTAGTTTCCCATCATTGTTCCCTTCATCTCCACACTTTTATTCTTGTTTATTATATTTGCACTTCATTCTTTAGTTTAACTTTATTCAATCACTTTATTTTTACTGAGGGAGTGAACATGAGGGGACGTCCTAGGTTGAGGTGGATGGATGGGGTGAAGGGGGCTTTGGGGAAGAGGGGAATGTCTGTTGAGGAAGGACGGGAGAGGACAGAAGACAGGGGTGAATGGAGAATGGTTGTGTATGGATGATGTTGTGATGCATGAGGTGGAATGGGCGGGGGGATGGGGAGTGAGGTAGTATGTGTGAGCAAAATTTGACGCAGCCCGAAGGGATTTCTTCCCGTCTTCTCCTTTTATGCATGGGAGGACGGAGAGGGGGGGGGGGTCGCCGATTTAATGAAGCGGCCTTGCTGTGGATGTGCTGTGTCTTGCGACACTGCTTCTGACCCAGGGCAGTGGACAAGGTGCAGGGATGACCCGTCATCCGGGAGGTGCTAAGATGAGAGGGAGGGTGGAGGGGTGTGGAGTGTATTCAGGGATGGAATGGGTGGGAAAGATTTTATGCCTTTTCCTTTTTGGCTACCTCCCTTGTAAGGGGAAAAGGCCTTGGTATATGTATGTATGTACTATCATTTAATATAATCGTTTATTTCTATATTCGTTTTTCTTCTTGCCTATTCGCTGCAATCTTTTAAAAATAAAAATAAAATAAAATAAGTAATAAAACATAACATAATTAACGAACTAATCACAGAGAAAGAGAAGTAACAATTTCCACTTTAGGCGTAATTTTTTTTTTTTTTTTTTTTTAAGTACCAGACACGGGTCAGGGTAAATCCTCGGGGCCGAGAACAGTGTACCAACACAATGCAGCCGCGCGATAGCTATTGCTCGACCCTCTGTCTGGTTCGCTCTCTCCCGTTCAGCTACCGCACTCAAACAAACAAAATTAAAGATAAATAAAAAAAAAGGGTATTTAATAACTTAGATAGTTGGAGGAATTTTCCCGTATCGTTGCGGCAGCTAGACTGTGAGCCACCGTCTCGTTATTAATTCTTTTCAATATTCTGAGACAAGGGGGGTGGGGAGGGAAGAAGAGGGGGTGAGGGGAAGAAAAGGGAGAGGGAAGGAAGAACGGGTGGAGGGAGAGGGAAGGAAGAACGGGTGGAGGGAGAGAGGGAAGAAGAGGGAAGAAGAGGGAAAGGGAGGGAGGGAAGAGGAGGGGGAGGAAGGGAAGAAGAGGGGGAGGAAGGGAAGAAGAGGGGGAGGAAGGGAAGAAGAGGGGGAGGAAGAGGATGGAAGAAGGGGGAGGAAGGGAAGAAGAGGGGAGGAGGAGGGAAGAAGAGGGGGAGGAAGGGAAGAAGAGGGGGAGGAAGGGAAGAAGAGGGGGAGGAAGGGAAGAAGAGGGGGAGGAAGGGAAGAAGAGGGGGAGGAAGGGAAGAAGAGGGGGAGGAAGGGAAGAAGAACGGGTGGGGGGAGAGAGGAAAGTAGAGGGGAGGGAAGAAGAGGGGGAGGGAGGGAAGAAGAATGGGTGGGGGAGAGAGGAAAGTAGAGGGGAGGGAAGAAGCGGGGTGGGGGGAAGAATAGGGGAGGGGGGAAGAAAAGGGGGAGGGAAACATGAACGGGTGGAGGGAAAGAGGGAAGAAGAGGGGAAGGGAGGGAAGAAGAGGGGGAGGGAGGGAAGAAGAGGGGGAGGGAGGGAGGGAAGAAGAACGGGTGGAGGGAAAGAGAAAAGACGAGGGAGAAGAAGAGGGGGGGGGAATGGGGAGTGCTCCCGCGTAACTAGTGCCTGGAAGCGAGGCGCAAGCAGTCACCGCTTGGGCACGTGCATCGAGTCACAGCCCCCTTCATTGTCCTGATGAAGTCAATGAAGTGCTCGTTTGTACTTAAAACAAAAAAGGAATGCGGGAGAGTCATGCGATGCTTCCGTCCCCACCTGCATTATAATACGTGTGTGTGTGTGTGTGTGTGTGTGTGTGTGTGTGTGTGTGTGTGTGTGTGTGTGTGTGTGTGTGTGTGTGTGTGTGTGTGTGATTCATCTTGGTCTTTGGATCACGGGTTGGACTCGTGATCGACAGCTATTTCCCTCCTGGAAGAGAGCTCAGAGCTCGTATAACCGATATATGGGTAATGCTGTGACCTTACACGCACACACATACACCCAACTCCTCGCCCACGAGAGTTGGAGTAATGACTCGAAGCGCAGCGATACTGAAATTATTTCAGCCCTGGGCAGGATTCGAACCCGGACCGCCGTAGTGACAGTCGGAGACTCTACCAACCGCGCCACCGAGTCGTGTGACTCTACCAATCGCGCCACCGAGTCGTGTGTGTGTGTGTGTGTGTGTGTGTGTGTGTGTGTGTGTGTGTGTGTGTATGCGTGCGTGCCTAAACATTCCTATGTGACCCACAAGCCACTTATATATTACGAAAATCATAACTTGAATTCATGATAAAGAATATATCCACGTCCTCAATGAGGAGAATGTGGAGGTGGAGGAGGAGGAGGAGTAGGAGGAGTAGGAAGGAGGAAGGGATAGGAGATGGAGTATGAGAGGAAGCAGGAAGATCAAGACGAGCAGGAAGAATAGTAACAGGAGGAAGAGAAGGAGGAGGAGGAGGAGGAGGAGGAGGAGGAAGGGTAAGAACTGGTGGAAGAAGAAGTTGAATAGGAGGAAGAAGCAATAAGGGGGGCGGGGAAA
>NC_134819.1:25376866-25561866 GCF_046742065.1 Oratosquilla oratoria
AGATGCGTGTCCACATCTCGCAGCAGCACGGATTCCACAATGCTGTTCCACTACTTCCACATTTGCACGTTGATATTTTCCTAAACTAAGGAGTATTTTTTGTGTAATCTCTATCAAAAAATAATTAACAACTCACCCACCTTAATTAAATATCGCTACAAAAATTCTATTTGTATTTTTTTTATCATTATTATTATTCTTGCATCCGCCTGCCTGTACACCAACGCTACTCCGTTGTCAAATCCACTTCTGAAACTTAAAACACTCGTATACTTAATCTGCTTCTTTCGTCCAAATTCAATATTTTTCTTTGTATTTATGCATCTTCATAATCTTAATCGTCACCACGTTCTCCTATCTCACTTCACCCATCTCTTCATTAGGTTTCTACTTTCTTTAACATTTCCTCGTTGCTTCCCATAAATATTTCATTATCTGTAGAACATATAATTCTAAATACATCTACATCTTTCCTCATTTTTCTCCTTTTTATCTGGCTCTTTATATTTTTTCTTTACTCCACCCATTAATGATAAAAAGCAAAGGCATTAAAAAAATAAATAAATAATAAATCATCACTACTCTTTGATCCGAAGATGTCCCCTTTTTCATTACTGTTCCTATCAGAAGATTTAATTCAACGGAAGGGAGCTGGCTCGGGACGAAATGGGGCCTCAATTAATCAAGACATAAGAACATAAGAATGAAGGAGACTGCAAGAGACCATGAGGCCTACACTAGGCAGTTCCGAGACCCAACCATCTGAGTTCTAGTGTGACAGAACCACTTTTGCTGAAGGGAACTGAATCAACAATAAACATAATTTCACTTTCCAACTTTGTGAGCAACAGGCATAATATGATTCGTAATCACACCTTATAAAACGTGTACGTGCAGGGACAGTGTGTGTGTGTGTGTGTGTGATTCACCATGGTCTTGGATCACGTGTTGGACTCACAGAAGAGAGCTCAGAGCTCATATATGACCGATCTATGGGTAATGCTGTGACCTTACACCCCCACACACACCCAACTCCCCGTCCACGAGAGCTGGAGTAACGACTCACAATGCAGCGTTACTGAAATTATTTCAACCCTGTGTGTGTGTGTATTTACCTAGTTCTATTTTAAGAGACGAAAGCTATGCTCATAGTGACCCGCTTTTGTATCTCTCCGCATCCAGTTTGTTCTTAAAATCTTGTATAGGTTTGGCACTCTCTGTTTCCCCGTTTAGTTTGTTCCAGACATCAATCCCTCTGTGTTAAGCTATTCTTTTCCAAATCTCTTCTGTAACTGTCCTTCTTTAGCTTCTCGTGTCCTCTTGTTTCTCTTCTGTCCCACTGTAATAAGTCATCTCTATCAAGAACTTCCATTCCTTTCATAATTCTGTAGTTAGCAAATCGCCTCTTTCTCTTCTCTGTTCCAGTGTTGATAGATGTGTGTGTGTGTGTGTGTGTGTGTGTGTGTGTGTGTGTGTGTGTGTGTGTGTGTGTGTGTGTGTGTGTGTGTGTGTGTGTGTGCGGGTGTGTGTGTGTGTGTGTGTGTGTGTGTGTGTGTGTGTGTGTGTGTGTGTGTGTGTGTGTGTGTGTGTGTGTGTGTGTGTGTGTGTGTGTGTGTGTGTGTGTGTGTGTGTGTGTGTGTGTGTGCGCGCGCGCCCAAGGTCGTACGATACACGTATTCATCTTTCAATACCCCATGAGTACCGAGCCCCACACGGGCATACTTACCACTGGAGAAGTGCATTATACAAGTAGCGAAGCACCCTCCACATGACGGGGAAGGGGGAAGGGGAAGAGGGAGGTCGAGGCTGAGCCAGGAGGGATCCGTAAATGGAGCCCAACCAGTCCGGAGAGGTGGCACTTGCAAAATAAAACGGCACAGGTGCCTTGCACAAAGAACACAGCCCGTGGTGAACAAAGAACACAACGGTACCTTTACACAACGAACACGTCTTTTTGCTAACCGAATATGACCCTCCTCAGCATGGAGGTCTAAACATTCTAGAGAAGTTGTATCACTGGAGGGGAAACGAAAATCACAGTGCAATTCGACCCTCCACGAAAGGGGGAAAACACCCCGATCCTCCTCCGATCCTCCGTTTGCTTGATGACGCAAAGGTACGGTGCCCCTCGAAGTGAACTCGGTTGATGTGCTTGATGTCGCTAGGTGGGACGATGGAAATGCCTCGGATGGAACGTCACCCTTAGGTGGAATATGCTCCCTGGAAAAAAACGTTCACTCGCATACGTTCGCGACACCTTCAGCTGTTCGGGATGACGGACCCGAGCCAAGCCGAACGGAGAGGCTATTGCTGACTTTCTTTCTCTCGTTGTTGGGGGGTCAGCCCCCGACAAAACACACCCGTGCCGTCTTTGTCCAAAATCCTCGATCTGGCACGAAACCCCGTGCAATAATAAAGGACAGGGCAGAGGAAGCCCCGCGTGTGTGTGTGTATGTGTGTGTGTGTGTGTGTGTGTGAGTCAGTGTGTGTGTGTATGTGCCGAGTCAACCTTCCCTCGGTGTGGCGTGAGTATCAGCCCACACAAGAACGCAACGTCGCGTCGTCCGCAACCGCCCGAAGAGCCTCCCACGTCCTCCTCCTTCGTTCTCCCCTTCACGCTCACGAACTCGACGGTACACTTCGAGGAAGAGGTCCACGGGGAAGAGGAGGACGAAGAGAGCGAGAGAAGTGAGGGAGAGAGCCGAGAACAAGAGCACCACAGAGCACAGCAGAGGAGAGCACGGGAGGGACTGCCGACGTGAAGCGATCGCGCGCTTCCGCTGACTTCGTCGGTCTCTATCGATCTGCCTTCCACGCCCTTCTCCCGCTCCTCCCCCTCCTCCTCCTCTCCTCTTCCTCCTCCTCCCCGTCCTCTTCCTCCGTTCCAGGGCACCCGCATTCCCTTTCCCTTTCAGTGCCACTGCCCAGGCCCTCCCTAACCTGCTACCACCTCCCCATTCACCCCCTAGGAAGGTCACCCTCCCTACATCACAAGTCCCAGACGGTTCCTACACAATCTCCTCCCTCCACACATTCTCCTCATTTGCCCCCTCCATACTCCTCCTTGTGGTGAGGGTGGGGGTGGGGGTGGTGGGGGGTTCCTCCACACAATAGACTCCCTCCCTCCCTCCCTCCCTTTCCCTCCCTACCCCCTCCCTCCCTCCTCCCTTCCTACTCCTCCTCCTCTTTTTTTCTCCTACCCTCCCCTTCCTCTTTTTCCTTCCCACTTCCTACCCTACCCTCCTACCATTTCCCAACATTTCTTTCTTTCCTTCCTTCCTCCTTCTCCTCCTCCTCCTTCAAGCACTCGACAATTTTAAAGTTCCCGACACCCACTTTGGGCTTCCTTGGAAAACCCAGTTTGAAGCCCGTGGATCGCCTTGCCACCTCATGACCTCAAAGGCCTTCGTAGTTCTTCTTTCCTTCGAGCTCTCACAACCACAACCACCCCATCTTCCCCTCCCCTTCCCCCTCATCCTCCTTGCGCCCCCCTACCTCTCCTTCTCACCCCTTTCCAGATCCTCCTCCTCCTAATCTCCTCATTCCAGTCCTCCGACGAGAGGGCATCAAAACCCCTCCTTGACTTTCCAGGACATCCTCATTGATATCTCTTATTCATGTATTCCAGCGGAACACTCAGGCCTTTCAGTAACACGAACTACTTCAGAAATTCTGGCGAGTGTCATACTAGGTCATTTACTTTAAGAGAAGCGCCTGGGTTTGGAGGCAGTTAGCTGACAACTCAGGACTCGAGCCTAACCTTATCTAGTCACTTAGGCACGTTACTGCGACCATGGCACCCGAGTACATTCGTTAGCCTCAACATCTTCCCTTACTTGAGATACAAACGACTTTATTCAGATTAGACAACATCGTAAGTTCGTAAATTGTCTCTATTAAAATCATTCGAGAAGGCGACGTACTCCACACACTTTGTTCTGGTTAACGCAACAGGATTTCATTCAGATTTGGGAAGGCCAAATGCAGACTTCCTCTACTGTCCTCACGTAAACATGTTCTACCCTGATGCTTCCCCAGTCCATAAATATCGAGAAAATAATTTCCGATAACACAATGCAATGTCTTGGCTGTCAACTGTGTTTTCCCCACTGCAACCAATTATGTATACTTCCACGAGCAAGCGTTTGTGTGTGTGTGTGTGTGTGTGTGTGTGTGTGTGTGTGTGTGTGTGTGTGAGAGAGAGAGAGAGAGAGAGAGAGAGAGAGAGAGAGAGAGAGAGAGAGAGAGAGAGAAACCGGTTAGTATATGTGACCTTAGCCTTACAAAGGACAAACGAAATCAAATAACATAACAAAAAATTTATAAAGAGATAACAAGAAAATCGTGTATCTTTTTGTTCTTTCTCCACCCACTGCTGCCGACACCTGCAAAGAAAAAGAGGGCGGAAACGACATGACCATATAAGGAAGACGGAGTTGGCCCTTGGCCAAAAATCCACCGACAGCAGCAGTCCACTTTCTTCAGGTGCACGTAACTATCTAGACCTCGCCTGGACCTAATAACAAAGGTATTAAAGAATTCTTTAGAAAGATAATACGAACAGACACTCGCAAGTAATCGTTGGAATTCTTAGGGGAGCCGATCTTGGGCGACACAATTCATCCCAAGTTTCTGCCCTGGCGTCGATGTGTAAGACAACTTCCAGGGCATCCCGTTTGAGCTCAACTTCCCCGCCAGGGTCCACCACTCAACTGAATAAACACCTCTGTCGTTAACATAAAACATTCTAAGAGTACTAAAGATGAGGTCCTTGCCTTAGGAAGGTAAAGTCACGTGTAAGTGCAAATTCCAATAATGTATATTTTCTTATCTTTTATTTTGCATATCTTATTTACACACACACACGCGCAATTATATTATATATATATATATATATATATATATATATATATATATTATATATATATATTTTTTATATACATATATTATATATATTTTTATATATATATTTATATATATATATATATATATATATATTTATAGATATATATATTTATATATATATATATATATATTTTTTTTTTTTTTTTTTTTTTTTTTTTACGAGACTGCCGTTTAGTGGGACGGATGGGTATTTCTCGACGTGGTTGTCAGGGATGAGTAATATCACTGTGGGTTTCTGAGGGGATGCTGACATCCTGCTTTGTGAAAGCCATTGTCCCCCAGCTAAACAGGGGTATGGTTGTGTATTCTTGGCAGCTGACTTGCAGTTGCCGTGTTGTGTGTTTATTATTGGGTTATCTGAGTATGTGTTTTGATGCATTATGGTTTTGAGGAAAGAAGTCCACGCGTAAAAGTAAAAAAAAATGGTGGACGGCATTTGGTAACCAAAGTACCTCATGTTGGGTACCAATTCTCACCATGCTCTATTTAATTTTAATTTCCTTTGAGTTGGTTCTGATTTTTTTTATTCCCTCCCCCCAAAAAAAAAACTTTTATAGTTGCTGTGCCTATCTACTTCTAAGACCTATCTAGCAAGTATATATTTGTCTTGAGACTAATTCAAAGACATCTGTCTACTGACACCATTTCTGTTCTGGCTCATGTTACCTCTGTTAAAACCTTTTGATATTTATTGAGTACGACGGTGTGCGAACTGCGTTTGTGGAGTAATCTTTGAAACAATGTTGTTTTAGTGTCAGATATGATTCTTTCCAGAATTAGAGAGAGAGGGATGGGGGTAGGGGGGGGGCTTCAGGCTACGAGACCTCGAGAGACGAGAGTTGATGAAAGACATAGGTGGCCGGGCAAGAGAGTAAAAAAAATGGAAATTAGTAAGTGGGAAAGGGAGAGAGAGAGAGGGAGGGAGAGGGAGAGAGAGGGAGAGAGAGAGAGAGGGAGGGAGAGGAAGAGGGAGAGAGGGCGGGAGAGAGGGAGAGGGAGGGAGAGAGAGGGGATAAACAGGAAAAGACAGGGAGAGGGAGAGAGACAGGGAGAGGGAGGGAGGGAGGGAGGGAGGGAGGGAGAGAGAGAGAGGGGGAGGGAGAGAGAGGGGAGATAGAAATGGAGCAGGGTGGGGGAGAGGAAGAGGTAGAGAACGAGGGAAAGGCATATGACGAGGGAGAATACGACGAGAGGGAGAGGGGGGGGAAAGAAGAGGAAGAAGAAAAACAAAAGGAAGAGGTAAGAGGGGAAAAGGCGAGAGAGAGAAAAGGGGAAAAGGAGAGAGGGGAGAGGTGGGAGAGAGGGAAAAGGAGAGAGGGGAGAAGTAGGAGAGGCACAGGGGGAGGAAAGGGAGGAGACTCGAAGAGTAAGAGGAGGGAGCCAAAGGAGGTTTCAACCACTCCCTCACTCACTCACTCCCTCCCTCCCTCTCCCTCCCTCCCAGGTGGATTGATAACTAATTAAGCGTCGTGGCTCCCACGTCCGACGATGGCAGTGGCTGTCTGACCTGGCATAGAGTTCGACGATGACTTAAGTCACTTTTAATTAAACTGCTTCAACGAGGCTTGACCTGAGACGCATAGCGAGGTCAAACTACTTAGCTCATCGATACTCTTCTCGATCTGTAGGCTTATTTTCTATGGTACCAGGCGATTTTATTAGGATACATTATTTGGAGGGGGGTATGCAAGATGGATATTTAAACTGGTAATTTCATTCAGCTGATGACGGGAGGGGGGCGCCTCTGTACTCTTAGAGTAAAAAAAAAAAAAAAAAAAAAAAAAAACTTAAATACTATGACGTCGTGATAACATTCGGGGTGACTTTCGACCGAGACCCCGCCCCCATATTCAGACAGGGGGGCCCATCTTGCGACTGACTAAATTACTTCAAGGTTTCCGTCGTCACCCTCCTAACTGCGCGTCACCGCATTGACAAGGTTCACGGGAATGCGAGACAAGAATGACGTCACAAGGATTGCGTCATTGTTGGCATCCACTGTCCTTGGCTTATGCCAATGGATTTATTCAACTTGAGCGGACCTCTGGTTCAAATAAATAAATAAATAAAATAAAGAATAATAATCAAAAAATATCTAATATCTCCTTTCGGGACATGGTGGGGTGTTATTACATTAAAGCTTTTATTCTGGCTACCGCCTGTACCTATATGACTCAAAAAGGAGGTTAATAGTTAAATTAGTCTTCTGTTCACATAAATATCTGACTCTGCCAGCTCTGGGCAGGATTAACCCCCAACCCCGCTAACCCCGGTGCTATACGGGATTAACTTCTGTCTCGATAAACCTGTTTTAATTCACATATTTACGTCTAACTATCACCAAGCGATTTTAACCGCTTTTCCATCTTGGAAACTCTTCGTTATGAATATTGGATCTTTCCACGTTTGAGAACTTCTCAATACTAAAATACCAATCTATACTTAGGGACGCTTTGACATCTGTATCGCCAGCTATTTGGAGAAAGACGAAGCCGTCGCCAGAAATCGAATTCGCGGCCTCTCTGCTTGTCGCCGACGCCAGAGCGCCCCTCCTCCCTCCCTCCCTCCCTCCTACCTCCCTCACTCCCACACTCCACGAGCAAGCATCAGGGAACGACGGATATAGACTGGCACCGTGACTCTTCAAATTGCAATCAACGCCAAACCAAGTTAATGTTACAGAGAAATAATGTATTCTCTGTGTGGGTACATTTTGGTACGCGCCCACGCACACACACGCACACGCACACACACACACACACACACACACACACACACACAGGCATCCTTTTCTATTTTATCTCTTTCTTTCTCTTTCTCTTTCTCTCTGTGTAGACCAATGTGGTGATGCGCGGAACTACAACTGCTTATGTTGGGTGTTTTAGAACCGACATCAATATACGTTATCAATGTAAACGCAGCCAGCAAGCTTAAAGCCAAAGGACAGTGCCTCTGCAGTTTTGTGTATTTGGGACATATGTGAACATGATGCCGAAGTTCTTCGAAAAAAATCGTAGTACCGAAGAGGAGACGAGATTTAAGAAGGGCAACAGGACGTAAGGATAGTAAAAATCAAAACCGATCAACATCCCCTTGAGTGGCAGGATCCACAAAGATGACATTAACGTTCGAAGTCAGTAACCAACACGTGGACACTTCCATGGACGGAGATCCGTCTGAGATCGACTTCCCAAAAGGATTTTCTTCGGTGAGTTGGACGAAGGAGTGCGGCGGACAAAAGCACAACCAAGGTGGTATAAAGACCATCTGAAGATTGATTGATTTTTTTTTTTTTTTTTTTTTTTTTTTTTTTTTTTTTTTTTTTTTTTGCAACGTGTAGCAGTGACGTCAATTCGTTCCGAACTCCTCACCGGTGTTGGAGTGCGGAGGGGAGGGAGTGAGGGGTAACGGAAACTGAGGAGAGCCACACAAGACTCCAACTGGGTCAGTCAGCCCAGTGTGCCTTGAGTACTACCGAGCATTCTTGACATGAGCACTGGTTTTCTAACTCATCACAGATGGGAGGCGGCGTCGTCGTCTAGTCAACTGACCACAACGAGATAAAGTCAAAGATGTTTATGTTACAAACGTGCCTGCACGCACACAAATACAACTAACACATGCACACACACACACACCATGACCAGCAATCACACACACACACACACACACACACACACACATACACATGACCAGCAAACATACACATACGCACACATGACCAGCACGCATACACACACATGCGCACACACACACACATGCACATACACACACATGACCAGCACGCACACAAACAAACATGCACACACACTCCCACAAACGTCCGCACGCAAACATGTACAAACCTAGGTATACATGTGCGCATACGTGTGTGTACGTATGTTACAGGGCCCCACCTTCGAATGCAGCATTTTCCAAACTGGGGGAAATTTGAAGCTACATGGGGGGGGGTAATTACACTGCCTACTAGCAATAAAAAACCTCAGATAGATTTTCTCATGCCTGAGAGAGAAAGAGAGAGAGAGAATGCCTGTTGTAGATGGATGGTGTAGTTTACTCTGTAACTATATGTTTATCAATATATTTGTACATTTTTAAAATAAATTAGCAAATAGTCACAGTGTGTTTCGCTATGAAGGGGAGACACATGGAAGGTTGAATTGGTTGTAGAGAGAAATGACAGAAAAAAGTTTGGGAATTACTGCTCCAAGGTGAAGATGGAACAAGCGAAGCTCATAGAACCACTCAGGAAACTTTAAGATCTCATATTTGTTCCTCCATCTAAAATGGTAGTGGAAGAAATATGAAGGGTTGTATTTAGCATCTACACGTTACTTCATAACACTTTCTCAATCGTTTGTGACCCAGCCTGACCTAACTTAGCCTCGCTGTCCGACTCATCCAACCCTCGTCCACATCGAGTATCTCGCGCAATGTATCTCCGTGGTTTCAGTCTTTTCTGATCCCCCAGCAACGGTCATGTGCCCAAGAGAACGAGTACAACACACTACAGCAGACCATCTCGACTGAGTGCACACATTCCGTGCATGTTTCAGCTGCAGCGGAGACGGCTTGCCAGACGGGTCGGCTCGCTGCGTCAGCCCTAACACAGGTCGACTCCTCAGCGAGGACAAAACCTTCGCTGAGTTCGTGCGGAAGCTCTTGGAGACGACAGACTCTCTGGAAGCTTTTCTGGAGATCAGACCTCCTCAGGAGATCGATGGGCCGGGGACTTCTGTACCCGGATCTTGGTGCAATTGATACAACAGCGGCGCCAACGCTATAGTGGACAGTGGCGTTCCCCAAATGACCCAATCGTGAGACAAAACAAGAGCTGAACCACGCGGCCGGCACCTGGTGTGTCGTTACGTAACGATTTTTTCATTAACAAATGTTGACTAATGTAGATTCATGACTTACCTACAATATATACTATACAAAACTAACACATACTCTACAAAATACATTATATATGTATATGTATATATAAATACACACACACACACACAAAGACGGGACACCACGAGTTTAGTTCCCCTGCCCATAAGATACAAGAAGGTAAATACACACACACATACACATACATTACATATATGTGTATATATATATATATCAACCACAACACATTTTAATCCTTAGCCATCAACATCGGGAGACCCGCGGAGGCCAACATGCATTCAGTGTTGTACATATATATACACACACATATATTCACCACCTTAGGGGACCATATTGGTTTTCACAAAGACAAATTTCCTTTGCAAGGCGGTGCTATCACGCTAGAAACAGACACATCACCCCCAACAGAGTTACTGAATGCTGGACTTGAACACCAAAATCCTTTACAGGGAAAGCGACCGCCTTCGTCTCTCCCCATGACAGAAGCAATTTCCATTTCTCAAGAACAAGCAGTGGGGCAGGAGACAGGAGTGACCTTGGTCCAAGAGGAGCTAAGATAAAAGAGACAACAAATGGTTTTTGGATTGGTATAGGGATGAGTCTATGTCCTTACCCGCGTCTGAGTAATACCATCAGTCCATGTTCCCTCACATTTCTTTATATCTGTAGCTTATAAGTCCCAATTGTCCACAGTCTCATGCACTTTCCTGAAGAGGGCTACAGTTGTTAGCCGAAATATAGAATCTTCTTTTATTCGAAGTTTATTTTCTCCGACTGTGGGTTTCTTGTGTGTTATTTACAATAATGCTACTACGTTTCTGTTTAGACAATGTATGAACAACATTAATGTAAAGTCCAACCTAAGTCAGTTACAATCCCATCAAGTAACAAAAATTATTACCCTCGAATGGATTCCCCAAATAACACATGACACTCTCCCACGCCTACCCCAAACCATCCAGAACTAAACACTGTTCATGAATTTCAAACTGTACAATGATAATCTCCCTACTAGTTACACTATGAAAGACTATTTCACATCCTAGCGCAACCACCTCTTGTATTCATATCTAATCGTCCCTCGTTTATTCGTGATTTCACCAAGAGGATATCTAGTTGAGGTCGAAAGATGTCCTGGAGCAAATGAATTAGTTCAAATAGCATTAGGAGTTTTGCTGCACGATATCACACCTCCCCAGACAGGTATCCCTCGTAAGCATGAAAAATTAATCTATGCAAACTGAATAAAACGTGCATTGGTGTCTGGTTTCTATCGTCTCTCTCTTTCCCTCTCTATTGTCTCTCTTTTTCTCTCTCAAAGGATTACAAAGGAGGAGCATGCCGACAGGAGACCTTTTGGTCCATAACTTGGTCGGATGCGAAAAAATTGTAATAATGATAAATACATAAATAAAATTATAATAATCTCTCTTTCCTCCTCCTCCTCCTCTCTCTCTCTCTCTCTCTCACACACACACACACACACACACACACACACACACAAATGCACGTGGACTTACAAAAAGGGAACAAGAGGACAATGCACGCAATATCTATGCGGAGGTGTAAGGTCAGAAAGACTTGAGAGAACACGCGAATCCCTGGGCGGTTCCCTGGAAGCCGCCACAGCTGCAAAGGGGTACGAATGCAAGCAACTGGACGAATCGAACCCCAACAGCTGCGTCCCGCCGAAAAGCACAAAATACCCAAAACTTCCGGGAAAAGAAAACACGAACATCATCGACCAATTCCCTGAACAAAAACTTCATCGACATGTATCTAACGATGACGAATCTCGTCGAGATAGTTTCAATCGACACAAGCTTAACCGAGCTAACTTTAACCGAGACACGCTTAACCTCTTAACAGAGTCCAAGATGAAGTAGTTTCTGTTACGGGAGTGTGCTGGCGACTTCGACCTTTTATATAACTCTTTCAGGTTTCCAGGTACACGTGCTGGACGGGGCCGACTTCCAGGCAGGAGATGCCTCACCCACCCCTCCACCCCCACCCGCACCCTCCGCTGACCCGATGCCTCGCTCGCTCCCCAGCGAGGTCATGCGTCCTCTCGGGGGTGAAACCAGTGGTTCCTAACCTGGGGTACCTGTAACCCCAGGGGGTACCGTGTGTGGGGGGGGGTACGAGACATAACAGCCAATGCAATGGTACTTGTATATTTACCATGAGAAATCAAAGCAAGGACTATATCACTAATCCTTTCCATATGTTTACAATGTATTTGTATTGGATGGGGGTACGAGGCATTTTCCTGAGATATCAAGGGGTACTAAGGGCACTGAAAAAGGTTAAGAACCACTGGGTTACATCTACCACTGCAGCGGGTTAGAGTTCGATCTTTTCCTCCATGTCCAATCCCACGAGGCTGTTCTAGCACGCAGGGCACAGGTGACGGGTTCGGCCACAGATAAGCGTCTCTTGGTGTGAGAATTTCACAAGTAACAAGTCTCGGATGGATCGGTCATTTTTTTTTTCCCCCAAAGATTTTGTCCACGTATCCGGGTTAATCTTATAGTTACGGTGGCGAACTTTACATATTCTATTCTGGCTAACACTAAACTATTCTATTCGCCTTTCAAACCGTCACTGCCACCAGCAAAAATAAAATATTCTCCGATGAGTCCTTTCCCCGACTTCGGAACCATTGCAACTAAACTAAATGGTGCCGGTATAGTATGTGGCCTACCCTATTTGAAACTGGTATAGTATGTGGCCTACCCTATTTGAAACTGGTATAGTATGTTGCCTACCCTATTTGAAACTGGTATAGTATGTGGCCTACCCTATTTGAAACTGGTATAGTATGTGGCCTACCCTATTTGAAACTGTATAGTATGTGGTCTACCCTATTTGAAACTGGTATAGTATGTGGCCTACCCTATTTGAAACTGGTATAGTATGTGGCCTACCCTATTTGAAACTGTATAGTATGTGGTCTACCCTATTTGAAACTGGTATAGTATGTGGCCTACCCTATTTGAAACTGGTATAGTATGTTGCCTACCCTATTTGAAACTGGTATAGTATGTGGCCTACCCTATTTGAAACTGTATAGTATGTGGCCTACCTTATTTGAATGTCCTACCTCATGAAAATTTTGAAACAAGGTTAGGTTAGGTTAGGTTAGGTTAACTTAGGTTAGGTACCTAATCTAATTTAATTTAATCTAACCTAACTTAACCTAACCTAACTGGAAAGGTAGGCCACATACTATACCAAAGAATAAAATCGTAAACCACATACTGTACGGGCACCAACTAAATTTAACCTAACCTAAGCTCCTTTGTCTATACTATCAAATCATCAAGGGATGTGCAAGGCATGGACGACCACAACGCCCCACTATTAGGGGGAAGACACAACGTCACCCGAAGGACCGCGAGAAAGAATACAAAAGCATTCATTGTCAGCGAGAGGACCGGCAGGGAAAGAATTCTATTTTTCCTCGACGAACGTCTGATCTGTGACGTGCTCTACACATCTTATTCTGGCTTGTGCCCGATGATTTTATTCATTAAAAAAAAAGTTTTTTTTACATATCCAGTCTTTCATGGAGCTTAAGTACAAGGGGTTTAGTAGTCAAAGAATTTTTTTTCTCCCTCCGGCAGATGAAAAATATATAAAGGGGAAAAAGGTCCCAAGCCCCCCCACCCTCGTTCCGCCCCATTTACTCCCATTTTACATCACAGGGTTCAGAATACTCCTTCTACCTAAAGGAAACACGCTGTCACCACTACCGAACGCTCACAAATAAAACGGTCACCACAGGAGAAGAGGAATGGAAGGAAGGGGGAGAGGAGAGGGGAGAAAACGAAGAGGGGTGGGGGGAATGCTCCTTCGGCTTTCATGACGCCTCCTACTTCCCCCCCTCTCCCCTCCCCCTCCCCCCACATGTCTGAATATGTTGCACGCCACCACCCAGAGCTAAGAATAGGCCGAGAGGGCCAAGAAGAAAAAAGGTCGTAATCGCAACAGAACGATTCCCTTTCACTGCTTCTCAACGTACAGTTGGGGCTATTCGGTTTTTGAGGTGGGCGATTCGGTTTTTGAGGTGGGGTAATTCGGTTTTTGAGATGGGGCAATATTATTTTTAATTTTGAGATGGGGCAATATTATTTTAAAGGGGGGCAATTGAGGGCAACTGTGAAAGTCCGAGTCAATTTTTTTTTTTTTTTTTTCGTTGATGCCTTCTTCTATTGAAGTGGTTTTAAACAAAGTTTTTTTTCAGCTGAAGGGGAGTTTATTTTTTCAAATGATAAGAATAGTATATATCACCACTTGGGGGGCATCAGTGATTTTAAAAAGTGAGGCATGGCAAAAAAAACGAGAAAAAAAAAAAACAAGGCTTTAGATTCCTTTCTTCTTCTTCTTCTTCTTCCACTCTTCTCCACTCTCCCTCCAAAGCCTTCCACATCCCCTCCCGGTCCTTTTACCCTCCATATCCCTTCCCAGTTCTCTCCTCCTCCTCCACTGGCCTCCACATCCCCTCCCGGTTCTTCCTCCTCCACATCCCCTTCCTAGTCCTCTCACCCCCCATATTCCTTCCCAGTTCTCTCCTCCTCCTCCACTGGCCTCCACATCCCCTCCCGGTTCTCCCTCCTCCACATCCCCTTCCTAGTCCTCTCACCCCCCATATTCCTTCCCAGTTCTCTCCTCCTCCTCCACTGGCCTCCACATCCCCTCCCGGTTCTTCCTCCTCCACATCCCCCTCCCGGTCCTCTCACCCTCCATATTCCTTCCCAGTTCTCTCCTCCTCCTCCACTGACCTCCACATCCCCCTCCCGGTCCTCTCAACCTCCATATTCCTTCCCAGTTCTCTCCTCATCCTCCACTGGCCTCCACATCCCCTCCCGGTTCTTCCCCCTTCGGGTTCTCCCCCTCCATATCCCCTCCATTTCCTCTCCCCTCCACTACCCTTCACTTGTCCAATCTATTGCATTACCTGTAATATCCTCCCCCGCCTGATTCTTACACTCCAAGCCCTCCTTCTTCTTCTTCGTCCCGTTGTTCTAACCTCCACTTCCCTCCACCCTCCACTTTCCTCCATCCTCCACGTGATCTCCTGCCCTCCACCCATGTTATCCTCGACTCGCTACAAGACAACCTCCCGGTCTCACCATCTATATACAATGCCCTTCACCACACCTACTCCTCCTCCTTCGCACCTCTCAACCTATGCCCAAGAAGCTCCCGCCCTCCACACGCAACCTCCACTTGCTATGCCATCAACATCACCTCCTCTTCCTCCTCCTCCTTCTCTTCGTCCTCTTACTAAGTACCTCTTCTCAACTTGCAGGGCTCACCGTGAGACCCTTCGTGTTCGCTAACACGTATAATCTCTTCACCAGGTGTAGTTAATGACTTCCCACCCTCCTCCACTTTTCCTCCATTCCCGCCATACATTTGGACTCTAGTCTCGTTTCTACTCCCCTCCACAATGGGTAGACTACTCAATCCTCCTTATTTCACAGTTGTGGGCGACTTGTCCCTCTCTTTCGGCCGTCGAAAGGAGATTTAATTCAGCCGAGAGAAAGATCTGCGCAGCATAAAATGGCTAACATCTTCCACGCCCTGCTGACCTCACCGGCTTTGCTCGGGTCTTCCCCCCTGGTCTTGGTCTTCCTCCTCCTCCTCCTTCTCCCTCCTAATTTTTCTCTTCCTCCTCTTGAAGCTCTTCCCCTCCTCTCTTTGTTTCTTCCTCCACTAAACATTCCCCAGCCACTTTCAACTTAATACATATGCACCATGTCTTTCCGTTTCAGACCTCCTCCTTTCCCAGTTCCCCAACTATTCAACATCTGAAACTCTCCCATTACAACTCATTGCCCCCTCTTAAGAAACGGTTAGACAACTTTATGGATGGGGATGACAGGTGGTAATAGACATGGAACTGCCTAGTGTAGGCCTTATGGTCTCTGGCAGGCTTCTTCGTTCTTATGTTCTTATGATCTCACCCTCCATACCATGTCTCTCAACCTTTCCTCCACTGCCCTCAAACTTGTCCATATTCTCTGAACCTTTTACATCGAGATACCCACATTCCGTTGCATAAATCGTCTGAGCGCTGCCAGAACAATAAGTATAAAGGCATACCACGTTCGTGAAGAACGGAATTGATAGCTGGGAGTTGAGAGCTGATTTCTGCTACCTCAGAACGCAACCTATGCCAGCCACTTTGCTACAACACCCTCACACCTGTCCCCCAACCCCGTACAAACACCTGTCCCAGCTCACCGAAACTCTCTCTCTCCTCACAACTACGTTCTCAGCTACCACCTCTTGCCCTATCTGCTCTCTATCTTCGCCTCTCTCTCTCTCTCTCTCTCTCGCTTCATTTCCAACAACGTCAGACTTCTCTCCACTGCTCGGACCGTTTCCCCGCCATCTTTCCCCCCCTAATATCGCCACCACAGAACTTCCTCTCCCATTTCCCGCCACGAATATCTTCGTGTCTATATCCAACAGTGACACCAGCCTTTCAGTCGGTTATGTCCCGACCACCTGTCCACATCACTCCCATTTGCTCTCGATGACACACGTCCACGAGAAGTTCTCTTTCCACCTGCTCTCGACCCCCCACCCACCCACCTCCCCCGCTCCCTCAATCAACCACCACCTCCACCACTGTCACGGTCATGGCTACACCTTTTCCGTCACTACAGAGTGGCGTCGATAAAATTCCATTCAATTAAATGGATGGAAGTGGATCTCCCACACTCTTGACACCCGTTGTTATACTGTGACAAAGCTAAAGAGGATACAGAGAGTTCATTCTGGAATATTTATTTTCTATTTAGATATTTCCAGAAGGGAACACGTGTCTATTCTCCCTCTCCCCCACGTCCCTACTATGCCACATCCTCCCTCACAGCCGCCAACAAGTCTCGTACCGTATCCGTCGCCGTCTTCCCCGCCCGGTAACACACTGTTGGCGCCAGACTATTACCTTGTTCTGTTGCCACCGCATCTACCTCTACCAAACCCACTCCTTTCATCTACTTTGGTATAACGTCACTGCTGGCGCCAGACTACTATTAACCGGGTCTGTCGCCATATCTACCTTTACTCCTTTCATCTACTTTGGTATGACGTCACTACTGGCGCCAGACTATTACCTTACTCTGTTGCCACCGCATCTACCGCTACCAAACCCAATCCTTTGATCTACTTTGGTATGACGTCACTGCTGGCGCCAGACTACCATTAACCGGGTCTGTCGCCACATCTACCACTACTTGTTCCATCTACTTGGGGTTGACGTAACTACTGACGTCAGAGGCCCCTAACCATCTGTCACACCTCATCTACCCCAACCTTGTTCCTCGTGAACATCCATTTAACTATTCATTTATCTACGTATTCATATATTTACGTTCTTCCCCGATTCCCCGGAGATCAAATCGCTTCAAAACTGAATAAAATCGTCTGGTCTTTACCAACTATACCTGGTCTTTGACGCCACTATTTGTGTATGACATAACCGGTGACGTCATCACCCGTATATGACGTCATCAATATATGACGTCATTCTGTGCGTGACGTCACTTCCGCTTTCCCACCTCCTTTCGCTCCTGTACCAGAGAATCATTCTTATCTTGGCTGATCCGGGACGGATTTCTTCAGCCGTACGATGATGCCCCTCCGGTCGTCAAAGGATTAATCTGGATTTTTTTTCAGGACGCCATACGACTTACTAGTATCGTAAATGTTCGACTAAAAGTAAGTCCATGTTTCTCAAAAAAAAATTCAACCGACCCCCATTATAATCCTCATGATATAACCGCGACCCCACTGATCTATTTGTATACGTGTTAATATATATGGTTATTGTATTACTCATATAATTTTGAAAAAAAAAAAACATACAAGATGTCTTGGCATACTCCAAGGTTGGGAAACAGTGATCTAAGTAATTCATCAACAATCAACACACTTTCGGATAAGTTTTGTAAGATGCCATACAAGTCTTAAATATTGTGTTATTATTTTCCATTTTAAGTCATTCGAATCCACGATTTTTGACAATAAACCATCTAATGACATGTCCTCCTCTAGTGAGGCTCTTCATTCGTATATCTTCGCTGATACTAGCTCTCCTCTCCTTGGAGACAAAATCGCAACAAAAGGAGATAAAGGAGAAAATTAAAAAAGGAGTACCCGAAAGGAAGGACTGATCTCCAATCATTAAAGAATCTTGTGTGACTCAGCTCCGTAGGGGTGCTACCAAGCCACCCCTCCCCCTTTCCCCCCAAAAAATGCTGACTGCATTAAATTTACACAGTCGATGTCACATACGGCGAATACTGCTCAGCCTCGTACAAGGAGCATATTCGAGTATTGTCTTGCAAGAGAATTCGGGAGTTCAAAAGACAAGACAATGCAATTGCATACAAAAGCAATAGGGATGTTATATTATTTCATTTGATCCTGTGCAACAGAATTTGTTAAAAACTCATTTTGCTTTCACCAATATTTTCTTGTATTTAACTCTTTCTTTCTGTATGATATTGTGTTTTGCGTTTAATGTGGCCTGTACACTGAAATTACGTTACCATTATTATTAGTAGTAGTATTAGTAGTATCAATTATTATTAATTATTAACTATTATTATTATTATTATTACTATTTATTATAAGCGCTGCTGCTACTATTGTTGTTATTGTTGCTATTACTATTGACACCTGTTATTACTATCCTATCATCATCAATTTATACGAGTTAGGTGAGCAGCTTACGCCAGGAGGCGCTGAATAGCTGTGCCCTAAACCATCAACTTTGCCCTAAGCACCTGGACTGCTGGGACAGGTAACAACCATTACTGGTAACTGGAAAGAAGCGCGGGACTCGAACCCAGAACTAAGCGATTGCGAGACCAGCACGCTTCCTATTACGCCACCTGTGCATATACAAAAGTTAGACGTTATATAAAACCTACACCTGACCCACCTCGCTTCACCTCACCTTCTATACGTGTGGCGCCAAGGACTGAGTATCTACGTACTATGCTCTGACGCCACCCCATCTTATCTAATCGTGTTCGGTGCCAAGGCCTCTCTACTCTCCTGCCTTTCTTATCGACCCACTTTTGGTGCCACCTTACCTAACCTGGTTTTACCTCATCTACTCTCGTGCCACCCCATCTACTCTCGTGCCACCTCATCAACTGGACCTTCCTCGGGTTTCCTAGTCTCGTGCAGTTTCCGATTTTTCTTGATAGCAATGCGCACACACACACACGCACATACAGTATATATATATATATATATATATATATATATATAGATATATATATATATATATATATATATATATATATGTATGTATGTATGTGCAACACTGAATGGGTCCCAGTGAACAGATATACAATTTTATCAACCACAACACACTTTAATTCTAAGCCATCAACATCGGGAGAACCGCGGAGGCCAACATGCAGAAACTGAAACGTGGTACACACACATATATATATATATATATATATATATATATATATACATATATATATTATATATATATATATATATATAATACAAATCTTCAAACTCTACAAACTAAAATATATGATCATAGACTACCTTTTCCTCGACAACTCCAACCTACACCTTCAAATTGATTTATACGTTTCTTCTTTCAGCCACCAGGCGCCTTTATTCAGCTAATGGTGAGCTCAAGAAAACAAAAAAACAAAACGATTAAACCTTCGGAAACCTCACTTGACACCTACCCTGTCTTCTGGCGCCAAAGAATTTTATTCAACAGCGGGGGGGGGGGTGAAGCCCCAGGGAAAGCTAACCAGGTGACACACTCTACAGCAGCGGTTCTCAGACTTTTTCGTGAACGACCCAATTTGGAACATTTCGCTCACTTCGCGACCCAGAATAAAGTAAAGAGAAAGAAAATGGACAGTGATACATACCCTTTACTTTGGGGAAAAAAATAATGTGTACAGCTTTTCTTTAACAAAATTAAATTGACAGAATCCATGGCACTGCATTTCCTTCAGAAAACTAAATCAATGAGATCCGTGGTGCTCCTTCTCATTTACCAGTATTTCAAATCATGGGTCCCCGCGACCCATCAACATTGATCTCGCGACCCATAGTTTGAAAACCACTGATCTACAAGCGAACCTTAATTGGCGCCCAACGATTCCATTCAGCAACAGAATGAACCCAAAACAAAACGAGTTGTGACTTTGACCAACCCTCAAGTTGCCTTCACATTTTATTCTGGTTAACCCCCAGGTGATTTTATTCACATGTAAGCCGGTGACTCGTGTGTGTGTGTGTGTGTGTGTGTGTGTGTGTGTGTGTGTGTGTGTACGCGCGCGTGTTGAGAGAAATCAATACACCACATTCATTATTCAATTCCCACTCCCCTCCCCTCCCTCACGCCCCCCCACCCCCTCCGGCCTACCACTCTATTTCCCGCCCGATACATCTACCTTCAGACCCCAACGCACCTAACCACGCCATAATAAACTGTCGCCAAGCTATCTTATTATAAAGGATTACAAAGGAGCATGCCGACAGGAGACCTTTTGGTCCATAACTAGGTCGAATGCGGAAAAAAATTATGATTAAAGAAAAATGAATAAAAATTATAATATAAATAATAATAAATAAAATAAATAAATGGATAGGTATAGTTAACTAATAAACAAACAGGTAAATAGTAAACAATAAATTGACATAACTAATAATAAATGAAAATCAAGCAAATAATAAACAAACAAATCCCAAACAAATAAACAAATAATATAAAATAAATGGCAGTCATTACAGCATCTCGCTTAGGTGTTTACCTAAACGAATCTTAAAGCTTCGAACTGAACTACATTGCACTGCCTCTGAACATAACTCCATTGCACTGCCGAAAGAACTCTCCAGCCTTAAGGTCAAGAGGAATCGAACCTTCCGTATAACCTCTTCCTATTGCCGTCAGTCGATTTTATTCAGGAGAAAGAACTCCGTGAGTGAATATATTCACGCTCAGGCATTTCAACGTAGCGAACGGGCCTAAAGCGACCCATACACGATCAATTATATTGCGCAATTTCATTGTCAATACTCTGAATTGACAATTAAATTGACCGTGTGTGGGCCCATCCACATATTAAATTGACCGTGTATCGCCCATACACGGTCAATATAATTGTCAATTCAGAGTATTGAGAATGAAATTGCGCAATATAATTGATCGTGTATGGGCCGGTTTAAGACTGAATCAACCGTTTTCGCTTCAGCAAATCACTCTCCACATTTTCCTCCGTCTCCCGTGCGACGATTACCGTCAACACGGTTGATGTCGTCGGAGCGTAAAGGTTAGGTAAACACGACTCTGCCGTACCCTCCTCACTCCCGCCCACCCCCTCGTCACCCATGCAAGTGGTACTGGCTTCTCGAGCCGAGGACTTTATACTCCCGTAGCTCACCAATTTATTTATTTATTTATTTATTTATTTGGTCCTTGCCTCCCTCCCTTCAACACTCCCTCCTTCCATCCCTGATTACATGCTCTCTTTTCACCATAAGTCAAATTGTAATCTACCATCCTACACATTTCACATTTACAAGATTGCCATACTCAAAGGGGTGCAATATGTGTCTTGTCAACTCGATCTCTGACACACACACACACACACACACACAAAAAAAAAAAAGTGTGATGTCCTGAAGATTGCCTCTAGCAGAATCTATAAGATTGCATTTCCTATGGAAATCAATATCATAACAGTCTGAGTATGAAAATATGTAATCTTAATCACCTCCCCCCACCCAACACTCAATACCATTAACAGGATGAAAATTCCTACCAAGTCGAGAACTACTATACGTCATAATTAATTGATCTATCCACTTGAAACTAATTACTTCCATCAACAACCCCTCACAGGCCTCTCTACCGGGTCGTTGCTCGCTCGGGAAGCCTTCAGATACTCGTTCTGCGTAAAAGCCAACAGACGCCACCACATACTCACTCACTCATCCCCCTTACTCACCAATGCCCACACATTAGACCCAGAAGTGGCTAGCAACACGCCAGGGTCATCTTCCAGGTTTTCCCCACAATTCAACCTCACCCCCACCCCCCCAATCCCCCCTCCACCCGGTTTCTCCTCTCCCTCTCCCCCCGATTCCATCTCGTCGCCACTGGCTCATTAAACTGCACCAAACTCGTTCCCATCACACCCCTTGGCGAAAACTAAGTCTCCCGTCTCCGTATATGGCAGTCTAACTTTACGCGCTTTACACAATACATATAGACACACACACACACACATACACACTGATGAGAGAGAGAGAGATAGGAGAGAGAGAGATATGAGGGAGACATAGGAGAGAGAGAGAGAGGGAGAGAGGGAGAGAGGGGGAGGGGGAGGGAGAGAGAGAGAGGAGGAGGGAGAGAGTGAGGGGGAGGGAGAGAGTGAGGGGGAGGGAGAGAGTGAGGGGGAGAGTGAGGGAGAGAGGGGGAGGGGAGGGAGAGAGGGGGAGGGGGAGGGAGGGAGGGAGAAGAGGTAAGGGAGAGAGAGAGGAGAGAGGAGAGATGAGAGATAGGAGAGAAATTGAGAGACAAAGAGATAGATATAGAGAAAGGGAGAGAAAGACATAGACAAACGAGACAGAGAGAGAATACTGTGCGTGTGTGTGATTCACCACGGTCTTGGATCACGTGTTCGACTCGTAATGCACCATGATCTTGGATCACGTGTTGGACTATTGATCGACGGCTATTACCCTCCCGGATGAGAGCTCAGAGTTTATATACGACCAATTTATGTTAATCCTTGACCTTACACGCACACACACACAACTCCCCGCCCAAGAGATCTGGAGTAAAGGCTCGCAGGGTAGCGGTCCTGAAATTATTTCAGCTCTGGGTGGGATTCGAAGTAGGACCGTTGTATATATAATATGTGTGTGTGTGTGTGTGTGTGTGTGTGTGTGTGTGTGTGTGCGTGCGTGTAATATTTATATACATATCTATATCTATGAGTATATCTATATACAGAAATAAATACATATATATATATATATATATATATATATATATATATATATATAATTCTGTACCACGTATCAATTTCTGCATGTATGCCTCCTCGAGGTTCTCGATGTTAATGGCTTAGAATTAAAGTGAATTGTGGTTGATAAATGTAAATACATTCACTGGGACCCATTCACTGTTATACACACACACACACACACACACACACACACACACCGATTCGGTGGCACAGTTGGTAGAGCGCTGAACTGGGAAGCAGAAGTGCTCCCAGTAGCCAGTTCGAATCCTGCCCAGGGCCGAAATTATTTCGGTATCGCTGTGCCTCGGGTCGTTACTCTGACTCTCGTGGGCGGGGAGTTGGGTGTGTGTGTGTGTGTGCAAGGTCATAGCATTACCCATAGATCGGACCTACGAGCTCTGAGCTCTCTTCCAGGAGGGAAATAGATGTCGATCACGAGTCCAACACGTGATCCAAAGGCCAAAGGCCAAGTGAATACATACACACACACGCACACACACACACACACATATATATATATATATATATATATATATATATATATATATATATTTGGGTACATGTATAAAAAATTACCACTTGTAAAGAAAACCTAAACATTACAAGCGTTTCCTATCTGCATATACACGTGTGTGTCAGTTAGAGGCAAATGAACACGAATGCAAATCGAACGGAAACTGACGGCGAATTTTGCACAACATATCTTTTCGACGCTTTCTCTCGATCCTAACATCTGTTTGGCTCATCACCGTATGACAAGTTGCACCGTAAAAGACAGGTGCGTTTATTTCGACCCCCCCTCGTTTAAACTCCCTCAGACTCTGAGGAGATCATTGCTAAACACGTATACGTAATACTGAACTCCCCATCAATTTTATTTTTAATTCAGTATAACATAAACACGTCTATTTTCAGGATTGACAACAAGGAGAGTAAGAGCGAGAGCAAAGTACTTAAGATTAAGAGTGAGAGTAGGAGTGTGACTAAGAGGAAGAGTAGAGGAAATAATATGAAAGAGAGTCTCCTCACGGCCTCCACGCGTGAGGAGAGGAGTCACGTGCACCGGGACGTACAGTACTCTGCTTACACAACTTCGGCGGCGTCCATAACAGGCCTCCTTCCCCTCCCTCCATTCTGCTAACCTTTAGGTATGGCACTAACGAAACTCTCTCTCTCTGTCTCTCTCTCTCTCTTTCTGTGTGTGTGTGTGTGTGTGTGTGTGTGTGTGTGTGTGTGTGTGTGTGTGTGTGCTCTCTCTCTCTCTGTGTGTGTGTGTGTGTGTGTGTGTGTGTGTGTGTGTGTGTGTGTGTGTGTGTGTGTGTGTGCGTGTGTGATTCACCATGGTCGTGACCGAGTTATTAACATCCCGGATGAGACCTCAGAGCTCGTATGATCTATGGGTAATACTGTGTGTGTGTGTGTGTGTGTGTGTGTGTGTGTGTTTGTTTGTGTGTGTGTGTGTGTGTTTACCTAGTTGTGTCGTAAGGGAAGGGGAGCTACGCTCGTGGTCATCCGTCTCTGTATCTCGCTCGCAGTGTCTAAATTGGTTTTAAATTCGTGTATGGTTTTTGTACACACTATTGTTTCGTGTATTCGCACGTTTAATTGTAATGATCCAATAGAAAAAAATCCCACTCCCACCAATTAGGAAGTGAGAAACCCACTGGTAGAGGGGGGGGGGGCAAACCCCGTCAACTGCGACAAGCCGCGTTTTTTTTTTTTTTTTTTTTTTTTTTTTTTTTTTTTTTTTTTTTTTTTTTTTTTTTTTTTTTTTTTTTTTAGGCCAATGTTTGGGTCGCCTCCCCTCCCCTCTTGACTAGGATTGTCAGGAATCAACGCAAGAAGCACGCAACGGGTCCCGGGAATCGAACTCACGACCACCTACTCACGAGTTCGACACGGTACCCACTGGGCTACAAATGTACAATACCATTTGTTTGCTATATACATTTTCTTCGCCTCCATCTATCAGACTTAGCTTTTAATTAATGTTTAATTGGAGTATTCCTCTTTGGGGCTTGCACAGATTATTGATCTACATAGAAAACGGCGTTAGTTGACTTCCTTCACATATGTAGCGTTCTTTAACTTTCTCCCATCATCTCGTGACGTTCTCTCATCCCAAAACAAGGAACAAGTTTCAGTTTTATCTAATCTTCGCTTGGCTGAACACAGCTACCAAACCAATTCTCTATTCCCTAAAAGGTGCGAGGTCCAATATTTCTAATATTTTCTTCACTGTTTGCCTGTTAGGATAAATCTGCTAATCATTCCTTATATTTTCTCAACAGGAAGACCCAGGAAGAGATGGAGAGACGGTATCAGACAAGCCATAGAGTCAAGAGGAAGAACCATGGAGGAAGTGGAGAGAGTGCAGCTGTATGCAGATAGGGCCTTGTGGAGAGACTTCGTGAGGCAGTAGTCGTCACTCAGGTCAGGTCAAACCGGGTAGCTGCTTCAGTTAGCGATATGGCGAGTGAATGTGTCACTGTGTTCAGCGCCGAAGAGGTACAATCTCTATTTAGTAGAATTGAAGCCTTGGAGGATGCTGTTAAGTGCCTTAAGGAGGAGAATCGAGTTCTCCGCTCGAAGGCCCATGATACGGAAGGCAATATTAGCGATGAGCATGGATGGAATACGGTGAGAAATAAGATGCGGAAAAGTGGAAAAAATTCCTCACCAGCCCCACTGAAATGCAAAAACTCGTTTCAAGTGCTGGCAAATCTGCAGGAAGAAGGAACTAATGAAATCCAAGAGAAGAAGAAAAGGGCAGACGCTGGATCCCTGCCCACAGGTAAGATTTTGGTAGTAGGAGACAGTCAAGTGAGGTATTTAGACAGGGTTTTCTGCGACAAAGATAGGAAGCATAGGACGCAGGTGTGTTTCCCCGGCGCGGGCATAGGTGATGTTAGAGATAGGATTGAAGAGTGTCTAGTAGGGGAAGGAAAGGACCCAGTAGTTTGCTTAAGTGCCGGAGGAAATGATATAGGTAAGGTAGGGAGTGAGGAATTATTTGCGCGGTACCGAGATGCGCTAGACAAGATCAGAAATAGGGGAGGTGTTCCTGTAGTATGTGGAATCCTTCCGAGGCGTAGAGTTGGAGGCATGTGGCATTCCAGGGCTATTGCAATGAATTGCAGGCTGGCAAAACATTGTAAGGCTAATGGATGGGCATTTGTCGACAACTGGGACCGCTTTTATGGTAAGAATCACCTATACACAAGGGACGGAGTGCACTTGTCTCCCAAAGGATTTCGGCTCCTTGCTGAATCCCTTGAGCGAGAAGTAGGCATCCTACAGGGTTTTTTTCGGGTAGATTATGTGGGAGTAGGGGGGGAAGTATCGGAATATAGTTTAGGAAATAGAAACAACTTAGAGGACTGTACAAAAAATCACCAAAGCAGGTGGAGGGAAGATAAACTTAAAGTTTACTATACAAATAGTAGGAGCATAATTAACAAAATTGATTTGCTGCGAGGTAAAGCATGCGTAGAAAATTTCGATATTATAGCCATTACTGAATCCTGGATCAACATGGCTGATAAACATTTCCTTCCGGAAATCGAAATAGAAGGATATAAGTTTTTTCATAAGGATAGGGTCGGCAGGAATGGGGGAGGTGTAGCACTTTTCGTTAAAAATACATTAAACTGTATTATCAACAATTCGATTAAGGAAGAGGACTGTACGGAATCTATTTGGGTAGAGATTATAGGCAAGAATAAGAAAGTTATTATTGGCGTCTTGTATAGACCTCCTAACCTTAGCATTGAGCAGACTGATTCCCTAATTCATGAAATTCACAGAGCGTCCCAGTACAAAAACGTTGTAATCATGGGAGATTTTAACTATAGAAACATTGACTGGGAAACTTTAATAGGAGATCATGAAGCGAAACAATTCCTAGATGTGGTGCAGGATAATTTCCTAAAACAAATGATTACCGATCCTACGAGGGGACAAAATACCCTGGACTTAATTCTAACAAATAATGAGCACCAAATTAGCAGCATAATAGTGGGCGATAGTCTAGGCTTTAGCGATCATCAAGAAATAAGATTTAATATTATTTGGGAAAAAATAAAAAGTACAAATAACGTTCAAGTACCAGACTTCAGGAAAGCAAACTTTGACAATATAAAAACCTATTTGAAATTGAATACGAAAAACAATCCGGACGTTTCAAACATTCTTGATTCTCGTTGCGGGGCTGATAATCAAAAGTGGGTCAAGGAGGATACGCGTACCTTGGGTCAGGTCTGGGTCAAAGTGAGAACTACGCATACCTTAAGTCAGGTCTGGGTCAAAGAGAGTGATGCGCGTGCCTTGGGTCAGGTCGATTCGGGGCGACGGCCCAAAAATCAGGTCAGTACTTTGGATGAGATGTATAGCAATCTGGCAGATCTAATTATTAATGCACAAAACACATTTATCCCCCTAAAGTCAATACGAAAAAATAGTAATACTCCCAAATGGATGACGGACAGATTGAAACATGAGATCGGAATTAAAAGAGGACTTTACGTAAAAATAAAAAACGGGGAATCACACCTTAGATCAAGATATAACGAAATGGCAAAGCTGGTTAAAAGGAATACACGTTCAGCGAAACGTAATTATGAAATCAAGGTTGCCAGTCAAGCAAAATCCAACCCAAAGGGTTTCTTTCACCTCTATAGAACAAAAAATAAAGAAAGAATAGGACCAATTAAAAACGACGAAAATGTCATGATAGAATCGGAAGAAAAAATGAGTGAGGAGTTTAACAATTATTTTCTATCGGTGTTTACTAATGAGAGGTTAGATAAAGTACCTGACTGTGATCCGATTTTCAGAGGGGATGAAGAAAATAGCCTAACTAATATCAGCATTAGTAAAGAAGAAGTTATCAAGCAGATTGACAGACTTAAAGCTACAAAATCTCCGGGTCCGGACGAAATTTTTCCAAGAATGCTTAAGGAGTGTAGATTTGAAATCTGCGACCGGTTAACTGAAATATTCAATAAATCGGTAGACACTGGTTCTGTTCCAACTGCTTGGAGGCAGGCAAACGTTGTTCCTGTTTTTAAGAAGGGAGATAGATCGACCATATGCAACTACAGGCCAATCAGTTTGACGTCGGTTATAGGAAAGATGCTTGAATCAATAAGAGTAAATAGACTCAGAGAACACATTGAAGGGCATAATTTAATTCGTGATTCACAGCATGGTTTCTCCAAAGGTAAGTCATGCGTGACTAATCTTCTATCCTTTTACACTAAGGTATATAAGGCGTCAGACAACAATGAAAATTACGATGTTATTTACCTTGACTTTAGCAAAGCGTTCGACAAAGTGCCACACCAGAGACTACTAAATAAAATCAAAGCCCATGGCATAGGAGGAAAAGTGTTAGAATGGATTAGAGCTTGGATTAGTAACAGAAAACAGCGGGTCACCATAAATGGAATAAAATCTAGGTGGGGCAATGTTACTAGCGGGGTCCCCCAGGGCTCGGTTTTGGGTCCCTTATTGTTCATTATGTATATAAACGACTTAGACGATGGGTTAAATAGTGATGTTAGTAAGTTTGCGGACGACACTAAAATAGGACGCCTAATTAGGTCAGGAGAAGACGCCCAGATTCTGCAGGATGATCTTAATAAACTGTTAACATGGTCGGTGAAATGGCAAATGAACTTCAATATCTCTAAGTGTAGCGTGTTAAACGTAGGGCTACACAACCCCGAAAATAGATACAACTTAGATGACACGTTTTTAGAAAAATCTGAGTGCGAGAGGGACTTGGGAGTTCTGGTGAGTCCGGACCTTAAAACCAGGAAGCAGTGCATTAGCGCCAGAAATAAAGCAAACAGAGCATTAGGCTTCATTGCTAGGACGGTAACAAATAGAAGTGCAGAGGTAATTATTAAACTCTATCTAGCAATAGTTAGACCCATCCTGGACTATGCGGTACAGTTTTGGTCTCCGTCCTACAAAATGGACATAAATTCACTAGAATCAGTACAGAGAAGAATGACCAAAATGATACAAGGACTCGGAAATTTGCCTTACGAAGAGAGGCTTAGGCACCTAAACTTACACTCTCTGGAAAGACGCAGAGTGCGGGGTGATCTAATAGAAGTGTTCAAGTGGATCAAAGGCTATAACAAGGGTGATGCAAACAAGGTCATCATAATAAAACAACAGGGCAGGACTCGCAGTAATGGGTATAAACTGGACAAATTTAGATTTAAGAAGGAAATAGGCAAGAATTGGTTTACAAATAGGGTGGTCGATGAATGGAATAAACTTAGTAACCACGTAGTAAGCGCTGAAACTATCAGTTGTTTTAAAAAACGATTAGACAACTTTATGGATGGGGACGACAGGTGGTGATGGATACGGAGCTGCCTAGTGTAGGCCTTATGGTCTTTTGCAGTCTCCTTTATTTCTTATGTTCTTATGTTCTTATGTTCATCATCGCTGACAGGGCAACGCCCTATCTGGTGTATGGTGAGAAGTTGAGAATATTTTCTCAATCTTATTCATCTACTTCGTTTCGCGCTACTGCTGCGCATTCTAATCTGGGGCGGATTAGGATCTGAACCAGTCATTTCATCTCAAGGTTTTTATGGCGAAAAGCCAATTTCGTGTTCGAGCATCCACTACAAGCATTCATAAAATGTGCAAACATTATCTGGTTCCGAATGTAGACGCAACTTATTCGCCCTGAGGAACACACACACATACATACACACACACACACACACACACACACACACACACACACACACGGTGCAGTGGTTAGAGTTCCCGGCTGCAACTACTGTGGTTCGGGTTCAAATCCCGCCTAGGGCTCAAATTTCAGTATCGCAGCGCTGCGAGTCGTTACTCCAACACTCGTGGGCGGGGAGTTGGGTGCGTGTGCATGTAATGTTACAGCATTACCCATAGATCGGTCATATATGAGCTCTGAGCTCTCTTCCGCGAAGGAAAAAGCTGTCGATCATGAGTCCAACACGTGATCCAAGACCATAGTAAAGCACACACACACAAGTATATATATATACATATATATATATATATATATATATATGTGTGTGTGTGTGTGTGTGTGTGTGTGTGTGTGTGTGTGTGTGTGTGTGTGTGTGTGTAATAAAACCCACTTGAAAAATAAAATGTGACCGAACGTTTTCGTCTATTTAAGACATTTTCAAAATGTCTTAAATTGACGAAAACGTTCGGTCACCTTTCATTTGATTTTCCAAGTGGTTTTATTACAAATTTTGTGAATCGCGTGTTTCTGTGATTTATTCGCATATATATATATATATATATTGCCCCAGGTCGTGTAACTTTAAAGGTTACCCACTGCATTGTCATCATGAAATTTGCTTGAGACTTCTGAAGTTCGAGACCAAGCCACTTCAATCCCGCTACGCTGGGGAAGGGCGCAAACCCGCGTGTGACCAAAAAAGAATTCGATTACATACAATTTAGCTGATTTCCATCTTCGCGCTTTTGACAAAGTAGCCGAAATTGCGCTTCTGATATATTGACTTAGAATTTCCTTATTACTTCCAAAATTATCTTTCAGGAGCGATGTTCTCCGGGTAGTCTACTATTTGGAGGAATCTGCGACAATTGAGATTTTCTTTCTTTTTTCTTTTTCTTTTTTTTCTTTTTTCAATAATGAAACATATGGTCCCCAATTCTGATCATATACAACACATCAGAACTAAGCAAAATATTTTTCGTTATAGGAGAGGTAACACAATACCGATTATAAGGAAAATATTGTACACAAAAATGTATTACATAACAATGCAAAATATTTGTAAACTTTCGATACGTCATGATATATGTTGAGACATTCACAAAATTTAGACATATTACGGTACATTCTCTACACTCTGTACAACTTCGTTATAAAACAATATAAATAAATGGATAAACAGAATAAAATAAAAAAGTGCACATCACAGAACATAAAACCTATTTTCATATTATTTCGCGGCAAATACCATTTACCAAACAAAACAAGAACAGTAAGACAATAGCTTCTACATAACAACAGCTGGTGTTCTTGGACCAGCTGACACGATTTTCTCGACCAGCTGTTGTTTTGTAGACGACAATCTGGTTTAGACGAGTTTTCCCTAACTCGCTGACCGCTCACCCCATCACCCTCTTCACTCAATCCCACTTAGAAAACCACACAGTCATCCCACGTGGTTCCCCACATCTACTCATGCATGTATGCACGAGTGTTTGCAGATACGCATGGCTGTGTGTATATGTGTATATATGCTTGGCTGTGTGTATATATGTGTATATATGCATGGTTGTGTGTGTATGCATGTGTATATACGCATGGCTGTGTGTATGTGTATATATGCATGGCTGTATGTGTATATATGCATGGCTGTGTATGTGTATGCATGTGAATATATGCATGGCTGTGTATGTGTATGCATGTGTATATATGCATGTATACTTGTGCATGTTTATATTCATAAAGTTGTACATGTATACATATATGCGTTTTATGTATGCATGTGTATTTCTGTAAGCATATATATACACACATATTATGTTGGTACATTGTGACAAGTTGATGAAGGTGGAAAAAGAAGTCACGGGTCTAGTTCCGAGTTACTGAGTTTATTCCTGACCTCTGAAGAAGCATAGAGCGAAACATGTCAGGAATAAACTCAGTAACTCGGAACTAGACCCGTGACTTCTTTTTCCACCTTCACACACATATTATATATATATATATATATATATATATATATATATATATATATATATATGCATGGCTGTGTGCATGTATGTATGCATGTGTATATGTATGTTTGCATGCATGTGTATGTATGTATGATATAGATCTCGGACTGAAATCTATTGTATCCAAATCTGCTAATGATACAAAAATGTGCGGAATGGTAAATGATCACTTAAACCAGATATATATTACAAAGGATTACAAAGGCGGAGCATGCCGACAGGAGACCTTTTGGTCCATATCTAGGTCGGATGCGAAAGAAAATCATAATAAATAAAAAATAATGTAAATAACTATAAATAATTTAATACAGGTCTTTAAGATTATAAAGGGAACTGACATCAAAAATGACAAAATTTTCACAATGAATGCGAATCAGACAAGAAATAATAGTCTCAAACTGTCAGGAAGTAGATTTCATTTGGAAGTGGACAGAAACAACTTCGCCAACCGCGTAGTCAATGAATGGAATAAACTTCCTGCAGAGGCAGTGTAATGTAGTCCGGTTCGAACTTTTAAGATTCATTTAGATAAACACCTTAGCAATATGCTTATCAAAATTCATCATCCTTTTTTTATTAATTTACTATAAATCATTATTGTTTGTTTATCATAATTTGTTTTTATTTACTTATTTATCTATTAATTTCATATCTTATATTTTCTATATATAATTTTTGGCATCCGACCTATTTATGAACAAAAAGGTCCTATCGGCATGCTCTTTGTAAGTCTTCGTAATCCTTTGTATGTATGCATGTATGTGTGCATGCATGTCCGCATGTATATATATATATAAATTTCAGCAAGCGTAATATACAAACTGATACTATATATCAACCACAATTCACTTTAATTCTAAGCCATCAACATCGAGAAACTTGAGGGGGCATACATGCAGAAATTGAAACGTGGTACATCTATGGACAACAAATCTCGACCTCGCCACCAATCCCTTAGGAACTCACGTGCAGTACGTGAGGGCCGAGAACGGAAGCAGCAGTCGTAACACCTGCACTCGGTAAACAAACAAACACACACACACACACACACACACACACACACACACACACACACGTGTCCAGCCTGGTATGACGCGCACCTGTGTAAACATGGCTAACACGAACTCGTCTCACCAACTCTCACGAACCCAAAGTTCGCCGACAAGACTTCCGTTAAGGTTTCCTGCTCATAGATGCCGCCTTGATCGACGCATCTTTACAACTGTCATCTAACACCCGGTAAGTATGTGCACAGTAATCACAACCTGACACGATGGGTACGCAAATGTGTACACAAAAGCGGTCCACATCTGTACACATGCACGCACAAGCCACACCTCGTGGTGCTGTGGTTAGAGTTCTCGCCTGCCACTACGACGATCCAGGTTCGATTCCCGCCCAGGGCTGAAATAATTTCAGGATCGCTTCGCTGCGGGGTGTTACTCCAACTCTCGTGGGCGGGGAGTTGTGTGTGTGTGTGTGTGTGTGTGTGTGTGTGTGTGTGTGTGTGTGTGTGTGTGTGTGTGTGTGTGTGTGTGTGTGTGCGCGCGCGCGCGTGTAAGGTCACAGTACTACCCCATGGATCGGTCATACGAGCTCTGAGCTCTCATCCGGAAGGTTAATAACTGTCGATCACGAGTCCAACACGTGATCCAAGACCATGGTGAATCACATGGCTGATACACAAACGTACAGTACGTTCTGTCTCGGGCATTTCGACCCTTGACGTAAAACAACATTGCAAAACGTATATCTCGTTGTTTAATACCAAAATTTCCATTTGCTGTAGTCTCTTTATAACTTAATTATTTCGTAAACAAAACTGCCTCAATGCAACAAGAGCAACACACATAGTTGCGTACTTATGGCGTAGTGTCCTCACGTCGCAATCGGAATCGTAAGTGTTCCGTATCTTCCTAGTCGCGGGTTCGAATCCCGCACTCCTCACCGATTCTCACCGGTGAATGTCACCTGCCTCTTGAGTTCAAGCTTACAAGGCAAAGGTGACGGCTTCGGCCGCAGATACTCAGCGCCTCCAGGCGTAAGATGCACCTGATACGGACTAATTCGGATGTCCGCATCGGTGCGTGAACGCAGTATAAACATAAGAACATAAGAATGAAGGAGACCGCAAGAGACCATAAGGCCTACAATAGGCAGTTCCATATCCATCACCACCTGTCATCCCCATCCATAAAGTTGTCTAACCTTTTTCTTAAAATAACTGATAGTTTTAGCGCTCACTACATGGTTACCAAGTCTATTCCATTCATTGACCACCCTATTAGTAAACCAATTCTTGCCTATTTCCTTCTTAAATCTAAATTTGTCCAGTTTAAATCCATTACTGCGAGTCCTGCCCTGTTGTTTTAATATGATGACCTTGCTTGCATCACCCTTGTTAAAGCCTTTGATCCACTTGAACACCTCAATCAGATCACCCCTTACTCTGCGTCTTTCCAAAGCGTGTAAGTTAAGGTGCCTAAGCCTCTCTTCCTAAGGCAAATTTCTGAGTCCATGTATCATTTTGGTCATTCTTCTTTGTACTGATTCTAGTGAATTGATGTCCATTCTATAGTACGGAAACCAAAACTGTACCGCATAGTCACATACAAAATTTACACGTTCGTACACATGCCAATGAACATATGTTGACCACCTGCACAGCATAAACATTTGCCATATACACAGATTCTATAGGCACTTAAAATTAATAAATGAATAAATAAAAGGGAAGCCTTTAATATCCATTACCGGAAAGCTAAATCGAAACAATTTCGGATTCCATGACTCGTAATATGGCCATTTTCGAAAAAAAAAAAAAAATAAAAAAATAAAAAAAATAAATAAATTCACCCTGCATTATCAAAATTACTCAATTTTAAAACTCCCAAGAGCAAGAACTATCTGTAGGTGATTGATACTACTATATGTCGTTAACTAGAAGAAAATCTTACATCGGGTGATTTTATTCAGGTGAGGGGAGACTAAAATAAAAACAATTTTTTTCTCTCCGCGATCAGCTCATCTCAATCAACCCAAAGATCGTTTCATATATTTATGTTATTTGTCGCTATGCGACTCCATTCAGCCGAGAGAAACCCTCCACACACACACACACACACACACACACACACACACACTCTCTCTCTCTCTCTCTCTCTCGTGGCGCAGTTGGCAGAGTTCCCGGCTGCCACCACGGAGGTCCGGGTTCGAATCCCGCCCAGGGCTGAAATTATTTCAATATCGCTGCGCTGCAAGCCATTACTCCAACTCTCGTGGGCGGGGAGTTGGGTATGTGTGTACATGTAAGGTCACAACTTTACCCATAGATCGGTCATATATAAGCTCTGAACTCTCTTACGGGAGGGAAATAGCTGTCGATCATGAGTCCAACACGTGATCCAAGACCATGGTGAATCATACACACACACACACCACCACCACCACCACCAACACACTCCTACTCCAACCACTATCATCACTGCTATTCCCACCAGTAACGCCAACGGCTCCCAAAGGAACAATCAACCCATTTACTATTCTATTTTCTCGTTCAAAACACTGACTAAACCATAACACAAACTACACCAAAGACGCCATCACCTTTATATTAAGTTCAGCACAAACATCCTACACCAATCTCTGATCTATGGCCCAACAGTGCCATTACCACCATCACCGAACAAAACACTTACACAAGCCATACCGTTTATGGAATTCTGTTAATAAAACTCTGAAATTGCGACTCTAATGTATCCTGTTGTTGGGCCCGCACCTCACACCATCCCGTCCTCACCTCACACCCAATAATGCGAGGACATACACATACACGCCGTCAAATAACAACACAAGCAGTCTCCTTGTATGCGCACGCGCACGTGTATTCACCTTGGTCTTTTGAATCACGTGTTGGACTCGTGATCGACAGCTATTTCCCTCAAGAAGAGAGCTCAGAGCTCGTATGACCGATCTATGGGTAATGCTATGACCTTTCACACACACACACACACCCAACTCCCCGCCCACGAGAGTCAGAGTAACGACCCGAAGCGCAGCGATACCGAAATAATTTCGGCCCTGGGCAGGATTCGAGCCATGTACTGCGAGCACCACCGTACTTCACAGTCCAGCGCTCTACCAACCGCGCCACCGAGTCGTGTGTGTGTGTGTGTGTGTGTGTGTGTTTACCTAATTCTAGTATACAGGAATGAGCAACTCTTGTTGGATCCAGTCTCCTATTCTCTAATTTCATAACATACCTAGACTCAAAATCATGTACAGTTCTCCCTTAATCTATATCCTTGATTTTCAATTTGCATATTTAGATATGAATTCGTGTATTGTTTGAGCTTGGGCTATATCACTCCCTAAGCTATTCCAGGTATTGATGGATCTATATGGTAAACTATATTCCTTCACATCCTTTAGACATGTGGTCTTAATTTGCTCCCGTGATCTCTTAAGCCCTCCCATCTTTAATCAGGAGATCTTCTGCCAATGCAATCTATCCCCTTTTGTGACCTGAATACTGTATTCATAACACCTCTTTCTCTTCGATCTCTCAAAGTTGACAGGCCCAGTGCTTTTGGTCTCTCCTCATATGGTTTATCTGCCAGGCTGGGGACCTGTTTGGTTGCTGCCCTTTGCATTCTCTCAATGTTGCTTATATCCTTCACTCTGTGTGGGGACCATACCACTGACGCATATTCCAGTCTTGGACGTATCATGGTTTCGATGAGTTTTTTCATCATCTATTCATCCACATAGTGGAACGCCACATTTAATCTTCTGCTGTAGTCCTTATATCCCTACCACAATCCTGCCGATATGTCAGTCACGTGACAGGTTGTCTTTTAACAATATTCCTAAGTCTTTCTCCTCTTTTGCTTTTGTAATGAACTCACTTCCCGAGGAACAGTTTAAGGGTGTTCTTTTGCCTCTATTGCCCATTTCCAGTACTTCACATTTTTTGGTACTGAACTTCATTTTCCATTCTTGGCTCCATGCAAAAATAGTATCTAGATCTTTTTCCAATATTCTACCGTCCTCCTCCTTTTTCACTCTTCTCGTGATTTTTGCGTCATTTGCAAACATATTGGCAATGACATGATGTGTGTGTGTGTGCGTGTGTGTGCACGTATATGTGCGTGTGTGTGTGTGTGTGTGTGTGTGTGTGTGTGTGTGTGTGTGTGTGTGTGTGTGTGTGTGTGTGTGTGTGTGTGTACGTACATGTGGGCGTGGGACGGTAACTTCTAATATATTCGCTGGATAACTAAATGGAAGTGTAAATAATCCCTATATATTATCTGGAAATACACCTGTACCGCCCAAGTCTATAGAGGAAGATATGGGAAAGATATGAAAGTGGCGAGTATATGGAGGTGGGAGTGCCATAGAGCTATGGGTATTGGATGTGATTCACCATGGTCTTAGGTCACGTGTTGGACTCGTGATTGACAGCTAATTTCCACCCGGAAGAGAGCTCAGAGCTCATATATGACCAATCTATGTGTTATGCTGTGACCTTACACGCACACACACACCCAACTCCCCACCCACGAGAGTTGGAGTAACGACTCGAAGCGCAGCGATACTGAAGTTATTTCAGCCCTGGGCAGGATTCGAACCCGGACCGCCGTAGAGTCAGGGACTCTACCAGCCGCTCCACCGAGTCGTGTGTGTGTGTGTGTGTGTGTGTGTGTGTGTGTGTGTGTGTGTGTGTGTGTGTGTGTGTGTGATGTTTTGTAGGTACACACGCGTCAACGTTCACACACGGAAGTACACACAACCACACATGGCATCGACAAACCACTTGGGTAGGCCGTGCCCGAGTGTTACTCCAAGTAACTGAGGCCCACCTACTGTGTGGTCAAGCGTGACCTTGAAAAGTAACGAGTTTGGCTTGGTCCCAAGGCTGAGTCTCTATTATTGGCTGGACTACACCGCTGTGCCTTCAACCCCCATTGGAAGATGGAACCAGATCTTCGTAATAGTGAGTGCGAATTAGAACCAAACGCGCCACAGCAGCGAGGTGTGGGAGTCGAAAGTCTAAATGGGATGTCTCCCCTCCCCCACTATGGGAGTTTCACTTATGTTCACTGAAATCGTCTGTCGTTAGCCAGAATAAACTGAGTAAAAAGTGTCTTGGTGACTTTGGGGCTAATCTTTGTTTCCAAACGTCTCATAAATTATGTAAATATATATATATATATACATATATATATATATATATATATATATATATATATATATATATATATATATATATATATATAACGTCCACAGAAACCCACCACGACGCAATTTCTGCGAGGTCATTTTTTTCTGCCCACGACGGACATATTTTATCAAAGGGATTTTTTTTTTTTTTATACATGAAAATCGTAAATACCATTTGCGAGGTCATTTTTTTCCACGAGAGAGAGAGAGAGAGAGAGAGAGAGAGAGAGAGAGAGAGAGAGAGAGAGAGAGAGAAACATTACTAATGCTGCATTCTCTTGTCAAAGATGTTTTTTCTTTCGTGACAAATAAAACAAACATAAATAAAACTGTATCGTCTTTGGAGTTGGGATTTGGGAACTATGTAGACGCTAACAATGCATCCAGGATTTAAGTTTGGATATCACACGTAAATATCTCCATTGATAGAGGCTGAAAAAATAAACGAAATGCAGGTATACAGGCCGTATTACCCACGTACATTCTTCGCAGTAAAGAATTCACTATCACCGTACCACGTCATGACTCTTATTTTTTCCACGGCAATTTCTTTTGTTCGTTAGTCCCAGGAAACGGTAAAGACTATTGGCATACTTAAAAACGGCAGGAAGGCAAGAAGGAAGGAAGGAGGTAAGGAAGAAAGGAAGGGAGGGAGGAGGGGAGGAAGAAGGAAAGGAAGGAAAGAGGAAGAGAAAGAGGGAAGGAAGGGAGGAGGGAGGGAAGGAGGGAGGGAAGGAAGGAGGGAAGGAGGGAGGGAAGGAAGGAGGGAAGGAGGGAGGGAGGGAGGGAGGGAAGGAGGGAGGGAGGGAAGGAAGGAAGGGAGGAAGGAAAGAGGGAGGGAAGGAGGGAGGGAAGGAGAGAGGGAAGGAGGGAGGGAAGGAAGGAAGGAAGGAAGGAGGAAAGGAAGGAAGGAAGGAAGGGAGGGAAGGAAGGGAAGGAAGGGAGGGAAGAAAGGAAAGAAAGGAAAGAAGAAAGAAGGAAGAAATGAAAGGAGGAAGAAAAGAAGACAAGGAGGATGAGGGACTCTACCCAACCGGGGGCGGTTCCACGTCGGAATCAGCAGTGAACACGCTTTCTACCCTCCTCCTCCTCCTCCCCCCACTCCCACTGCATGCCCTTCTCCCACTCCTCATTGCCATCCCTCCTCCCCCAGACACAATATCCCCCCCCTCCCCGAACACCTGCCTCTCCCACCCTTTCCCCCCAACACCTATTCCCACTCCCTCCTCCTCCTCTCCCACCCGCCCCTTCTTCCTCCCCTAACGCTCCCCACCTCCCTCTCTCTCTCTCTCACAATGCAACTCTCGTCACTACCCCTCCTTTCCCCCCAGTCCCCCCCACACGACTACCCTCCCCATGCTTCAACTCACTCCCCCCCACTCCCCCAACAACCTGAAATTTATGCTCTGTTCGCCTGCCACATCCTAGTGACAGTCACTTGATAATGTTATGCTGCAAAGAAAGGCAGATGGAGACAACGCCAAGACTTCTCCGTAACACACCAAAGAAATAAACTAAATGACAAAATAAAATAATACAATAATACCTAACATATAATGCGAGAGGAGCAGTAATAAATAAAATCGTGAACAATGCACATCTATCGTGAACTAAGCGACCAGCGAGGGAAAGAGTCGAAGTTCGCAAGACCCTCCTCCTAAGAGAACATGCATCCTTCATGAAGGGCAGAAAACAAAATCTCTTGAGTAAGAGTACATAAGGAGGTACACACCTGCGGCCGCAGCCGTCACCTTTGCCTTTCGTGCCCGGTTAGCCAAAGTATTCTTACCATATCGACAATAAGGTACGTTTTACGTATCTAGTGAAGGCAAGCTGTTCAGTCGAATCGGGAGGAGTTGGGGAAGAATTGGAGGAAAAGAATGTTCTGGCTGGATTCCAGACTAAGGAAGACTGGAAGGAGGTGACTGGACTGACGGGGGCAGGGGGAGAACATCCTCTCCCACCACCGTCCTTAGCCGGGACAATATCAGACGAAGTACGTCGCAGTATTGAAAGGGTTAAGACTACATGTGTACATAACAGAACAAAGTTCCTCAATGCAGCCGTGGGACGAAAGGAGCAACACACACACACACACAACATCGTGGTGCGATGGTTAGAGTTCTCGCCTGCCACTACGGCGGTCCGGGATCGAATCCCGCCCAGGGCTGAAATAATTTCAGTATCGCTGCGCTGTGGGTCGTTACTCCAACTCTCGTGGGCGAGGAGTTGGGTGTGTGTGTGTGCGTGTAAGGTCACAGTATTACCCATAGATCGGTAATGCGAGTTCTGAGCTCTCACCCGGGAGGTTAATAACTCAATCACGAGTCCAACACGTGATCCAAGACCATGGTGAATCACACACACACACACACACACACACACACACGAGCCCCTTAGGTTACAGACGCTCCGTGTGATGTGCTTGTATCCCACGTGGGACCCGAACATTGACTGTCCACCGCTGTGGGCCACATGCGTCATACGTGACGTAACGCGTGGCGTCGGAATGAATCACCCGTGACGTCACAAGTGACGTAATATAATGACAATCCTATGATCGATTTTCGGGTCCATTTTTTTTTTTTTATAAAGGTCTGGTATTAACGCATATGGATAAATTTGGTCACTACATCACACAACCTATGTTCTACTACAAGTTCTAATTCGTTGATTAAACTACATTTATCAGTGATCTAGACCTTCAGAAAAAATAATTATCTAATTACAGCTAATTAGGAATACTATAAGCCAATCCTATCCCAGGTACAGAATCGTTGAATTATTTATATCTAATTTAGTTACACGAGCTGGAATAAATTATTACCAACTCACATTTTGACCTTTAAAAATCAAAAGTTCCTGTGCGCTTATACAATGGGGAGTACTTTATGAAGGTTATCTACGCCTTAAATTCCAACTGATCTACTCTTCGTTCATTTCTTTCTCCACAGCGGCCCTCGACGAGCCTTTTACCGTTGCATTTTTTGGGGGCCTTTTCTGACCCCTTTTCCGAAATATGAAAAAAGGTTACTTTCTGCAAATTGATGACGCACACCCGATACAGATTTCACTGGGCGGAGAGAGAGAGAGAGAGAGAGAGAGAGAGAGAGAGAGAGAGAGAGAGAGAGAGAGAGAGAGAGAGAGAGAGAGAGAGAGAATGAAAAAGAGAATGAAAGAGAATGAAAGAGAAAGGAGAAAGGGGAGAAAGAGAGGGGAAAGAGAGAGGAGAAAGAGAGAGAGGGGAAGAGAGAGGGGAAGAGAGAGGGGAAGAGAGAGGAGAAAGAGAGGAGAGAAGAGAGAGAGGAGAAAGAGAGGAGAGAAGAGAAAGAGAGAGGAGAGGAGAAAGAAAAAGAGAGAGGAGAGGAGAAAGAAAAGGAGAGAGGAGAGGAGAAAGAAAAGGAGAGAGGAGAGGAGAAAGAAAAGGAGAGAAGAGAGGCGAAAGAAAAGGAGAGAGGAGAGGAGAAAGAGAAAGAGAAAGAGAGAAAGAGAGTGGGGCGAGGGTATTGATCGATTATGAGGCCATTATATCCCGGGTCCCTCCTCCTCCCTTACCTAAAGACCCTTCCGTACCTTGTGGTCCCTTGCCCAATTTCACTGCGGCAAGTGCCGTCAAGCGATTTTATTCCACAACGCGGTGTTCCGTGACGAGGCACTGACCCCCAAAGCCTTCAACCAAAGGGCACTTACTTAGTTCTGCCTATTGCCAAACTACTTTATTCAGCGGGAGAGAAAACCCACACCGTAGGACACGTTACCAGACATCGTCCGGTTTTATCCAAAAATAAAATCTATCTGGGGCACGTACCCGGGCTGCAAGGATTAAATGACCCGACTCTCATTCTGCATGTAACGCTCCCTCTCTCTCTCTCTCTCGCACACCGTCCCTGGCATTGCCGCGTTCCCACGTACATAGTGTGCCACACCGACGCCGCCACTGCCACCGCCCCCTCCTTGACCATCGTTACGTCACGCTCGCCCCACGTCACGTCACTGCCCCGACCTCGCCAGCTCCGACAACGGTGCCGCTCGTGGTCACACTGCCCTGAGACACGTGAGACCAAACCCTATCCAACCATATGTCCGGAGAAAAATACCAAATTGGGTCACGTCAGGTGAGTTTGATTACTTAGCTTAGGATAGATATGCTCGGTATGGGGCGAGCTAAGATTGTACTGAACTCCAGACTCCTTGTTGATTTTCCCTGAATATAGTCAGACGATTTCATTCAGTTGTGTGTTTACCTCCTTAGCAGGTAATGGGATACATCTCAATTAACCATGAAAGTGCTCAATTTGTTCTGACGACTTCATTCAGCTGTGCAGGTACCATTTGACAGGGAAGGGACCAGACCTAAGACAATTGACCCTTCCGTAAGGGACCACACCTAAGACAAATGACCTTTCCGTAAGGAACCAAACCTAAGACAAATGACCTTTCCGTAAGGGACACCTAAAGGACAAATGACCCTTTCGTAAGGGACATCTAAGACAAATGATCCTTCCATAAGGGACCACACCTAAAACAATTGACCCTTCCGTAAGGGACCACACCTAAGACAATTGACCCTTCCGTAAGGGACCACACCTAAGACAATTGACCCTTCCGTAAGGGACCACACCTAAGACAATTGACCCTTCCGTAAGGGACCACACCTAAGACAATTGACCCTTCCGTAAGGGATCACACCTAAGACAATTGACCCTTCCGTAAGGAATCACACCTAAAACAATTGACCCTTCCGTAAGGGACCACACCTAAGACAATTGACCCTTCCGTAAGGGACCACACCTAAGACAATTGACCCTTCCGTAAGGGACCACACCTAAGACAATTGACCCTTCCGTAAGGGATCACACCTAAGACAATTGACCCTTCCGTAAGGAATCACACCTAAGACAATTGACCCTTCCGTAAGGGACCACACCTAAGACAATTGACCCTTCCGTAAGGGACCACACCTAAGACAATTGACCCTTCCGTAAGGGACCACACCTAAGACAATTGACCCTTCCGTAAGGGACCACACCTAAGACAATTGACCCTTCCGTAAGGGACCACACCTAAGACAATTGACCCTTCCGTAAGGGACCACACCTAAGACAATTGACCCTTCCGTAAGGGACCACACCTAAGACAATTGACCCTTCCGTTACAAGGGACCACACCTAAGACAATTGACCCTTCCGTAAGGGACCACATCTAAGACAATTGACCCTTCCGTAAGGGACCACACCTAAGACAATTGACCCTTCCGTTACAAGGGACCACACCTAAGACAATTGACCCTTCCGTAACAAGGGACATTTTCTATCCTGACTAACGCCACACGATTTCAGTCACCTGTTCAGTACTTTCACAAGAGGTCATCAGGGCGACGGGGGCTACCCTCGGCTGAATAAAATCATCAATAGACTGCCAGAAAAAATTGTAAAAAAAAAAAAAAAAAAAAAAAAGATGCCGTTGTCGATGGGTTCAGCTGTTCGAGGTGGACATCGTTTCTATGTTTTCAGTTTGTCGTCGATCAATTCTATTCAACTGAGAGAAACCCTATTCCATCTGAGGGCTTATGCCTCTCCCCCATTAACTATTCACTTTCCTCAGGCTGCCGCCGGCCGATTTTAATCATCTTGAGGAAGTCCTTAGCCTATTCTACAGGTTCTACGAGGAGAGCGATGGACACCAAATCGAATAAAATTTCTTGGCGACGAGGTATTAGAAAACTGAGGGTGTAACAGGTCATCTTAATTCCAAAGTTTCATCAATCCTCACCCAACACGGATTTGTATCTGTGTTAATCCACACATAATCGCCACGCTACATTTGTGTGTCTAAGACGAGAGATCTCTTGAGCCTTAAGAGACCATTCATAGTAACTTTGAACAAGAGAGGGAAGGGAAGAGGGAAGGGAGAGGAGACAAATATCCGAGCTGGGCGCGTTCCTCGGTGTCCTGAATAAAGTCATACCATTCAGGAACGCACCGAGGAACGCGCCCAGCTCTGACAAATATGCGCTTAAGAGCGAGGAGGCTACCCCCTTGACGCAGCCTCTGCGGCACTCGACCCACGGCAGACATTCACCCCCCCCCACCAAACCCAATCCAGTGTCAGCTGTCAATGTCTCGCTGACCGCACCTGCCTGCCTGCCTGCCTGCCTGCCTGCCTGCCTGCCTGCCTGCCTGCCTGCCTGCCTGCCTGCCTGCCTGCCTGCCTGCCTATCCGTCGCGGCCAGTGCTGATGGCACCCTTGACACAGACCCCGCGCAAGATCTCGGCCACCATAGGCTCCTCCTTCTGGGCGCCCAATTCCTCTGGCACTCGACTTCGGAGAGGGCGAGGTACTTGGGACGTGGCACCCAGCGAGGTGTATGGGATGTGGCACCCAGAGAGATGGGGGAGGGGGAGGAGAGAGATGGGGGAGGGGGGAGAGAGAAGAGAGGATAGAAGAGGAAGGAGAGGTAAGGAGGGGAAGTAGAGGAAGGGAAGAGAGGGGGAAGTAGAGGAAGGGAAGAGAGGGGAAAGTAGAAGCGGGGAAGAGAGGGGAAAGTAGAAGCGGGGAAGGGAGGGGAAAGTAGTGGAGGGGAAGGGAGGGGAAGGGAGGGGAAGGGAGGTAGGAGGGGAGTAGGCGAGGGAGAGGATTAGGAATAGGAGAGAGTAACGGGGAGCAGAAGGTAGGAGATGGGAAGATGGGGGCAGGGGAGGAGAGCAAGGAAAGGGAGACAAAAGGGGGTAAGGGGGTAAGGGGGTAAGGGAGAGGAGAGGAGAGGAGAGGAGAGGAGGAGGAGGAAAGGAGGGGGAGGGGAAGAGCAGGTACAAGAATGGAGAAGGAAGTAAAGATGAAGTGAGAAGGGGAAGGGGAGGGGGAGGGAGGAGGTGAAGGAAAAAGTAAGTGTGTGTGTGCCTACGTGCACAGTGCAGTATTTAGGTCAAAGACCACGTTGTGATCAACGCGGTCTTCCTTAAGGGCAGGAAGCTGAGCGACTGCCAATCCTTCACTTTAAAACATTAGTACAAACCCACTGAGTCGAACTTCCTTTCAATTCGACCGGCGCAAGCCAGAATGATAGCTTTAACTCTTGCCCTACGATAAAATTGTTTAACCCCTGCGACTTTCTGTAATAATAATGAAATACTACTACTACTACTAATAATAACATAACCAATAATTACAAGTACTACTACTACTAATAATAATACAACCAATAATGACAACAGTAATAATAATTATAACAATAATAATAGTAATAATAATAGTAATAATAATAATAGCAATAATGACTGACTAATAATAATAACAATAATAATATGTTGCAACAACAACAAACCACCTCCCACTTATGAAAAATTACTAAGGTTTCACAGCACACCCTCTAGAATTACCGATAAACTGAAACCTGTTGCGGGCAATTATTTTTTTTCTTTCGCTTACATATCTTCACAGGAAAGTCTAACCTAACCTCCAGAAATACATAGTTCTTGAGACAAAATCACCACCACATACATACACACACACACACACACATATATATATACATATATATATATAATTTTTTTTTTTTGCAAACTGCAATCCTCTTCAGTAGATACTGAAGAGGACTGCAGGTAGTTTCGCAGGTATGCTTTTTCAAAAAAGACACCTGCGAAACTAGTCGGGAATAAACTCAGACTAAGACTCCTGTGTTTCCTACTCCACTTACGTCACACACACACACACACACACACACACACACACACACACATATATTATACATATATATATATATATATATATATATATATATATATGCATGCACACACACACACCAAAGTCCTTACAAACAGCACTGTCATTGACACAAACAAGTTTCATGAATAGGATTGGTCAGTCCACAATAACTTCACAACGAAGGCCACAATCAAAAACAGGCCTATGTACACCTTCAGGATTTGTATCCGTTCCTCACACTGTGAACGAGTACTAGTCCCACGTGGCTTTCAATATACGACTGTAAACATACACTAAACGGGGACTGATTATTTTCTTCAACTTTACATGTAACCCATTCTGTGTGGTGTCGTTGTCAAAAATAAACAAAAATAAACACGTTAATTAACTAGTGATTATATATATATTAATAAGTAACCAATTAGTTAAATAATTAAGAAATAAGGACTGTGAAAAGGGTCTCATCCAACGTCTTATGCACAGTACTCTATCCATTGTCAAACACGAAATACAAAAATTCCTGGGTCTGGGTTCGAGGCCTCACGACCTCCAGATACGTTCACGGACTGCTGACACCCTCCCCCAAGGGCTTCATGACCGCCTTGGACCCCTAAACCACTACCTCTGCGGTCAAGGGTCCCACAGACGCGGGGGAGAGGTACTCCTCCGCCCGGAGGCATAAGCGTCCTCGAGGATCCGCCGATCACGCACGGTGTTCCATGGCGACGCACCATAAAGAAGCCAAGTTCTCTTCTGACGATGTGGTCGAAGGTACACATGTGCAGTTCCTCTTCTCCTCGTTTTGCACGGGCTGACGGCGCCGTGGTCGAGTAAGTCTCTTGCGTTCCGCTTGCTGATGCGCGCGCACATGCACAGTCAGTAACCACAACATAACTCGGTGCTTGTTTACATATCAGCTGTCAGACGCGGCCACGCACATTTCAGCCATTTATGTCGCTTACAGGTCAGCTGTGCCCAGTCACACGAGCAACAGCATCGACACGGTTACACAATAAAAATTATACCGGCAAACTCACCGACAGCTAAAACAGAACGCACGTTACAATAGAACAAAACGTGAACAACACAAAACCGTATGTTGCGTCGCTTGCAAGCGACCAACCAGCAACGCACCCGTCAGGTCCCACTGTCAGAGAAGGACGTCCAACTGTAGCTACGAGAGCCACGTATCAACTGCAAGGAAGATCCCCCCGTTACCGTTTGAGACCATTTGCCGCTCCGACGAAACACGCCGCGGAGGGAGGGAGTTGGAGAGAGGGGGCGGGGACGGGGTGGATGGGGAACAAGAGACAGAAAACGCAGTCACGCCTGCACGTAGGCTACAGTATTTAAATAACAGGGATGATAAGCATGCTAACCCAAACTAGCCGCCGGCAAACTAGCATGTGAACTTGAGGCACGAAGCGAGAGCTAGCTAGCTTTCCCCCTAGCACCTCGAGCCGCGCGTCGTCTCCTCTCGACACCCACCAACCCTCCGAGGGGCGGGGCTTACATCACCCCACTGTGACGTCACCACTCCTCGCACACTTCCTTCATCGCATCTGCCTCGGTCATTGTTTTTACCGCCTGAGTCACCTCCCCCTCCCCTCCCATCCTCGCCGGCGGCGGCGGAGGCAGCGGCACCCCTTACTGGCACTCCCCCTGTCCACATGGGCAGCGACACGTAATCCCGCGCCACTCTGGTCCTCAGGGGAGGGTGGGTCAGGGGGCGAACCTGGAGCTCTGACCTCTCATAACATTTCCAAAGGGCCCCAATGATGATGTCTTTGACCCCCTAAGCAAGGTCATGCCATCACACCCTTAATCAAAATCGTTTGGACTTGGACGACGACAATGATGACGTTGATAATGGCGATGACGACGATGATGATGAAAAGAATACGATGACGATCAAGGCAATATCATTAAAATGATAGTAATAACAATATAAATAACAATATAAATAATAATAATAATAATAATAATAATAATAAATAATACTAATAGTAATGATAACAATAACTGTCAGGCATTTAGCCTGACAGTACCTGGCAGTAGATTGCCAAAGGTGCGTTTCGAGCTGGCGATTAGCTTATCACTCCATATTCACCAACAACCACCACCATCCACCCTAGGAAAACCAACTTTCCCACTCGATACTCGTAAGCAATAAGTCAAATTTAAAGCCAGGCGACCGATCGCCAAACATTCGGGTTTCACAGTAAGTACTCATCAAATTAAAATCAAAATCTCTCCCTCTCCCTTTCCCTTTCTGTCTCTCTCTTTCCCTGTCTCTCTCTCTTTCCCTCTCTCTCTCTTTCCCTTTCTCTCTCCCTCCCCCTCTCTCTCTCTTTCCCTGTCTCTCTCCCTCCCCCCCTCTCTCTCTTTCCCTGTCTCTCTCCCTCCCCCTCTCTCTCTCTCTCAGCCTGTTCACGGAGGAGAGTTGGTCCTATAGCCCCCGGACCTCGAACACCAAGTCCATGAATTTCCAGGGGGGCCTGGAAAGACGAGGCTTTGCACCATGACCTTGACCTTATATAAGGTGGCGAGGGAGCAGCCTAAAGCTCAGTGCGCACACACACACACACGTGCTACAACTTTCCGGGACAGCAGCACTTCATCAACACACTTAACCAAGTCCTTGTGGTCGCAATGGAAAAATTGCCACACATACCAACAATTGCATACGCTCGCACGCACGTACACGCGCGAGCGCAAATATGCACACACACACACAAAATTATATATATATATATATATTATATATATATATATATATATATGTGTGTGTGTGTGTGTGTGTGTGTGTGTGTGTGTGTGTGTGTACCAAAAATAACGAATACATAATTCACAAATGCACAGATACATGGAAAATGAAAGACTGAAAAAACCGAACGGTCTATATTGGCATTTTCAAGGTACGGAGTATATTATATGTATACTTTTTCTGTATATGTATATATATTCGATTTAATTTCTATACTCTGTACCTCGAAAATGTAAATATAGACGAAAATGTTCGGTTTCTCATTTTTCATTTTCCATGTGGTGATTCGCACACACACACACACTATATATATATATATATATATATATATATATACATATATATATGTGTGTGTGTGTGTGTGTGTGTATACAGTGAGATACCTTTGCAATATGCATTTTGCTTTCATTTTAATAACCTCAGTTGGTAATGTTTCCTGCGTAGCTATTGTAGTCTTCATATAAATACGAACGTCTATTCTAGCCTACCAAGAGCATTTGTACTGTAAATATACGATGTAAAGCAACACACTCCATACACCAAACAAGGAAACACCTGCCAAAGTAGTACAACTGGAGCAATCTGCAGATTTATGTGCACGTGTACCCTAAGTACATACAACAACCCCATATGGAGTACCCGCCCACAATGTATTAACAGCTGACACCCTAAACTCATCCGCGCGCACGCGCGCACACACACACACACAATCTGGGTATATATATATATATACATACAATATATACACAACACTCATGTATAAGATATACATATGCATGTATATAGATTTTACATGTACATATGTAAATACATACACATATATACACTTATCCACATGTATTTACACATACCGTACACGTACGCACACAAAATATATATATATATATATATATATATATATATATATATATATATACACACACACACACATATTGGTCTTAGGGCCAAGTCTACGATTTCTCAATCAACTTCAAAGCTTTCCCATCATCATTTATACGTGGTTAAAGACAAGAACCGGTGACTGCTCCCGTGGGTTTCCGGTCAGATAATCTACAAGTACTGACTGAATGACCCGAGATCTCGACCCCAGTGACCTTGGAATGACCAACCAAGGACACGTGCCTGTACTGTACAACTCCTGATTTGCTTATCTCAATACCCCCCCGCCCCTCCGGCATCTTACCCTGGACTTCGTATCACGGGAGGACCTCAGTACTTTCTCAAGGCACATCACCTGACTCCTGAAGAAGTAGGACCTTCCCGTCACGGGTCCTCCAGTATCGATACTCTACCGATACAACATCGATACCGTACCCGATACAGCATCGATACCGTACCGATACCGCTCCGATACCGTGGCGGTATCGATCTTCCTTGCAGGACAAAACAATAGACAAACCGAGAATCATTTCTTGGCGGCTTCAGACGATGACCCACCTCAAAGGATGAGCTATAGTGCTGGGGACTGGGGGAACGTCACTCTATACCAGCATTTCTTACCCTGGGGGAGGAGGACGAGGAGGATGTCCGGAGGGAGGGGGAGGGAGGGAGGGGGTGGAGGGCGCATGAAACAATGGTGCTACTGGAGAACCGCGGAAGTATTTTATTAGACCGCGTCTATGTACTGCCGGGCGTTCAAAGTAATATAATCCTTACATTGTTTGCGTTCATGTCAACGGCATACATGCTGAACATTCTAATGGTCTGCTTACTTAATTATTAATCAATTATAACGTCCAAAAAGGCACGGGTCAACCGGGGGGTTAGAAGAAGAAGAAGAAGAAGAAGAAAAAAAAATAACGTGGCATTCAGAATGGGCCAACAAAATAAAGGTTCAGAACCAGTACATCATGTCCAATCAAATCCTAAACAATGCATACACACACACATATATATATGGATATGTATGTATATATATATATATATATATATATATATATATATATATATATATATATATATATATATAATGTACGTGTGTATCATTCTTGCCAATTAGTTCTTTTTGTTTCTTTGTTTTTTATTTACCTGTTTGCGTGTCTATTTTACTAACTGCATCCAAATTTAGCTGCCCTTGAAGCGGCTCACTGAAGATCAATGTCAATGACACATTATACCGACTCAATACTGCCCCACCCCAACAGACAGACACACACACACACACACACACACACACACACACACACACACACACACACACACACACACACACACACACACACACACAGACACACTCATATCAATATGCCTATACTATCATACGTATTGTGTAATACTGTTACGAAATATTTATGGTGCACGAACTGCTTGACCTCTTCGCTACTAAGACATCCCATGCGTGTTGGCTTCACAAATTTCATCCACTCAATACTTCAGGGAATTTAGTAACACCCCTACGGATCAGAGGAACCATCATCCTTTTTATGACTGGAGACTTAATCTCCACTTGAGAAAAATAACCCTTCTTCATAAGACCTTAATCCCACTGTATTGCAGGGTCGGCCGCTCGAGTTATACTTCTACATTTGTTCCTGTCCATTGTATCTTCCTCTTGTACTCCTAGTTCACTCATGTCACACATTGTTACGTCTCTCTATCTCATTCTTTGTCTCCCGAGGCTTCTTCTTCTTCCCTCAACTTCGCCCGTCATCGCCGCCTTCACAGGTTCGTCATCCTCCCTCCTTTTAACGTGTCCAAAATATCTCAGTTTTGTTTCTCTTTTATATTTTGAGAAAAATAACGCTGGTTACTTTTAATTCTTACTGTCCCTCCTTTCAGCTGCCCTCTTTACACCTCCCCTTGACCACCTCCTGTACGACTCCATCTCTTCAGTGTGATACCTCTGAAGGATAGAAGCGCTGGTTAATGGGACCAAATTACGTTTACATGAATAGAATAGTCTGGCGCCAGTCGGGACCAACTTACGTTTACATGAATAGAATAGTCTGGCGCCAGTCGGGACCAAATTACGTTTACATGAATAGAATAGTCTGGCGCCAGTCGGGACCATGTTACGTTTACATGAATAGAAGTCTGGCGCCAGTCGGGACCATGTTACGTTTACATGAATAGAATAGTCTGGCGCCAGTCGGGACCATGTTACGTTTACATGGATAGAATAGTCTGGCGCCAGTCGAGACCAAGTTACATTTACATGAATAGAATATTCTGGCGCCAGTCGAGACCAACTTACGTTTACATAAATAGAATAGTCTGGCGCCAGTCGAGACCAACTTACGTTTACATAAATAGAATAGTCTGGCGCCAGTCGGAACCAACTTACGTTTACATGAATAGAATAGTCTGGCGCCAGTCGGGACCAACTTACGTTTACGTGAATAGAATAGTCTGGCGCCAGTCGGGACCAACTTACGTTTACGTGAATAGAATAGTCTGGCGCCAGTCGGGACCAAGTTACATTCACATGAATAGAATATTCTGGCGCCAGTCGAGACCAACTTACGTTTACATGAATAGAATAGTCTGGCGCCAGTCGGGACCAACTTACGTTTACGTGAATAGAATAGTCTGGCGCCAGTCGGGACCAACTTACGTTTACATGAATAGAATAGTCTGGCGCCAGTCGGGACCAAGTTACGTTTACATGAATAGAATAGTATGGCGCCAGTCGGGACCAAGTTACGTTTACATGAATAGAATAGTCTGGCGCCAGTCGAGACCAAGTTACATTTACATGAATAGAATATTCTGGCGCCAGTCGAGACCAACTTACGTTTACATGAATAGAATAGTCTGGCGCCAGTCGGGACCAACTTACGTTTACGTGAATAGAATAGTCTGGCGCCAGTCGGGACCAACTTACGCTTACATGAATAGAATAGTATGGCGCCGGTCGGGTCCAAGTTACGTTTACATAAATAGAATAGTCTGGCACCAGTCGGGACCAAATTACGTTTACATGAATAGAATAGTCTGGCGCCAGTCGGGACCAAATTATGTTTACGTGAATAGAATAGTCTGGCGCCAGTCGGGCCCAACTTACGTTTACGTGAATAGAATAGTCTGGCGCCAGTCAGAACAAAAGGAAAAGTGTCACTCGGCAAGGAAGGGAACTAGAGTTAAGACCAAAAAAACGAGTGACAGAAGTGAAGACTTTACGCCAGGAGGAGCCTAGCCACGACCGATGCAGTCATCTTGGCCCTCTGCGCTCGGACTTGCAATGCAAGGTCTTGGGCTCGAACCCAGATATAGGTTTTGTGAGCTTAAATCCAACGCTTCACAACGCCATGTAAACAAATGGGCAAATATGCAAAAATAAAAACACACATACATTATATATATATATATATATATATATATATATATATATATATATATATATATATATATATATACACATTATATTATCTTTTTTTCTCATATATATATATACATATATATACAGTGCAAATTCCCCTATCCTAACCCAGGGGTCATTCTCACGCCCCCGCGGGTACTCAATTTGTCCAGCCCGCCTCCAGCCCCGGCTCCTCATCCTCGCCCCCCCCCCCACGAGGAAGCTGAGGGGGGTGGGGGTGGAGAGGGGGCGGACCGGCCCTTGTGCTCAATGGGTCGAAATTGCCCCCTCCATCTCCCGCTGGCCCACGTTATATATTTTGTTCTGGCTGGCAAGAGGCGAGTTATAATAAGGAACCCCCCCCAGGCCTTCGATATTGTGTAAATGACGCAAAACGCGTCAGGCGATTTTATTAAGAGATCAAGGCTCGGCCCTCGGCCTGAAAGGGGCCTCTTTCGATCGAGACCCCGTTGTCATTGTAGGACCCGATTTTGGGCATCACATGATAAGTTGCAAGTCAACTGATACGACAGTGTTCCCAAACTTTTTTGGCTGTGACCCTAAATCCACTCTTAGCCTAGAGTCGCGACCCTAATTGTAAAAAAAAAAAATTCAACCATTTCATGTTATATTTCTACGTACTTGCATAATGTTTATAAACTTTCGTCGTTTTTATAGTTCAGTTTATATTTACTAGCACAATGAATTTAAATACATTTGAAACTTGAATGAAAAAAAAAGTTAAAAAAGACCCTCTGGCGACCCTCAAAAACACCCTCGCGACCCTAGTTTGGGTCGCGACCCTGGGGTTGGGAACAACTGCTGTACGGAGTCCCTCGCTGCTCTCACCAGCTACCACCATACCATCAATACTACCATCACCAATATTCTCCACCCCCCCCCCCCCCATATTGAAGTATTGGCTCCATATTTTAAGCATTCGATATCCATAGAATTCTGTGGGAAATCCTTTCGGACGTCATTAAGTATTTACTGGAGATTAATTTTCTCTCTCTCTCAAAAATAAAGAAATAAATTGATAAATAAATAAATCTATTACCCCTCCTTTTTGTTACCCAACTTAACTCTCTCCTTCACCAGCTCTTCGGTGCGATAATGTCGCCAAGATTAACCCCTACTTGTTACGAAAACAAGAACACTCACTCCCTCTATCACAATACAATGCCAATACAACCACCACCTTCACCCTATCACCACTACCAACACCACCTACCATACCAATACCATCACTAACACCACCACCTTCATACCCACTACTATCACATCTACCCCTACCATCCCTTCCACTACTACCACCAACTCCATCACCATCTACCATACCAACACCATCAGCACACCAAGCACCACCTCTACTTCCACCTGCTCTGCCCCTACAATCGAACCCACGTGTGACACAGATGCACCGACCGACCGACCGACCGACCGACAGCCGGAGTGCCAAAACGCGACCCCATGTGCCAAGCGTCTCTTAGCGACAGGGCCGGGGTCGCTAAGGCACCCACCGCGTGGCACCAGCACCGGTCACCGTGACTCTTAACCACCAAGACAGACCCGTTGTGACACTAACCGCTAACTCCAGCCGCTGGAGAGACGAACTGGGCGCAAATGTCTTGTGGCACCATCGGCGAAGTCGGCCCTTTGTGGCGTCAGAAGTCAATAGTGCCAATTCGTGGCACTTGACCCCTTCTCCTATACCAAGTGGCACCTTTTCCTTCCGCTCTCGCCACCGCCAGACTCCTCCTCTTCGTCTCCGCGAGGCTGCTAACCCTCCCCCCCCCACTTCGGTAGCCAAGGAAGGGGCGGGGGGGAGGGGGTGACCGGCTCGATGAAGGCCCCTTCCGTATCGAGGGGCACTTTCCGTTGTATTCAGACTCGACACTTTTTTTTTTATTCATTTCCGGGAGCACATAACGCACGCACGCACACACACACAGAGTGAAAGACAGAGGACAGAGATAGAAACAGAGAGAGGGAGACGGAGACAAAGAGAAAGGGACACAATGAGAGACAGAGACAGAGAAAGAGAAAGAGAGAAAAAGAGACACAATGAGAGACAGAGATAGAGAGAGAAAGAGAGGGGGGGGGGAATAGTTGGCAAAACAGTTACAAGCCTTTTATTACATCTACTCGCCCCGTAGCCCTACATCACACACGTGGTCTAACATCCACAGCCTCTGGCAGAGCAAAAACAAAACAGCCCCTAAACGATCAATAATATTGAACAATAAATACTGTAGATCCCTGTAGAGGGGGAATGGGGGTGAGACAACAGCACAGAATCAGTATAATGAGTCAACAAGAATGATCTTGAAGGGGCCCCGTAAGAGGGATATTTTAGTTGTTGGTGAGAGGAGTTTTCAGCAAACATGACGCTAACAACGAAACCAATTCCTCTTCCACATCATAAACGACCGACAAACTCAGTCTACCTCCGACAATCGTCATACACCTCACCCTGACCTCAACTATCAACCTGTTCTATTCCTTAAATGTGCAGGACAAGTTAGGACCGTGATCACCAATTCGATCAGAAACACAAAATCAAACCTCCAGATCAGCTCCAGTACATAAGAACATAAGAATGAAGGAGACTGCAAGAGACCATGAGGCCTACACTCGGTAGTTCCATGTACACAACACGGCATCTGATAAACGCATAAAACAGGAAACTCGACCAAAGAAAACAAATTCAACAGAACAGCACAACAACCAGACAATAGAACACCAACCACAGAACACATCAATCAACTACAAACTAAAAAATAAAAAAATAAAAAAATAAATTAAAAATTAAAATTAAAATATCTGTCCCACCCGCCACAACCCAAACCAACCAAATCACAACCCAGCAACCAGGCGCACCCTTCACACGATCAGCTCCCTGCCCCCATAATAAAGCGGACGAGGAGGAGCGCCCCGCAGGTTGCAAGCCCGTCTATCTCCGCATCAGCAAGCAATACCCTACATCCTGTCACTTAAACCGCTCCCTTAACGACCTCTCACTCCCTAACGACCTCTTCAGGCGTCGTGACCATCCTAACACCCTAATAGCCCCTAGACAAGCGTTTCTCAACCTTTTAACTCTTGTGTAACCTTTAAAATAAATTCCATGTCTCAAGGAACACCTGCGCAATATATATATATATATATATATACATATATATATATATATATATATATATATATATATATATATTTCTCATTTTATTTTCATCGCAATAATAGGTTAGATAGGATGATGTCTATATTATTACAATAACCAAGAATATGCCGTGCGTGTTTAATTACATTACGTACATGAAATTAAACAAAAAATCAAAAGTGCATACGCTTATCTCACTTGTTCTCGCGGAACCCTTAAGGACCTTTGGCGGAACCTTAGGGTTCCGGGGAACTCTAAGGTTGAGAAACTCTGCCCTAGACCTTATCTACACATCTACAGGGTGCCCGTCAAAAGTGCACTGAGGTCAGAAAAAAATATGTCAGATGAAAATAAAACACACCTGGGATTAAAGTAATATATGGAAAAACATCAGAAAAAATCTACTGGAAATGTGTTTATTATCAAGAATCTGAAGCTATGAATGACATGGAAACGATGAAGTTTGGCCCGTGAATGAAAAAATAAATAAATAAATATAATCAAATAAAATCAAAAAGGCCCAAGCTGCACTACAGATTCCTCAATCCTTGTAGAAAAACAGAAGAAAAAAAAATAAACACCAAGACTGATGATTTCCCTCATTCAGTCTCAGTGACTGACACTTGCCCCGGCTGTTCCACTACACGGGGTAACAGTTGACAGTTTCTTTATTATTTTACCTAATTTACCAACTAGTTAGTTCCCCCAAACGACCCAAGTGCACCTTTCATAATCACCTACTTTCCTCCCTGCCTACCTCCTCCCCTAACTTCAGGGATCAACTTCCAACGTAGAAAACAACTTAAAACAATTAATCTTGTTGCTGCCGTCAGGCGATTTTATTCATCTTGGGTTAATGCCCCGTTTTCACGCTACCTGCCCGTCCGTAATTGGTGAAGTAATTGGTCTTGACACATCCACCTCGTAAAATTCATTATCTACCGCTGCGCTGCGAGTTGTTACTCCAACTCTCGTGGGCGGGGAGTTGGATGTGTGCGCGTGTAAGGTCACAGCATTACCCGTAGATCGGTCATACATGAGCTCTGAGTTCTCTTCCGAGAGGGTAATAGCTGTCTATCATGAGTCCAACACGTGATCCAAAGACCATGGTGAATCACACACACACACACACACACACACGATGACGATGAAATTAAAAAAAAAATCTAACTGCACTAATAAGACCAAATCTTGAGTACGCAGCAACACTATGGACACCCAGTACCAAAAAGAATATAAAAAAAAATAGAAAGAATACAAAGAGCAACAACAAAGCTAGCACCAACTCTTTCCGAAATGACATATGAGCAAAGACTGTCCAAATTAGAATTACTAACTCTGGAACAAAGAAGGGAAAGAGGAGACTTACGATCTATAGAATAATGAAAGGAATGGAAATCTTAGATAAGAATGACTTATTGAAATGGGAAAATGGAAAAACGAGAGGACACGAAAAGAAACTAAAAAAAGATAATTACAGAAAATATATGAAAAAACAGCTTCCCACACAAAGTGACAGATACTTGGAACAAATTAGATAAAGAAACAGTGTGTGCAAACACTATTCAAGATTTTAAGAAAAAAAAATTATGCTGAGAGATACAATGACGGGTCACTACGAGCATAGCTCCCTTCCCGTATAATACAACTAGGTAAATACAGTCCTTGGGATACGAGAAATACAATGGGACGTGATAAGAAACTCAAAAAGTATAATTATAGAAGAGACCTGAGAAATTATATTCAGAGTGGTGGACATCTGGAACAAACTGGATAAAACAATAGTGTGTGCAAAAACCATACACGAACTTAAGAGCAAACTAGACACAGCGAGATGCAAAGACGGGACACCACGAGCATAGCTCCCCTTCCCGTAAGATACACTACCGTCACCTGTATAAGTCTACGATTTCTCTAGAACAAATCCCTAGAACAGCATTTCTCAACCTTTTCACCCTTGCGTAACTTTTAAAATAAATTCCATGTCTCAAGGAACCCCTGCTAAAAAAACAACATATACCATATCTTTCTCATTTCATTTTCATCGTAATAATAGGTTACATAGGATGATGTCTACATTACATTATTACAATAACCAAGAATATGTCGTGCGTGTTTAATTATATTACGTATATGAAATTAAATAAAAAATCAAAAGTGCATTAGCTCATCTCACTTGTTCTCGCGGAACCCTTAGGGACCTTTTGCGGAACCTTAGGGTTCCGGGGAACCTCTTACCCTGGTTGAGAAACGCTGCCCTAGATTATCCATTTCTCTTCCCCGGCCTGCCACGTCACCCCCGTGTCACGTGCATCACTGCAATGCCAGTGATCACACGGGTCCACAAGTGACACGTCAGCTATGTCTCGAGTGACACATCACTGCCACACCGGAGGTGATGTGACCCTACATGACACGTCAGCGTCGTGTCAGAGACAAGTCACTGAAGCACCTGTGACTCAAGATCACGTAACAGGTCACGTGGTCTGATGACGTCATCGTCGTCTCACGTAAGCGTCACTATACCTCCGACCTTATGACGTCACGGGTCCCGGCTGCCATCGGGGTCATTAAGGTCAGGGCCAGGACTGACATGGATGACCCTCCCTCTCGGGGTCTCGGTCCTGGGGTGCAACATCAGAATAAAATCGAACGGCACTCACCTGGGCAAACTCTGTGGGGTACACGTATACCCAAGGGTGAACAGATAATATCCCAATGGACAAAACCCCAATCAGTGAATAGGTTAGGTTAGCTTAGCTTAGCTTAGCTTAGCTTAGGTTATATAAAATTAAGTTAGGTTAGGTTAGGTTAGGTTAGATTAAATTAGGTTAGGTTAGGTCAGGTTAGGTTAGATTAGATTAGGTTAGGTTAATTAGGTTAGGTTCTTTAGGTTAGGTTTGATTAAGATAGGTTAGATTAGGTTAGGTTAGATTGGGCTAGATTAGATTAGATGAGGTTAGGTTAGGTTATGTCCTCAGCCCCAATTTTCCTATTGGGGTTTTGTCATGTGTTCATACCCAGGCATGTTGTTGCCCAACAATTGTACCTAGTTCTATGTCACCTTTCTGCCTACTTAGAGGTACTGTGTGTAACTCGACTTAAAGCTAAATCAGACAATGCCACTTTAATTGCTTGTTTGTTTTCCAGATGCCAGAGTATTTCAATCACCTGTGGCAGTGTCTAGGAGTAAAATAAGGTGCTTTCGACGAATAAAATAGACAAAAATATTCACTTTAACTTTGTACATTTGGACAGTCAGGTATTATGGTACATTTTGGGGCAAAACTCTTGAAATGCCCCTAAGCAACTTATTATGCAAATACAATTTTCATTGCTCATTATTAAACATGTTTTCTTGTACGAGAGAAATTATCTAATACTCAGCAACAAACGCTCCGACAGGGATTATTGAGCAATATTGCTCATCGTGCAGGAACAGCTTGAACAACACATCAGCAAGATTTGTTGTCTTAATCAATTATTCTGCCTAACGACATACTCTTTTTTTCCAGTGATGCTGAATGCATTTTCTCCCGAAAGATGTCATTCATCTTAATAAAATCATCTGACAGCAGTCAAAACAAAATACATCGTAAGCATGTATCACCGAAAACCCTTTATACATACTCGTACACATACACGCCCTCTCTGCCTCTCCACCCTTCCTTCTTCAGGATAACATCATCAAAGATCTACTTAAGGTTCCCATCATGGGTTATGCCCCTATGCATGGGGTCATCCCCTCAGCTGAATAGAACAGTCTTGTATTAAGAAGAAAAACTCATCCCTGTATGTGGGTGTCATCATGACAAAGAGATTAAACGAGTTATAGTCTATGTTAACCCCTTCCATACAGGGTGGGGACCAGACAATATATACCCCAACGGACAAAACCCCAATCAGTAGGTTAGGTTAGGTCAAGTTAGGTTAAGGTAGGTGGGACAAAATCTTCATCGTGGAACGTAATCCTTGGCTAGACGGGACAAAGAAACCCACTGTCCGAGTTACCTCTCCCCGCCACATCTATCTCGCTTTATATACCCTTGTAATCTTTATTGTACATTGTATTACCCTGAAGATGACCATATGTAATGGTTGAAACAGCTGTCGGTATAAATGGATCTACATTCTGAAGCCTTTTGCATTTTCCTCCAAAGCTTGAACTTTGAAGAAAAAAGAAGATATAGAGAGAGAAATGTTCTCTTAAAATCATTGACGCCACTTGTGCTTTAGCATTCAACAGAAATTGCTTACGAGAAAGACTTTGTCCAATTTCAATTCCCAGTCATTGCTGGGAATTCAAAAGAAACGTGGAAGTCAAACCCACGACTAGGTGAATGCAAGACCAGCACATTTTTAATTACTCCACCATAGCACTGGCAAACCACATGGAACAAGGAACCAGCAACAATTTTTGTTTCAAAATAAAATAACAGCTGCAGAAACCCAATGAATGCTTCAACAAGTCTGCTTATAATACCATGATGATCATTCTGGACGACCATCAATGGCAACAACACCAGAAAACTTAAAAAATGTAGGCCAAGCTATATTTACAGATTGTATACAAACTATGTTTGCAATATTGAAGAACTGTTGTATGGGACAGATAAATGCATTTTGTTAGGCATGTTATGTGAAAGATATATCACAGCCAAAAATGAGCCAAGACTGATGAGTGATGAATAGATGATATGCTTAGTGTTGAAATTTGCAAGGAGTACAAGAATCAGGTTAAAGATGATACCACTATCATCTTCAAGGTCATAATTGATGATGTATTGTGGGTGACTTTATCTAAAAAATATTTCATCCATACAGGTAGTTTACGTCTTAGTCTTTCAATACACTCCAATTTCCACATAAGACGACAATAAAGTACCTTGTCAAAAGCTTTCTCTAGCTCAAGGTACACAGAGTCTACACCAGTCTTCTCTCTTAAAGTACATCAATCACTATCAAAACACGTTTGAAAGGTTTGACACATTTGCCCAACTTCCAGATCTAAAACCAATCTGATCGTTTGTCACAATGTTCATCTCTTCAAGATATTCGATTAACTGATCTTTCACAATCCTTTTACATAATTTCACTATCTTCCTGATCAATGACACCAGTTCATAAGCTTTTACAAGTCATACAGTAATATTCTCTCTTTTAATGAACATACAGTAAAAGTGTGAATCTCTCCCAGTAGCTGTTCCCTACATTTTTAATTATCCAGTTTGAGATCCCAAAAGACTGAGCACTTTCTTTGCTTCTACATTTCCATTTTCTAAACCTGGATTTTTGCTCACTTTCCTTTCCTCTAATAAAGCTATTTCCGTTGTGAAGACAGATTGAAAACTCATTATTTCTGAAGCCTCCTCAAAGACCTCACCACCCATTATTACCTTAACGATTTCTTCCGTCTCAATTTATCTGTAAAACCGTTTCTGTGCATCTCTGCATTTATCTACAACAACCCTTTCAAAACTATTTTCCTCCTCACTGCAGATTCTTGTATGCCTATATCTAGCTTGTTTGTATGCTTCCTTTGTTTTATGCTTCTTCTCTTACTCCATTTTTGCCATGCCATGCCCCTGTCCTTTTCTTTCTATCTCACACCTCTTGTTCAACCAGTCTTGTCTCTGTTTCTTCCTTCCACTAATCTTTGGCGCATATTTGTTCACTCATAGGTTGTAAATGTAAAGAAAGATTTCCCATTTCCTCATAGCTCCAGGGGTATTCATGAATTCCTCCCAGTCTGCTTCTTTATACAGTTTCTTCAATCCTGAGAAATCTGCCTTTCTAATGGATCAGTGTGCAGTGCTGCCATTCTACAGAAATTCATCCGCTAAATAGATTGACATGTCACACTACAGAAGTCACGTGACCAAAGGAAATATTTCCATTACGTGTTTTTCGCCTATTTTATGACTGAAAGATAAAGGTTAATTTCTTAATTTAAGCCATATCCTTGTTTTACTTGAGGATTTAACATATTACTTGTCACTGTTACACAGCAGAGACTGTCTGGAATATTTACCTGCAGAATATAATATATCTTCCGCCATTTGTGATCATCTCAAAGGAATACTCCCTGCAAATGGAACATTAAATGGTGCCTGTAGCTTTATATCACTCAATTAAACAAGTGTCTGCTTATTTGTAGACTTCCATGTCATTTTCTTAAATATATGTATCATAAAAGAAAATGATGGAAATATTGCATCAGTATACCAGCTACAGAATAGAGCATGGGTGGGGAACCTTTTTGTGCATGAAGGCCACCTTACAATTCATCGTCCCACATAGAGGCCACACTGAACATTTTTTTTTTTATCCCTTTTTAGGGGACGGTGTAAATTTTCCACCCCCCTCCCTAAAAATTCAGTTTAAAAATATCTTTTTAATTTTAAAAATATACATATGTATAAAAATCATTCCAATTTCTGGGAGACATCACTGAACACGGTTAACTTTGCTTTCGTCTATGTGTGTGGTGTATATTATAAGTTTCAGGTGTATAATGATTTCAGATTTAAAAAATATTCAAGGTCTTTTAAAAAAAAATAATATGTATATCAAAGGCCGCAGGTTCCCCTCCTCTGGAATAGAGGTACTACTGTTAGTGTGAATTAAGGGAAGACCACCACACCAACACATTGCCTGTAAACCTTGCCAAAAAGGACTTTGGTTTTTAGTGTGGAAAATGTCACCTGGCAAAACAGTCATAGTATCAATTGATATAAATAACGGTTATTACACTGTCCCTGGGCACATCCTGTCAAATAAGATAATGGAGAAAGAAACGTAACATGAAGTGTAGTGGAAGATGGACTTCCTACCTGCCTGAGAGAGCTGGGTGTATCAGTATTACAAAGGATTACATAGGCGGTGCATGCCAACAGACCTTTTGGTCCATATCTAGGTCAGATGCAAAAAAAAAAAAAAAATAATAATAATAATAATGATAAATAAATAAATGAATTGTGCAACTGGGTTGTGAACAGCGAGATCTCCCAAGAAATAATGCAGTCTCCAATGCTATTTACCCTCATCAAACATGATCATCCCACCCTAAACAACACCAAAGTACTCACATATGCAGATGACCTATCAATAATAGCAAAACACCAAAGCTACAAAACAGCAACCAAACTCGCTCAAACATACTTTGTTGAGCCAGAACTATGGGTGACGCAAAGCAGAACCTCCACATCCCCTGTGAAGTCCTCCACGGCACTGCTTGGCCACAACTTTCATGAATTTGACAAGCATCTAGTAGTTACACCAAATGATTAACCTCCTAAACTGGCCAAAATTCCCAGAATATTTGGCCTCCTAATATAGTGTACCTCACAGTGAAGAAATCTAAGAAGTTCAACATATTTCAAGCAGTAGTTGGCACAGAATTTGAAGCACAGGAAGATACTCTCTAACAATTGTATACAAAAAAATTATAAAAATTACACCTTCCAATGCATCCAGTGTAGCATCCAACAACCGAGAAATAAAATATAGCTGATTGTACCAAGAGACCAAGACCTTTCCCACAAGGGCATTGCATGAAAATCATGGGCACACAGTTATATGAGAGTTAATGAGCCTACCTACCCTTCATGTCATGTCATACAAGGCCACAGCCCACCAAATGCAACATATATCTCCAGCATTTTACTAAAATGTCTACCAGTACAACACCCTACCCTGAGCATCCTGCACATGAATATCACAAAACAAGCACTCCTTAAAAAGCAGCCAAATCCTGTACTTCACAAAACTCTACCAGACAGAGACCCAGTAGAGAAGCTACTCCCAAGAGAATGAAGAGTTGCACTGGGGCACTTGGAGTTGGGTCACCATCCCACAGTGAAGCTTTACCAACACAACTGGCCTGGATACTGACACAAATTGGCTAAGATGCACCACTAGTTTAGAGGTGCAGTCCTGAGTGGTCCCATCTAAAAACAATTCATATAATTTCTGCAGCAGTTCACCATATCCATTGTCATTTTTATCTATTCTAGATCAACTCACCCCATTAGTTACACCAACTTTTCTTAAATAAAAATCTGCAAACATATGGTTTTCATGATATAAATTTACTTTGCCTGTGTAATGTACACGTTTCCCTTTCCCACCCAACAGTCATTCCTGCAATCCCATTTTTCCCCGCCTAATTCAATTATTTATTTGTTCCCCTTTATGGATACAACAAGCCTTCAGATTCAGATTAGATACATTTGCTTTTCTAGTTAGGTTAGGTTGACTAAGATAATTTACTCCTCATTCAAGGATGCCAAAATTCAACATTTCATAATTTATTCCAGCAATTATGGTGTTATTTCTACAAAAATTTACTTATTTTTCCCACCAATCCTGTGGGGGTGAGGGTCCCCAGAAAAGGTTGAAAACAAGTAATTTAACAGGAGAAATCACGGATCAATTGTAAAATATCCCACCCAAATGCACTTTAGGTGGATATTGAACAATCAAGTGTCACTGGGTGGATATTCTACATTTGATTATGGCTTGTGATACATGACCTAACCTAACATTCCATTGTTAATTATGGCTCATGACATTACATAACCTAACCTAACCTGATATAGCCTATGTTACAGTGGAGAGGTGACAGTTGATCAGTGTGTGTGTTGGGGGGGGGGGGGATCTACAGTTGAGTGTAGTGGGGAGGGTGGAAATTCTACAGCTGATCAGTGTGAGGGGAAATTGTTCAATTAACCTGAAATCACTTTCAGATCTGCATGAATCACACAATTAAACATGAATTTTTTTACTTCTTTGATCGAGAGGGAGTGAACCCTTGCAGAAATTTTACCACGCAATTTGCTTGTACACCCCTACCATGCTAAACAAGGCAAAATCACCAATACTATTGATCTATCTCATCAAAAAATATTCAAATGACTTTAGTTTCAACATGCAAGAGGTTGGTCATTTGTTTTGCTGTTTTTAACAGAGGAAAGGTCATACATACATATACCAACAGCTTTTTCCCCCTACACAGGGGGTAGCCAAAAAAAGAAAAAAGCATAGAAACCACTCCCACCCATTCCATTTCCTATAGGAAAGGTCATGATAATAATAAAAATAATAATAAAAATAATAATAATAATAATAATAATAATAATTTTATTTGGCAATGAATCAATATACATTAAGTGCAGATAATGAAAAGAATACATAGTTTAAAATAACAATTACAACTGTCGAGGATAACACAAAAAAGCATGTAAGCTTATTTCCGTGATTGTGATCCTCAGGAGCAAAATTTCATTTCCAGATGGATCCATTCATAACTACATTTCTAAATTAGCACCCAGGATATAACCACCACACAGAAGGCATATGAACATCTAATACTGCAGTCCTTTACTCATTTAAAGAACAACCACAAAACCTTTTCGCAAGTGACATGTGATTCACTGCAATCTTGAATCACATGTTGGGCTTACAACTCACAGATTTTACCCTCCTACAAAGATCTCAGTAAGGCCTGACGTATGAGTAATGCAGAGACTTTACGCACACGCACACACACCCCAACTTCTTGCCCACCAGAGTTGGAACGCCATTAATGCTAAATCTTTTTTCAGCCATGGGCGGGACTCAAATTCTGATCACTGAATTAGCAGTCAATAACAAAATCACTGCACCATTCAGCCGGTGGGCTGAACTGGCAACTGCAGGCCTCCAGCAAGGCCTGGATCGACCAATTTCTAATACAAACGACCAAAGTGATGATATCATCATCCTCATTAATTCTGGCAGTATCCAACCAGTGATGATATCATCCTCATTAATTCTGGCAGTATCCAACCACAGTGATGATATCATCATCCTCATTAATTCTGGCTCTAAGTATCTGACCAAAATTATGATATCATCATCCTCATTAATTCTGGCTCTAAGTATTCGACCAAACCCTATTCTAACACCCCCCAAAAGTTTCAGGAAAGGAAAATGTTTTGTTCAATCACAACTTGTCGAGGACAAAACCTGAATTTACCTTACAAATTACAATAAAAACAGTAAATCAGTCTTCAACAGTATCATCCTTTTCTTTCCTCAAATTTTACTTATATAATAGGGGCCTGTGTTGCTGCTATCACTAACAAAATAAAACTGTCAGATAATGATGTCATACTTCCATAACAGAGGGCATTCCTTTTGCAAATTATCTGTTATATAATTATAACTAGTTTACATAGACATTCTTAAGAATTCTTTACCATAACGAGTAGTCATGCCTTTCACAGATACAATTTGAATTTATGTAGACAAGCCTAGTTTGAATGAAATAATTTCATATATGTAAACATTAACTACATAAGTCATAACATCAGTGATCATTGTTCATTTTCAGTTCTATTCGTAATCTAGCCCCTAACGCTTGCACAAATACTACAACTACACCTCATGATTTCTGTTAAAATATAAATATTTCCTCTGGACACTGTAACTGCTTGTCTCGCCCCCTTTTAAATTGAATTTGAACTATGATATTCAGTTTGCAGGGAAAATATGACCCTCACAAGAGCTGAAAGCTCAGTATATGCTATTCGTATCAATAACAGTCATGATGTATCAGTAGATTTTTGTAACTACAATTATTAAAAAAAAACGAAATCACATCTCCGCATCTATTTTGACGTGAAACTGACGTTTAGTTTGGTTGACAGCCGATTACACTTCTTGTTTATCCTTTTCTACATGAAATTAATACGATTCTATTACTCAACAGCTTCCAAACAAAAATTAACATTACAAAGTAATTCATAACTGAACTGAACTCATGTTACACTTACTTTGTTCAACTAATTTCACTCCCCGAACAAAAATAGCACAGTCTGTCCGTGCACCACATGCGTTGCCATGACAATGCAGAACTTTTGCCATATGCAATATACAAACGAAACTTCAGATGAAAAAATCAGAGAAAAATCAGACTAATAACTTATTAACAACTAATATTGTGAGATATTTCTGTGATGTCAAAATAATCATATCTAATGAGTGACACAAACTTCTGCTATAAGCAGCCCGGCCGCTTAATATGACCGGGTATATTTAGCATTCAAACTTCCTTGACAAAACTTTGGGGTTGGACTTCGTTTGAGTATATAAGGTGTAGTTTAATCAGACTGCCACGTATTAAGATACTCCGGGAACTGCTCAGACGTTCAAAAAGTGTGACATCAATTATATATTCATTCTATTATTCATGATCATGGGTTAGTTTCATTAGTTCCATGGAAAGGGATCTGAGTTTGATGATTCAGTGACTTTTTTTCCACAACCGTTACTCTACGTGCCCAATATATCAGTGTGTAAATGATTAAGGACCAGTCTCAAATAAGAAGAGCGCATTAACCTTTTCAAAGCATGCACATGTACACACAACTAGATGGCGCAGTGTTTAGAGATCCCGGCCGCCACTACGGCGGTCCGGGTTCGAAATAATTTCAGTATCGCTGCTCTGCGAGTCGTTACTCCAACTCCGTGGGTGGGGAGTTGAGGTGTGTGTGCGTGTAAGGTCACAGTATTACCCATAGATCGGTCATGTATGAGCTCTGAGCTCTCCCCCGGTGGGGCAAGGGCTGATGATCACGAGTCCAACAGGTGATCCAAGACCATGGTGGTGAATCACTCACATACACACTTGATGGCGCGGTGGTAACATTCGCGGCCGCCACTACGGCAGTCCGGGTTCGAATCCCACCCAGGTCTGAAATAATTTCAGTATCGCTGCGCTGCGAGTCGTTACTCCAACTCTCGTGGGCGGAGAGTTGGGTGCGTGTGTGCGTATGCCACAGCATTACCCATAGATTGGTCATATATGAGCTCTGAGCTCTCTTCCGGGAGGGAAATATCTATCGATCACGAGTCCAACACGTGATTCAAGACCATGGCGAATCATATATATATATATATATATATATATATATATATATATATATATATATATATATATATATATATGATTCGCCACGGTCTTGGATATATATATATATATATATATATATATATATATATATATATGCATATATATATGTGTGTGTGTGTGTGTGTGTGTGTGTGTGTGTGTGTGCGTGTGTGTGTGTGTGTGTGTGTGTGTGTGTGTGTACCCTATTTTTAACATTACATAAGATACTACGACAGACTGTTTTGTAACAAGAGTACGATCAACACTCCTGTACTACGTTCAAATTTAGTGTTTACGGTATATGTAACAAGCCCCATCTTTACAACTATTTCTGTAAACTATAAGATATGTATAAGGTTTATTCAGCGTCCATTGTGTATATTCACACGTAACGTTTTTAATGTTAAAAAATGATCACATGAAGAATCGTCATCCCAGGCTTCGACGTGTGACAATTCTTCATGTGGGCTGTCAATCCTGGGTTTACGAATATTCGGTTGTAAAGTTGATGGCAATAAGCATAACCCTCATTCAACCTAACCTAAGTTAATCTTTACGCCACTGTTGATATTCAGCGTACTGGGGTGACAATTCTTCAGGTGGAATCTCGTGGGATGACGGTTCTTCATGTTTACCTTCTCGGGTGACTATGCCACTTTATAGGAGGTATTTTCGCGATATATCAGGTCACAAGTAGGTCCGTGTTTTCAAGGCCCTCGTGATCTGCCTTGTCTTTGCTATCGCTCCTAAATTCTTTCGGAATTAAACTCTTTGTGTAGGATCATAGACCTGCCAGGTATCAAACCAGGAAATGCATTGTAGATGCTGAAATGAAAAGTAACCAATCTTATCATCGGATGCAGGTTGAGGCACTACAGCTATATATGTTGCCTTCCAACTGTTGATCATAATTCGAAATAGCTCTCTGTTGTCTGACACAGCGAGATCGGGTCACATGAAGAATTGTCAGCCCACGAGATCCCATCTGAAGAAAAATCACCCCCAGTACGCCGAATATCAACAGTGGAATGAAGATTAGGTTAGGTTAGGTTAAGTGGGGGTTGTGCTTATTGTCACCAACTTATACAACCGTAGGTTCGTAAACCCAGGATGGCCCACATGAAGAATTGTCATCCTAAGCCTTTCCCACTAGGGGAGGGGGCTATGGTGGACTTTGTTCCCTACCCCTTAAATGTTCATGATCATTCTCCAAAAGTGTTGAGGAAAACATTTAATGGTAAAGATAATAATAATAATAATAATAATAATAATAATAATAATAATAATAATAATAATAATAATAATAATAATAATAATAATAATAATAATAATAATAATAATAATAATAATAATAATAATGATAATAATAATAACAAAAACGATAATAATAATGTGGATAGGTGGTAAAGGGAACACGGACTGAGGGAAATACTTTTATTCCTAACTAGTTTCGCCTGAGTGGCTTCTTCAGAGGAATGGACTGTGGACAGACCACCCTCTCGCGCGGGATCGATAGTTGTAAGCGGGGAAGAGATGTCTGTATGAAAATGAAAACATAGTTGTGTATAAAGAGGGCTATTGCCACCGGGCGATTTGTTTCAAGATGCAAGAAATGGTCTACATTTTTTTTGTCAGTTGTGTACTATGGTATTCTATTTCATAGCCTAATTTCACTAATCCTTTTAATGCGTACTAGATTGTAGTTTACCTTTAGCCGCAAGGATAATTAAATAATTAATTTCCGTGGTCAATGAAATTTCCTTGTTGGCAGTTTTGTCAATGTGGTTGCAAGGATTCGGCCTCACCTTATAAGTATGAAGGTTCTTCAACGGCTACCGGTGACTCCCACTTTCCCAGGCTATCCAGATATTCAGGTTAAATTTATATATTTTTTATTAAGTACTCCCTGGTATGATTTCTTCTTCCTTCTTATTCGTCGTTTTCTTATTTTGTCAGCCGCGAGGAATTATTCTTCGGAATCTATAACAGAATTTTTTGTTTTCTGCCAAACTTATACTGTAATTCGCAATCGACCGCGGCTAGGAAGTCAAGGTGGAATGGGAAGGAATTGACAGAAGTATTTCTTTTCTTCTTGCTTTTCTCGCTTTGTTTCCTTTGTTTTCTTGTCCTTTTTTCAACTTGTGGTTAAGGGAGAGGGGTTTAAGGAAGAGAAATTCCCAAACAAGAGAGGAAGGAAAAGACTCAGACGATACCTATTGATTAGTCATTTTTTATTTAGATAACTATAACCTCTTTCGTTTTAGTCTCATTCTAAGGCTTATTATACATATATAAATACCGCTACACTATCTAGCAGTGAATTTTTTTGGAAGCTCAAAAACATGTATTCCAGTCTCAAAAGAAAATATTTCATCGCAAAACGCCTCGATTAAACAATTTAGAATAAAACTTGTAACTTTCTCCTGCCTTGAAACAAACTATTGTAAAAAGAACATATGAAATGTGGGGACCAGGTAGAACAGAAAAAAAATATGCTCAGTAAACACAAAATAATGACACGGATAACCAAAATCAATAAGAAAGAAATAGGAAAGTCACGACAGAGATGCTATCAACATTTTTCAAAACTTTTCGGTCACATAACCAGTCGTTCTGGACAAAATATTTTGAAAATACAAAAAACACACACAAAAAACTACGGCAGTCAAGATCATTCAATTTCTTGCAGCAGGTTTCAGAATGGTAAAAAACTGTTTCCCATTTGAACGGCCAGTTTTTACAACTCGTCTTTCGACTTTTTTTCTTTTTTACTCGAATTTTCTATGACGTATGGTGCGTCCACATGACCAAGCAGATTTTGTCCGCGTTCGTCCTTGCCACGCTACGGAGAAAAACTGACCAAAAAACCTGCCCTGTGGTCAATTCAATTTTCCTTGTGCAAATTTGGCTCCTGCAGTACTGAACTTCCGTTTTATTATTATCATATATATTTATTTTTTACTATGGACTGTAAAGATAAGTTGGCATATTCTGAACATTTCCGTCGTCATTTGAACTTTTTTACTAGTCTTGGGTCACGTGTTTTACTCGTGATCGACATCTAGTACCCTCTTGGATGAGAGCTCAGAGCACATATATCGGTCAATCTATGGGTAATGCTGTAACCTCACACACACACACACACGCGCACACACACACACACACACACACACACACACACACACACACACACACACACACACACACACACACACACACACACACACACAACTCGTAGCGCAATTGGCAGAGTTCTCGGCTGCCACTACAGCGGTCCGGATTCGAATCCCGCCCAGGGTTGAAATAATTTCAGTATCGCTGCGCTGCGAGTCGTTACTCCAACTCGTGGGCGGGGAGTTGCGTGTGTGTGTGCGTGTAAGGTCACAATATTACCCATAGATCGGTCATATATGAGCTCTGAGCTCTCTTCCGGGAGGGAAATAGCTGTCGATTAGGAGTCCAACACGTGATCCAAGATCATGGTGAATCGCAAACACACACGCATGCACGCAAACACGCACACACACGCGCACGCTCAATCCAAGGCAATTTGGATTCAGACAAGGACGATCATGCGTCACCAATTTAATGTTTCTATTCAAGGCTAATAGATATAATACAAGAAAGAGATGGATGGGCTGATTGTGCATTTCTAGACCTAGAAAAAAGCTTTTGACAAAGTACCACACAAGAAGTTGCTTAAGAAATTAGAAACCGAAGGAGGAATACAGGGCAAACTGCTTAAATGGATGGAAGACTTTTTGCAAGAGAGAAAAATGAGAGTAGTGATAAGAGACAAACACTCAAATTGGGATGAAGTAATAAGTGGTGTTCCACAAGGAACAGTTTTGGCCCCAATAATGTTTGCTATATATATTAATGATATGGGTGAAGAAATTGAAAGTTATATGAGCATCTTTGCAGATGATGCAAAACTATTAAAAAAAGTGAACACGGAAGAAGATTGTGAGTCACTACAGAGTGATCTAAATAAAGTCTGGGAATGGAGTAGGAAGTGGGAGATGGAGTTCAATACTAAAAAGTGTAGTATAATGGAATTTGGAAAAAGCAAAAACAGAATAACAGGATCATATAAATTGGGAGAAGAAAGTATAAAAAAAGTTGAAAATGAGAAGGACCTGGGAGTCATTGTTATGAATAATATGTCACCTGAGAAACAAATAAATAAGATTTTTGGTGAAACTTATAATTTAATAAGAACAATCAAAGTGATATTTACATACCTGAACGAAGAAATGATGAAGAAAATACTAATCACTCTGATAAGACCAATATTGGAATATGCAGCAACGATGTGGTCACCAAGTACAAAAAAATGTATAACAAAACTTGAAAGAATACAAAGAGCAATTACAAAATTGGCACCAACACTCTCAAAAATATCATATGAAGAGAGACTAACAAAACTTGAGCTACAGACACTAGAGCAAAGAAGAGAGAGAGGAGATTTGATAGCTATTTACAGAATAATGAAAGGCATAGACATTATTGATAGAGAGGATCTAATAAAATGGGATGATAGAAATACAAGAGGACACGGAAAGAAAATAAAGAAAGACAGCTATAGCAGAGATGTGAAAAAGAACAGCTTTCCTCACAGAGTAATAGACAGTTGGAACAAGTTAGATGATAAAGTAGTGTGTGCAAAAACAATACATGAATTCAAAAATAGTTTAGATAAAATGAGATATGGAGACGGGACATCACGAGCATAGCTCCCCTTCCCGTAAAATACAACTAGGTAAATACACACACACACACGTAACTCCTTGCCAACCAGATTTGGGGTCAAACACAATGCAACTGCATCGTCAAACCGCAAAAAGAACAAATAACACATATGAATCGGTTTGGTTTTATTCGTCCGCCAATCTAATCAAACGATTTCTGGCTTTCTACGTTTTCCCCTCAAAAGAAAAATAATAATAATAATAATAATAATAATAATAATAATAATAATAATAATAATAATAATAATAATAATAATAATAATAATAATAACGATAATGATGATACTACTACTACTACTACTACTACTACTACTACTACTAATGATAATAATAATAATAATAATAATAATAATAATAATAATAATAATAATAATAATAATAATAATAATAATAATAATAATAATAATAATAATAATAATAATGATAATAATAATAATAATAATAATAGCAATAATGATAATGATAATAATGATAATAGTAATAATAATAATAGTAATAATAATAATAATAATAATGAAATCGCCTGGCGACAGATAGAACAAAAAAGTCGATTCAAATACTCAAAGAAACTATCCTGTAGAACTAATCCTTTCAGTACCATGCCTTCTGTCTTTTTGTCCTGGGTTGGGACCAGTGATGGCCACTTGACAGTGTTGTTCTGCGACACCCGTCAGCGCCTTCCCTCATCTCCACCTAGAGGTGCAGCCTCGAGGGGCTGATACTCGGTCTCTGAACAGGACACAAGTTACCACATGAAGAATCGTTACCATCCCAGACTTCGACAGGGTGACATGCAATTCTTCATGTGGGCTATCCTAAGGTGACAATTCTTCATGTGGGCCATCATCCTGGGTTTACGATTGTTCGGTTGTATATGTTGATGACAATCAACATAACCCTCATTCAACCTAACCTAACCTAACCTTTATTCCACTGTTGATATTCGCCGTACTGGGGTGACAATTCTTCACGTAGCCCGGTATCTCTTTCTACTCCAGCTGTATTTCCCTTCATCTTTTCATAAAGAGAAAGCTGACAACTGGCGTTTGGACTCCCTATAAATCGCCTCAAACTGATGCAATACAGACAATTCTAAATTTTCATTCCATAGAGATGTATGGTGAGAAAGCGATTATTATTGCAATCATATTATTGTCCTGGTTGATTATATATGCAACGGACGAATCCCGCCTCCGTTATTTTGGCTGTGGCCAAGGCAAATCAACACGAAGAAACCCAATCCAGGCTAACGATATCAATGAATTCAGAGCAAAATTTGTTAAGTGGAGACAGGGACACTGGACCCCACTAGCATAACTAATCCCGTTAAGTCAATACACAAAAAAAGATCCACATCACTGGTACCAAACGATTTTATTCAGGTGAGTGGTAGACTGGACAATATGGTGTCTTGATTCTCGATCAATCAAGACTACGTTTCATCTCTCAGCCGAATAAAATCGTCTGACTTCAGCCTCAAAAATCTAAAATTAATTTCTTGATATTGCACATGTTGTTCAACCTGGTTTTCGTTTTTAGATTACACGAAAAGTGGTTGAAAATAACGGTCTTGGTTCTACACGTAAAGATGTCGTTTTCTTCTTGCATTCACGACAAAAGTCGACCGTTTTCCTTGTTGCTAGACACCATTCTGGTGAAAGCGAAGACGCGGAGCAATGTACTCCTTGTTTCCTCAACCACATATCACTGGTGAACCAGTTGGTTTTGTTCTGTTTTGCTTTATTCGAATAAAAATGTGCTAAAGAAAAACATATCTATATATTAACATCAGGATATCACGAAAGAGTAGCCGACACCCTGTTCGGAATAATGACTTCACAAGTTTTATGAGGTCAACACTTTAGGGGCCATTAATGACACCCTTACGGACCAGAGTCTCCAGCGCGATATTGTCCTCAAAGGCAGACAGCTGGTATTATCGGTGAGGAAACATTAAAATGTGAAAACACTTATTTACCTTGTCAGCGAGTAAAAGGGAATGCGCCTTTGTGACGTCACGTCGTTCATCTCATTTGATGGATGGATGGATTGGTCAACGCGATAAGAGGCTTTTTATCTTAAAAGTGCTCTCAACAGATCGGGGGACATATCCATGTTATCTTGGGTGGCGCACTCTATATATATTGTTCTGGTAAGTGCCTTACGCTTTGTTCCACTGGAAGAAAGATACAACTTTTACACAAAATAAGTACTCGACGATCGACAGCTTTATCTTCAATTTGAGCCTTGGATAAATGAACTACTTCGCCATTAGCAAGAAGGAAATATGTCAAATGCGTCTAATCAGTGTTAAAATTTTCATTCCACTCTGGCTATCCATCAGGCTGTCTTATTCTTATATGTTGTATTCCTAACACTGGACACCTGAACTTGACCCATGGTACACCAAAACGATGCAAATGTATCTGTCGCTGTTATTGCATCCATAATTTTTTCTTTACAGATGATGTTGACATAAAACACACACAACGTATGTGTGCGCGCGTGCGCGAACAGTCGTGATTTTGCTTACCTAATCATTTAATTAAATAATTTGTAGTATACTGTTTTGGATTTATGGTTATGAGGTTCTGTCACTACGCCTCCATTTATCAAATTTTACCTAGATTATGTTGTGGGCCTGTATTGTCTATTTCAGCTTGCTCCACAAATTGACGCATCTACGTGGAAATCTATGATTTCTAACATCTTTTAAGAAATGTCTTCTTTATTTAATCTTTTCTATCACTCCTTGTTCTTTCATCCTTTTCTCTCTGTTCTTTTCTTCTTCTTCTAAGTATCTTTATCAAGCAGCCAAGGAAAGAAGAGTAAGTCTGTAGCCGTTTGTATTTTTTTTTTGTATAATATCACATCTTTCTTCTTGCTCTTTCAATGTGGACAGTGTCTCCTAATGTATTTCATCAGTCAGACTTGTGATCATTCTAGCTGTCGCTCCTTATATTCTATCTATTTTTCTTATATACTTCCTTAACCTCACCTGTTTCTCTCTCATAGCCTTTAGCAAATACTGTGCGGATATTTTGTATAAATTCAGTTTTTTTCATATATTGCTCCTTCGAATTTTGAATTGGATATTCTTTTTCCGTGTTTCAGTTTGTCATTCACAAATCTGTAGAACAACTTCTGATTCTTGTGCATTTGCCTAATCCCTTTATATTCTACTTTTGTTTTCTTTGTTCTTCTCTTTTCCAACCTTTTCCATTCCTCAACTCTGTGTTGCTATTGCGCGTCTTTTGTTATTTTTTCCTGATTCTCTCCTAGTCATCCTTGCCACACATTTTACCACACCTGTGTGTGTGTGTGTGTGTGTGTGTGTGTGTGTGTGTGTGTGTGTATGTGTGTTTATTAACCTAGTTGTACTTACCTAGTTGTATCTTACGGGAAGAGAGCTATGCTCGTAGTGGCCTGCTTTTGTATCTTTCCGCATCCAGTTTGTCCTTAAAATAATGTATAGTTTTAGCACTCATTGTTTCCTCATTCAGTTTGTGTGATTCACCTTGGTCTTTTTTGGATCACGTGTTGGACTCGAGATCGACAGCTATTTCCCTCGTGGAAGAGAGCTCAGAGTTCGTATGACCGATCTATGGGTAATGCTATGACCTTACACGAGAGTTGGAGTAACGACTCGGAGCGCAGTGATACTGAAATAATTTCAGCCCTGGGCAGGATTCGAACCAGGTACCGCCGGTATCGCCATACTGACAGTCTGGGACTCTACCAACCGTGTGTATTTACCTACCTAGTTGTATTTACCTAGTTGTATTTTACGGGAAGGGGAGCTATGCTCGTGAGGTCCCGTCTTCATTTCTCATTTTATCTAAACAATTTTTAAATTCAAATGTGTGTGTGTATGTGTGTGTTAAACCAATTCTCAAATAAATTGTGAAGCAACACCACCGCGCATTATGGTAGCGACCCAACACTGTAAAAGAAATACAGTTTAAAGAAATATATGTATACTATGAAAAACATATACATTTGCGCAGTCTCGATTCAGACTTGAATGTCTGTAATACTGCAGCATTGTTTTTGTATTTCAAGAGGAATTTAAAAGACAACCATGTCGTCTGTTCCAGCTATTTTTTAAAGGAAAATAAAACCGTGAATATGGTGTAACAATACCCTTCTGCTCATCTGCTTTTGAGGAAAGAGCTAAATAGGCAGTCACATTGTCCCGAGTTGGAAAATTACATAAGCAAACGGCAATGATTGTTTATTTATTAATGTATTTATCTTATTATTATTATTATTATTATTATTATTGTTATTATTATTATTATTATTATTATTATTATTATTATTATTATTATCATTGTTATTATCATCATTATTATTATTGCTATCATTGTCATTATTACAATTATCATTATTATTACTATCATCAGTGTCGTTAAAGATGTGTTTTTTAACGTTTCAGTCACTGCTGTTTGCACCCAAACCAAAGTATAGTAACCCTCTCTTATCCGACCACACCGTATCCGACCTCGCCCGTATCCGGGTAAGTTGGTTCGGCTCTATTAAATTCATATTCGGGCAAAGCATCGCCGTAACCACACTTTCCCCCAGATCGTACATTCAAATCAACCGCCAACAGGGCAAAAAATATACATGGAATTACATGAGAACATAAGAATAAAGGAGACTGCAAGAGACCATAAGGCCTATACACTAGGCAGCTCCGTATCCATCACCACCTGTCATCCCCATCCATAAAGTTGTCTAATCGTTTTTAAAACAACTGATAGTTTCAGCGCTTACTTCATGGTTACTAAGTTTATTCCATTCATCGACCACCCTATTTAAGAACTGTTTCAAAATAATTAAAAACCTGAAAATATTTAACAGAAATATATCAAATACTGTATTACTATTTTTTAGATTATGTCTTCGATATGCATTTTAAAAGTATTCATAAATTGTTTTTATTTTGGCAACTCTAGATCATGGTATGCATTTTACATTTTGTAAAACATTTCCACTGTTCTCAGTCACACTGCCTATTACTTCTCATCTTTTTTCGTCTGTTTTCAGCCCTTTCGGTTATCAATTTTCTTCGCTCAATGGAATTGCTGGTACTGCCTGCATTCTATTTTCTTTCGTCTCTTTTCAGCCCCTTCGGCTATTACTTTCCCTCGCTCTAAGGAACCGCTGGAAGACTTAGGCCTCTAGTAACTACTTCTTGATGTTTTCCCTCCCCTTTCTCTCCAGCAACTGTAGTGCAAATTATCGAGTTTAAGTATCTCCTATTTACTCAGCAATTACACACCCCCATCTCCCAAGATGCTTCGTAGGCCTATGATAGAAGGCATCACAGATGTTATAATGAGACTGAAATACCTCGACTCAATTTTACTGGTTCGCCATATTGTATTTGTATCCTTGTTCTTAATGAATAGGATTGGTATATTTTACCTATGTATTACCATTGGAATTGCTTCCCACTTGTCCCCCTTATTCCTCCCCCCCCCCTGCGCGCTTGCCATTTCTTACCTAGGCTAGTTTTAATTAGGCTAGTTAGGATCATATAGCCCTTTCTCGTAATAAGTGACTACCTGAAAGGTCTATATGAAATAATTTAACTCCTGCCCAAACGTTGCATTGCATTCCTCTCGAAATTTAGTGATTAGAAAGATCACCGAAAACTGTGTATCGCAATAGGCAGTTGGCACCATGCTCACGGGCACTTGTTAGCATCACATTCGTATGGCGAGGGGTAGGCCTCACGTCCTCTCGGTAGGAGCAGTCATGTCCCACACTCCCATAGGTTGTCTATCGAGGACCTTTCATCCTCAGTAGGGACTCGTTTAGCCATCGCTAACCATGCAACAGTGACTCATGTGTTTAGTGTCCCGGAGACTTACTGAAATGAGAAATGTGTTCCTTGCAGTGCCACAAAAGCGTAATGGAACGTGTTTGAACCGAGTTCCGCGACGTACCCTGAAATCGGAGTCTGCAAGTCCAATCAGAGTTCATGCCGAACCCACTCCAGTGATTCAATACCCAGGACATAACTTTTAATCAGTGTGGTGTGACATCTGAAAGGGAAACCATCGGATGCGATTCCCCTCCCCCGCCACGAGGAGTGCCAACGACGAAGGACGGGCATGATTCCCGCCGCCTTCTGCACAACGCGTGGATCCATGGATATCACCAGCATCCTGTTCAACGGAGGACTTCCACTCATTTGAAGACCTTATCCGTCAGTGCACTACTCTCGGAGAGACCAAATAAACCATCTAAGGTATTTGTTTTTATTAGCTAGGATTTAGAGCGCGCAGGGACTCGGTGCAACGAAAACTGGCCGTTTGGGCGGAGCACGGGGATTCCCCCTGTGTTGCCACATATAATTATATTATAATTTGATTTTATAATTTTATAATGTTGCCACATATAATATTATAATTTTTTGTCACACATCACCACTGAGGTAAAAATCAAAGCAATGTTTACTATACAAAGGTTTCGTTTCTGCACCATACAATGCTGTTGGCACAATCACTATTGAATGATCTATTTCGTATTACTGAATAAGTTGTATATATCTTTTTCAAATATGTCATAAATATGAATACTATTAATATTTATCTTCAGTTTTTCTCCCTCAGATATCTTTCAAGGTATGGACTACAACGGTATGGGTTGCATGTCCCTAAGCTTGGATTCCAGCCCAAATTCACCATCCTTGGACAAAATCAGTCTGAGTTGTTGGAATCCAACCCATCTATTGACTAGTGTATCCATAGCTAGTACTCTTGAGATATCCCCACAAGAAAATATCACAGGCAGTGAAAGCTGGGGAACTTGGAGCCCAAGCGGCTGATCCAACAATCAGGGAGTGGATTGGGTCTTGGACAGGCTTTGCATAATGTGCTAGCACTCCAGTTTGGAAAATGGTTTCATTGAACTCACTTTTTGGTTGGAGTAGCATGGGAAAATATTGTATAATTTTGATGTAATTTACCTCTGTGACAGTGTTTCCAGCCTCATTAAAAAAAAGAAAAGGGCCCAATCAGGCCAGAGGCAAATTTCATTTGTGTTCCAAGACTACCATAGGATTCTAGTTTTGCTGACTGACTTTCGTAAAGCAGAACTATACAGGCACTCCTCCAGTCCTCTGGCACTCTCCCCTCCCTTAAGGCCTGTCTACACGAGCGGGCCTGATCGGCGGGTTTGCCCGTTAACGGGCAAATTCTCGCGGGCCTGCCCGTGAATGTTGTCCACACGACCGAAGTGATGAACAGCTGGGCCTGCCCGACGATGTTGCCAGTAGCGGGTGGAGTGCTGTACGAGAACCATGGTGCCTAGCATTGTCAAGAAAAATATTTTGTGCTCTATCCTGGGCTGCCATCGTTAAATGTTCACTGTGCTACTATGCCGTGGAATGTGGGATGAAGGCCCGCTGTGGGTTCACGATATTATCTTGCGTCTGGCAGGGTAGAAACTCCAGCTACCGGGCACCAGCTCAGTGATTTCGCTCGGCGGCCTTTCGGGCAATTTGATCGTTTGCCCGTCAAATATGCCCGTTAACGGGCAAGCCCGCCGATCAGGCCCGCTCGTGTAGACAGGCCTTTAGACACAAACATAATCACTGTAGCAGTGAAGGGGCTAAAATTCATCTTTGTTAACCCATAAACAGCAGTAATTTTTCTAAACATATATTTTTTAGTTGTCACAATATAGTTTGATTCAACTGAATGCTTTTAATTTTAAATCTGATATTTTCTCCATTACTTAAAAATGTACCATACTACTGAGGAACATATTGTATGGAAAATACTCCATATGAATGACACACAGAACTGAATAACAATGTTTAATTTCATACAGTAAAATTAGTGATTAGTTATATTTGGCATCTTATGCAAAGGAAATAGCATGATTAACTAAGGCAAGAAGGCAGAATAATATGATCGGGGGTAAATACTGTCCAAATGCAATTTGGATAAGGTGAATTCTTTGGGGTCCAGCATCCATGAGCAAAATTTTAGTAAAGTATATGGCTACCCTCCATGTAAGGAGGAAAAAGCCTTGGTATATGTATGTATATTCCATAATCTAATTAGGTGAAAGGAGCATCTTCAAATATTAAATTACAAGTAAAATGAACTGTGATTAGTGTCGATCTAACATTAAAGAACAATTTATTTGCCTTCAGTGTATAAAGAACAAATACATTAATAAGGGCTTGTATCTACATATCAACTATATTATACAGAAAGTGCCATACTACTCTTTCTGCTGTTAGTATATTACTCTTCAGGATTCTCTTTAGGTACTACTTAAATTTTTTTTCATTTTCAATCCCCAACTTTTTGTTATTAGCTCAAGCCCACCTTTTAAGTACTTGTCTGACTCAAAATATGAAATATCCATCTTTGTTGACTTAATCTATGACATAGAAAAAAAAATCTTGTAGATTATAAAGACTGTATCATTTAGTTTATAGAAAGAATACTCTTGGGACTTATGAAGAGCCCTTGCTTGTGGGGATTCTGAGAGATGAAGTCAGAGGGTATCGTCTCCATGTCACCTGTCTTCAAAACTTGTTAAACCTTCTCATTTTCATCTGGAAGTGCAGCCCTGTGGGTGCGACACTTGGTCTTTGGTCTAGACCAGCGTTTCTCAACCAGGGTTCCCCGGAACCCTAAGGTTCCACAAAAGGTCCCTAAGGATTCCGCGAGAACAAGCGAGATAGTTAATGCACTTTTGATTTTTCATTTAATTTCATATACATAATATAATTAAACACGCATGACATATTCTTGGTTATTGTAATAATGTAATATAGACATTATCCTATCTAACCTATTATTATGATGAAAATGAAATGAGAAAGATATGGTATATGTGTTTTTTTTTTTACAGGTTCCTTGAGACATGCAATTTATTTTCAAGGTTATGCGAGGGTAAAAAGGTTGAGAAACGCTGGTCTAGATCCAAGATCTCTATTAACTTCAACTGTATTTCCTCCATCTTTCCACACAAGGAGAACTGACAACCAGTGATTGTTCCTCTCCTGCTACTGTAAGCCAGTGACACAGAAACTGTCCCACACTAACACAAAGACAACAGTCTAGAGTTTCTTCCCAGACAAGGATCAATGGGAGGGCCTGGGGGCCACTGTCAGGCCACTGTAAGGCTAAAGGTTTCTAGATGATGAAACTCAAGGCAACTAACTATTAGCATTATTAAAACTTAAAATTCTACTCTTGGGGATTATTCCAGCCAGACTGAGGACCCCTGATTCAGTCAGGTAACTGTGAAATGCCTATGAACACTGTAACAAAAACAGATACTGCTAATATAAATTCTATGTAAAAATATACACACATAGACAGAAAACATTTGACAACTATGTACGGATATCCTCTAATTGCTAGGCAATAGCTTGCTAGAAATATTAAAAATTGTATTACAAAATCACACAATCTTATTGCTATCTAATCTGTACCATGCATTACTCAGTTTTACTGACCAAAAATCAATGAACACTATGAGTCTTGGAAATGTTTCATTCATTAACTCTGCTCTTTAAGCAGACACAATTTGCATTATAAAATTGTAACCTTGAACATTAAAGGCAAGTGTATTTACCTAATTGTGGTATACGGGGAAGGTGCGACACTTACATGATATTACTTTTATTCTCCAATCATCATACATAGTTTTGAATTCATGTATGGTCCTTGCTTAGGCTATATTAACCTTTAGACTATTCCAGGGGTAAACACATCTGCAGAGCTGGGTGTGTTACTGCCTGACAGGTAGTGCATTACTGAAAAATCTGGAGCGCATTTCTGTCAATGCGTATATGTATACATATATATAGATTTTCTGGTGCATTACTGAAAAATCTGGGGTGTATTCTGTCAATGCGTATATGTATACATATATATAGATTTTTCAGTAATGCACTACCTGTCTGGCAGTAACACACTACCTGTCCAGTGTTAGCAGGCCAAGCTCTGCAAATCTGTACAGAAAACTGTTCCTTTTCACACCGTTTCAGACTTGTGGTCTTTTTCAACTTATTGCCATAACCTTGTAATGCTCTCTTGTCCCATAACCAAGAGATTCTCTCTCAATTTTGTTCCTACCAATCCCCTATTGAAATATGTCATCTTCTTGCACTCAAGAACCCCTTTTGTTCCGCTTTCTTCACATCACAGTTCCACTACAGTTTTACACTGTACTCTTTTTTGTTGTTGTGATTGTCTGTTTTGCATGTCTACAAAAATGTTTGTGCTATTAACTTTAACTACTAAATCTTAGGAGCCCACATGGAGCAGTATGAAGCAATTCTGCCTCAGATAAGGGTGACAAAGGTTCAATCTACAGTAACTACTATGCAATTAGTAAAAATTACACTTTCATGGCTTCCCATCCTCTTTTGCAATGGCAGACATCATTGCTGAAGTAGACATGAGTTGCATTTCAGTGCTAGCACCTAATCAGTTTGGCAGAGCTTGAAGAGCCTAGGCCAGGAGGTGCTTAACTACGGCCAAAGCTGGCATCTTAGCCCTGTGTGCATTGACTGCTGGGAGTTAGAGGAAATGCAGGATTCAAACCCACAACTAAGTGAATACTATCAATACTAAGCATACTATCAATTATATTGGTTAAGACTACTTTCATAACCAAAGCCTTAGCAAAACACCTAGAATGCCACATACTCGCTGCACCATACAACCTTACCAAGCTGGATTAAGCCGCTGTGGTAAGGTACAAAGGCTGTATTGTCTTCCTAGGGTTAGGCTGAACACATGCACTTAACCCCTTCTATTTCTACCTTGAAATATGATCACATTCACCAGTACAATGCAATAAATAAATAAAAATGTTCCATCTTTTCTTAAGGGAAAAAACTAAATAACCTATACCTGTTACCTCATTGGAAGCCATTACTAATTCTCTGGTTGACAGAGACTACCTGATTATCTGCTACGGTGCAAAATCAGCAACCTACACCATGGTATGATAGCATACCTCTTGTATATGTAATACATTTGTATATGTAATACAGGAGGTGCTAAGATAAGAGGGAGGGTGGAGGGGTGTGGAGTGTATTCAGGGATGGAATGGGTGGAAATGATTTTATGCCTTTTCCTTTTTGGGTACCTCCCTTGTAAGGGGGAAAAAGCCTTGGTATATGTATGTACTTATATAAGTATTGAAATTGATCATTTGATATTTATGGTATTTTTATTGATATTAGTTCAGTTTGATATTTTTCCCACGATATCCAAGAAATGAATATTTCACAGAATATGCTTGGCATTAGTTTACTTTGAACTGTGAAAAAAAGCACACTGAAACTATAAAAGTATATAAAATCATCTGGGATTGATAAGCATCTTGGATGTATTTGTGATCTTTTCTGTAGCTACATCTAACAAAAAATAAAAAATAAATCGTAAGTTCAAAATACATTTGTGGAACTCATTTTTCAAGACATTGCATTGTGTAAATTTTATCATTATTATTATTATTTTGTAACAGGCCCAGTTTCATGAAACAGCCACCCGATCCACCTTCATGTGACAGTTTGCACTCTCTCAATATTAATTATGACACACAATGTAGTACTATACCATAATGTTGATTTATTTTTTATAATAACAAGTAATACTGGTTTTCTGATTATGAGGATGTATGTTTGTGGTACTACTGTACATATGTGATGTGATGTTTAATGTGTAAACTGATACAAAATAGCACAAGTCTTCTTATAATAAAGGAAACTCAACTCCCTAATCTATGAAGTGTCAGGGTGCAATCCACCTTTTTATTCTTATGGAAAAATTAACTTCATATTACACAGAAATTTCAATATATGCTATTTCCAGGGTGTACTGTTCTTATTTCTCAAAGGACAATTTCATAATGTGAAAAAATGGCCAAACTTCTATACTTTCTTTTGAAAAAGCAAATACCTTTATTTCTCCCGTTATTGACCCTTGGAATACTTGCAGATTCCATCTCACATATCCCAGCTGGAAACACTACAGTACTCTAATATCTATAAATGTTAATTCTTAAGAGTGCCAATTATAACATCAGTCTTTGCTGATGGGTTCTACTTTCCTTCCACTAAATTTCTTACACAACTACTTATACCTTTTTAAACAAGTTTGGTAAGGGCAGGGTATTTCCCTGAGTGAGGTTGTTTGTTGGCCTCTACCTGCCCAGAGAATGATTCTAATTATTTTTTCCTGCCTAGACAGGGCCCTGAGTGCCTCATTAGAAGTGTATTCCTTGAAGATTTTCATAGGCAAATTTAAGTAAAGGAAAACTGAAAAGTTGTGGGGTTTCCGCTATTGGATGATAATAGATACTTTGCACACTTTACCAAACTTGTCTTTGGGAGAGTAATGGGTGAAGGGGATGAGAAAGAGAGAGGTAGGGAGTGAGAGAGGGAGAGATAGGTAGAGACAGGGTGAGAGATGGAGTGAAAGGGTGAGAGGAGGAGAGAAAGGGGAGGGAGAATAAGAGGGGGATGTAGGGAGGGAGGGGGAGAGAGAAATACGAGCAGAGCAAGACAGAGGAAAAGACAATTGGGAGTGAGAGATAGGTATAGACAGGGTGAGAGATGGAGAGAAAGGGTGCAAGACAGAGAGAAAGAGAGAAAGGGGAGAGAGAAATACAGAGCGAGATTGAGGAAAAGACAATTGGGAGATGGAGGAAGTGGGAGAGTGAAAACAATGTTACAGTAAAATATTATGCATGCCGTTGATACATCTGGAAAATCATGTGTATTCTAGATTATCAAAGATTAGTTTCTGTCAGACATAGTTACACTTATCCCATGTTTGGTTATGAAAACCTAACATCCTCAAGTAAACTATACCATGACTAATAATCTATTTCAAAACTTATGGGATATTGGATGAATGGTGATCGTTAACCCGTGGATGGCTGGAAGCACTCATGTCATTTTTTCTGGACACAGGCAGGTAATCTAACTTAGAGAAGGAAACCCTATCTAGATTCTAAGTTAAATATTTTCCATGAAGGAAGACAAAAGATAAATAAAATCTCAGTGTGGCTTGTGGATCAAGGCTGTTCCCTCATATGTCTAATGTCTTAGCACCTTCCTTTGGTATGACATGTTTTACCAAAAAGTAAAAAGAAAATTAAATGATTCATGGCTAACACTAAAATGCAAGTTCCTCTCCTTTTAAAATGCAATACAAACTTTATTCTGCAATCATTAGGCCAGTCTTTCTAGTGACTGGTTTTATTTATTTCAAGACCTGGCTTGTCAAAGTTATGCAGGGTGCTTGAAAAAGAACTTTATAACTTAAAAAAGTATATTCATCAAAGATATATAGGGAACAGTTTGAAGTGTCATAATAACAAATATAAATAAGTAAAATAAAATAAACAAATGAATAAAATTTGATATATGTAGTAATGTACTCCCCAAAACTCCACCAGGAGCACTGTTATTGGTTGAGATAAGATTACAACTTTCATAAGCACAGTACAATTGTGTATTTTGGTTTTAAATCTGGGCACAAATTTAAAGGAAATTTTGCACACAAGGCCCTTCTAGAGAGTCTACAATTTACTTGTAAAGAAATAAGATGTTGAGATTGGATGTTCTAAGCATCATGCCACATTACCAGTCCCCAGAAATCATTGGACTGTACATCATGGGAAACTGGTACTTCACATTAGGTATATACATGTGACTGCATAGAGAGTTCAATGCTTTTTACACTTAAGGATGTACTAAATATACAATAAACCATTTTGCACCTGCAAAAGTAGATCTTGATCTCTACTGACAGTATCAAGTGGTGCCAGTATTGGACACTACAGTGTTATGAATATCAAACTTGAATAATATTGCTGTATTATATTTTTGGGGATGCTCACTGGCTGAACAGGTTAGAACATTGTGGTGGAGGTCAGATGTGGAAGCAATTAGAGTTCTGCCTGGTGGCGAGTGAACTTGTAGTAAGGGCATACTACATTAAATTCTTTGCTTCAAAAATTCCTCTGTACGGAGGCACTATCCTAGCCTTCTCTGATATGGGGAGTTTGCAGCATTAAACCTAATCAACCAAAAATTATATTTTAAAGAAAATGTATTGTACAATGAGCTTATTTTGCACCTATGAAAGTAGCTATCTTGATCTCAACTGACATGATCACTCGTGGTGGCAGTATTGGGGACTCGGGGAGAATATAAGTCAAACTTGAACAATTTTGCTAGAGTGTACTATTTTAAGGAAAGCCTATTGGTCAAGTGGGTTAAAGTGTCCCTATTTTTGGCAGAGATCAGAAGTGGATTCAGTTTGAGTTCTTCTTTAGTAGCAAATAAGTGTATGGTAGACATACTACATTAAATTCTCTACTTCAAAAAGTCCTTCATAAGGAAGCACTATCCTAGCCATCTCTGAGAGGTTGAGTTTGTGACATCAAACCATATCAAATGAAAATTATATTTCAAACCACTGAAAAAAAGTGTCAACCAAGTATAAGTTATTCACATTGTGACCATTTATAAGCACTTTAATTGTATCAATTGCTTGTTTAATAAATTAAATTATTTCTCTTGGTGTCTATTCAATTCTGTCATGTCTGGGGCTTCAAAAGAGCTTCAACCTAATCTCTTAATTAGGATACAGGAATAAAGGTAGACTGCTCACTGCTGTCATTAACCTTCTTTTCAAGAAGCTTCCAAGTCAGCTTGCAATAAACAGTATAGTCAGACTGAAACCTTTAGCTGCTTCACCATTACAACTAATTTAGTGTATATCACTCATCATAGTTAAATCATCCTGTATGTTGCTGGGATTGATCCTAGGCATGGCGCATTGCCAGGTGGCCATTCTATCGATAATGCTACTGAAGCTTCAAAGGAGCTTTAACCTCATCTTTTCACTAGGATATAGGAATCAAGGTAGAATGCCAACTACTGTCATTAACCTTCTTTTTGTGAAGCTCCCAAGCCCACTGCATCCTAGTTAAGAGATAAGGTTGAAGCTCTTTTGTAGCCTCAGTAGCAGTATCGGTAGAGCAGTTACCTGGCAATATGCCAGGACCAGGACTGATCTTTGTGAGTGTGACAGCAGGGATGATTATTTGTAAGATTTCTCTGTGATGAGTGATTTACTCCAAATTATATAATATATATATATATATATATATATATATATATATATAAATATAAAGAAAATATAATTATGATCAATAAAAAATTCAGATAAAGTAAACCCATGATCTAGAGCTGCCATATCCAAGTGTATTTGAATAAACTCCACATGTCAGTGCTTTTATTTGGTTACAGCTTTAACCAACCTACTAACACATACCAATGAGCTTTTCAACCAAACTATAAAAGTAGTTCATAGCACCTCAAAATTAATGTATGTGCAGAAAAAATTACTTTGTTGAGCTTTCAAGAACAGGGTGGCTGAGCAGACTAGAGTATCATGTCTGGATATGATAAATCAGAGTAACTGGCAAATGGTCCTAAATCCCAAGCTCCAGTTAGTCTCTCATTCCTAGCAACTTTGCTGTGTGGGTACCAGTGTAAATGTTTAGAAGAATAATCTGTTGTACATGCTATGGGAAACTGTAATTTTATAACACATTTGTAAATATACACTTTAAACCCACTATCGGAGAAATAATGTCGAAAGTACAGGAAAGCCGTATATTTCGACTACTATCTGTAGTAGTCGAAATATACGGTTTTCCTGTACTTCTGATATTATTTCTCTGATAGTGGGTTTAAAGTGTATCTGTTGTGCTATGCACTGAAATGAAATTCATAGGTATGTAGAACCAACATCCGATTACTGATTTAGCTTTCTATTTTCCCACTAACATATTTCTATATGCCTCAAGATGGACTGTTTAAAAAAAAAAACAGTTCTATAAAATCCCCTTTTTAACTGAGCATCTTGTATCTTCACAGCACTGCTTCGTCCTTAAGTAAATGTAATTTGGAAATCTTTCCTTAAGATTTGAATCTTTGAATATGTCCACTTACATTTTTTGCTAACCCACATTAATTATTTCATTACAGATTACATCACGTGTAACCCAAATTCACTAACAGCCACCTTAAAATGACGACAATATCACAGCATTAACTACGGTGCCCTCTGGAATGAAGGTTTTGTTTGCTGACCGTGGTGGTAACTTCAAGAGAGCCTGTGCCCCTGCCATGGACAACAGGCGAGAAGAAAGTTGATTACCAGTTGAAGTTGCTATGGGAAGATCCTGGTCCGGTTCCCAAGTAAGGGTTGCTCGATGATACTCTGGTCGAGGATCCAAGTATATGCCTGCGCTCAACTGTGGAAAATTAAATGGAATGTTACGTATTATCTATGGTGGAGTAACTTTTTCTCTGATTTGGTTAGGAAACTGTCTCTGTGTCTAAAAAGGAGTCAGGTTCATCTAGGATTATTACTCATTTCAAGGACCTCAGACCATGAATCTTGACTGGCTGAGTCATATATACATATACCAAAAGGTTTTTTCCCCTTTATAGGGAAGGTAGCCAAAAAACCAAAGCATAAAAACCACTTCCACTCATTCCATCCCTATCACACTGCACTCCCCTCCACCCTCTTCCCTCCCTCTTATCTTGGCACCTCCTGGATGACGAGTCATCCCTGCATTTTGTCCACTGCCCTGGGTCAGAAACAGTGTCGCAAGACACTGAGTCATACATTGTGAAATATATAAAATATATCCAAACAAGAGTTACAGCATGATGTACAGTGTAGCTTGTATCAATTAGGGGGCAATCCATGTCTGGAGACAACATTCAGAGCATCAGCAATACACATATAGCACCAAAACTCAAAACTGTGTTTACTCTATTGTGACACATTCAGATGAAGACCATAACTAAATAAATATCGAGTAGAGGAACTGAAATTGATTTGATTTAACGTCACAAACTCCCTCCTATTGGGAGGCTAGGCTGGTGCCACTTACAGTGGAGTTTGTAGCGTGGAATTTAATGAACCATGCCCTTAGATATTCTGAAAAATCATTCAACCTCCTGCTTATACTTTGAATAATTCTATTCTATTGTCCAGTTGTTTTCTACTCCCATATATACACATGCTAATCTAAGTTATATGGCCACAAATACATAGACCATATGCATATTTGGACAACATGGACCTCCCATAAATGTAAAAGAAAAGGAAAGTAAAGAAGAAGAAGAAGAAGAAATACACATCTAAACATAAACACCATGAAGATAAATCTTACCTTAGCTCTGACAACAGTAGAGTGGCAATTTTCGCATCCAGCCATTTTTCGACACAGTGGCAAAAGGTACAAGTGAGATGTCACAGTAGCAGACACCGGATTACCTGGCAATCCTAAAATCAATTTCTTTTTTCCTTCATATTCACAAGTGGCAAAGGTCGTTGGCTTGCCTGGTTTCATGAATACCTGCCCCAAAGAAAAGAAATTCATGTTACCTATACATTTTAAAGTTGCATGATCAATAAATACATTGCCCCTGGTCTCTTACAGAAGAACCACAGCCTCCAGGAAACTGGCAAGAGCCTCCAATGAGACCATAAATCATTTAGAGAAGAGATATTGTGTTGTTGTATGGTTATTGTTAATGTAAAGAATAGTAGTATGTGGTGTTTTGTACCTTTTGTGTGCTGGTTTCATTTGGGGCAGTTTGAATCTGTGGTCAGGCCCATTCTAAGTTGGTGTTGTCTTAATGACAGATGATGTCCTGAGTGCAGTCCTACCAGGTACTGCTGTGTCTGACCTGCAGGAGACTGCCCCACTGGAGCATCACTTGACAACAAGACAATAAAGACATCGTCAGATGTCAACAAATGGACACACCTTCCCCAACCCTCCCATGGTGTCAACACCTGGTCTCCAGACTGGGCCAGGGAGTTGCACACCATGGAGCAAATGTGCTCGTGAAATGAAAAGTGTCATAAGTAATAAGAATTTGGGAATAAAAGCAAAGCGAAGGTAAATGTGCTCACAGAGCTGAGACTGAGTATTAGAGAGGTTGAAAGGAATAGACAAGTTTTTGAGATAAAGTGTTTGAGAAATATGATAGGTATTTCAAGAATGGAAAGAAATTTTTTTACATGAAGGGGGCTATGCTCATGAGATCTGGAAAAAATCTGTATTTACCAAATTTTTGAATACAGGAAAGAAGCAACGCTTGTTGGGTCCCATCTCCTATTTTCTAATTTTTTATCATACCTAGCCTCAGATTCATGTACAATTCCAACTTAATCTATATCCTTGATTTCTAATTATCATATTCAGATCTGAACTCATGCATTGTTTGAACTTGGGTTATATCACTTTCTAAGCTATTCCACTTATATAAGCATCTATATGGAAAACTGTATTTCTTCACATTCTTTCGATATGTGGTCTTTCTTGATTCACTCCCATGACCTCTTAAAGCCCTCCCTTCTTTAATCAGATCTCTTCTGTCAATGCAATCTATCCTCTTTAGTGACTTGAATATTGTAATCACATAGATAAGTAGATGGGGAAGGGAGAGCTGGTGTCACTGTATGGTCAATCAATCAATCTGTTGTCCCAGGTCTCTCTTGCAGGAGACCAATGGATCCAATGTAATCGGCAATGGCCATTAGGCAGGCCTGTAAGTCATGTTAGAAATAAATATTACATTGTTAATTAGGGATTGTTAGTGTGCAGCATTGTAAGGTGAGGTGTTCAGTGTCCTCTGTATAGTGGGCAGTTTGATTCTATGGACAGGCCAATTTTGTTTTGAAACTGTTTTAGTGCTAGACAGTGTCCTGCTTGCAAGAGCATGCCAGTGTGGTTCTTAGTTCTCTTGGGAGGGCTTTTTCTGTGGGGGCTGATGTCTAGGGGTTAGTAGGTGGAGTACTGAATTTGGTGGTTTATCTTTAAAAGTTTGTTTAGTAATCTGAGAGTGAATGTGTTTTTGTATGGTAAAACATACATACATATACCAAGGCTTTTTCCCCCTTCCAAGGGAGGTAGCCAAAAAGGGAAAGGCATAAAAACACTCCCACCCATTTCATCCCTAAATACACTCCACACCCCTCCCACCCTCCCTCTCATCTGAGCACCTCCTGGATGACGGGTCATCCCTGCACCCTGCCCACCGCCCTGGGTCAGAAGCAGTGCCGCAAGACACAGCACATCCACAGCAAAGCCGCTTCATTTAATCGGCGACCCCCCCCTCTCCGTCCCCCCTTGCATATAAGGAGAGGACGGGGAGAAATCCCTTCGGGCTGCGTCAAAATTTACTCACACATAATACCCCACCCCCCACCCCCCCGCCCATTCCTCCTCATGCAATCACAACATCATCCATATACAACCATTCTCCACTCACCTCTGTCTTCCGTCCTCTCCCTTCCTTCCTCAACAGACATTCCCCTCTTCCCCAAAGCCCCCTTCACCCCATCCATCCACCTCATCCTAGGACGTCCCCTCATGTTCACTCCCTCCACATCTGCCTTCCATACCTCTTTTACTAGTCTTTCTTCACTCATTCTTTCCATGTGTCCAAACCATCCTAATATTCTTTCATCAACCCTATCTCCCAAATCCTTTTTCACCCCTGTTCTCCTCCTCACCTCCTCATTTCTCATTCTATCCAGCCTAGTAACCCCCACCATACTTCTCAGACACCTCATCTCCAACACATTCAAACTCCTTCTCTCTTCTTCTCTTATGTTCCACGTTTCTGCCCCATACAGTGCTGTTGGCACAATCACTCCTTCATACAGTCTCCTCTTAGCATCCATTCCCAAATGTCTATTCCTCATTACACTCTTTAATCCACCAAGGCATTTACTCGCTTCTCTCAATCTACATTCTACCTCCACCTTCACTCCACCTTTTCCTGCTACACTTGCACCCAAGTATCTAAAACTATCCACTTCCTCCAGTCGCTCTCCCTTAATGTTCACTTCCAGTCTACTGCCACTTTCACCCCTTGTACATCTCATCACCTTACTTTTACCCACATTTATCTTTAGCTTTCTTCTATCACATACTCTCCCAAACTCTGCCACCAGCTTCCTCAATCCCTCCTCTGACCCTGCCACAAGCGCAGTGTCGTCCGCAAACAACAGCTGGCTCACCTCCCACTTTTCTCCATTTTCTTTAACCATCTCCAATCCCTGACCCACTACCCTAGCATTCACCTCTCGCACCACTGTATGGTAAAACAGTGAGGGTAAACCAACTCTGGTTGTCAGACCCTGCTGTGGTACTTTCTTGCTGTACTGTGTAATACCTAAGCCTGTAATGGTGACATAGAGGCATAGAATATTCCTTGAGTGTTGTACATATGTATTTGTAATACTGTTTATTTATTATTGTATATTTAATGGATTATTGTGAGAACCAAATGTTCATATTAAGCGTGTATGTTTTTCCCGCCAAATCTGAACTTGGTGGCATGGCTTGGCATCAGTCAGTTTTGACTATGCCTTGAGAGCGTATGCATGTTTTTTGTCTGTAGTGCTAAATCATATATATATATATTAATTTCGATTTTGTTTCATTAGCCACCTGACACAAGACGTGTGGCTGGGGATAAGGTATCCTTTTATCCCTCAGTTGCTGAGATGGGACAAGTGGGTGAATGGGGTCTTTGGTTGAGATATGTGCTTTGATTCACCCACCATCATTACAAAGGGTTTGTGGCTATTACACATATGAATACATATCTTGCAGAAACACTTTCTAGAAAACAACATATGGTATAATATGCTTAATGTAAAATCATTCATAGTACATCCAATATTTAAATTTACCTGAGCAAAGTGAATTTCAGCTTGAAAGTCTGATTGTAAAACTGGACGAAGTATATCTCTTTCTCCCATTGAAACACTGCCAGAGGTGACTACAATGTCAGCATTCTTCATACAGTTCTGAAGAGCTCTGAGAAGTGTATTAGTTGTATCTGTTGCAATGCCACCATCAAAATATGGAATATTTTGCTGCTTCAGAAGTGCCATGAGAGTTGTTCTATTGCTGTCACGTATATGACCTGGCTTGAGATCAGAATCTGGTTCTTGTAACTCATTACCTGCATCCAAAGAAATAAATTACAAGTATAAGGAAAGAATTCAATAGAATATCACGATGCATTGTTTTCACCAACATAATATTAATCATAACTTATGTTATGTCTGACGGATTTATATATATGAACTGCAGTAATCCTGAACATATTAAATAACTGGCATTATGTTGCAGCAGTGTACGCACACATGCAAGCTTTATCAAAATACATTAGGCAAATGTAGAGCTAAGTACTGAACAGTTTCTCTGAAGCCCACTTAGGAAAACTGGCCATGATTGAAAAATCAGTTTTCAATTGCGATTTCTCTTTACTGCTTTCCTAAACACTTTTGCACAACTAACCTGTTGATAGAACTGCTACCACTGGCTTAGGAATAACAGCAACTTCTGTAACACCCACAGAGGCCAGAAGACCCATTTCAGCAGCACCAATAATATTTCCAGTACATAAAACTTTTTCTCCAGCTGCAATATCACATCCCACTGGACGAATATCTTGACCAACAGATGGTTCTTTAAGAATCTTGATTTCAATCTCTTCTTGACCTTCATTACCTTCTTTAACAAGTTCAGTGTCTTCAACCTAAGAAATGTAAAATGGATTAACTGTCAGGGAGAAAAAATAAAACTGAAAGGTACACTAGTAATAGGAAGGGTGGGAGGGGTGTGGAGTGTATTTAGGGATGAAATGGGTGGGAGTGTTTTTATGCCTTTCCCTTTTTGGCTACCTCCCTTGGAAGGGGGAAAAAGCCTTGGTATATGTATGTATGTATGATATTTATTTAGGCAAAATTATGATATACTTGTCTGATTGTAATATATCTAAATGTATCTAAATTCGCTATACCTATCTCTCTTTTTAAACAAGCAATGCTTAAGAAGAGAAACAAACATAAGTATGCATGGGGCTGGGTGGTGGATGAAAGGGTGCTTGAGAGGGGATTAATGGGCTATGTAGTGGTACTCAAAATGAAGATTGGATGAGTTCTGGATGTAAATGTACAAAAAAGGGTATAAAATTTCTTAAAATTATTGCCATTATACTGTTAATGTTCACTGATTGGAGACCAACAGAGAAGAGGTCAAACTCATAAAATTTCAGTGAGAAGTGAAAGCACTATGCATGTTACCAAATAGCAAATATATGAATAAGATGGAGAGTGCTGGCAGTTCAAACTACTTACATGACCCCTTTTGGACTCATGGGGACCTGCTTAGGGCCTGCTTAGATATTAGCAAGGTTCAGATATAGGAAGTACTGTATTTTGGATCACATGTAGCTGGGAATGGAGGCATGTGAGTGGAGGTGAATTATAGGGTAAGGGACACAAGTAAATGTGTGGGAAGAATGAAAAGTGTCACGAGCATCTGTATACAAACACAGAGAGAAGACTGTATGAGAGAATCACTGTACCCATGACACAGTATGGAGCAGAGACTTGGAAGTTAACCACTTCAGTATGACTCAAATTCTTGCGTGCAACATCGGCTGCCATTTGTAGTAATCATCACACTATTCACATTACAAAATATAATATCACTGCTGTATTACTCATTCTCTTCTTTTCCTCTGAATAATAATAAACATAGAAAACATGATCAAACCTGTTCACAGAATCTGGGGGTAGCTCATGTAAAAAAAAAAAAAAAAAAAAAAAAAAAAAAGGGAGGTAGCAGAAAGCAGCTCAGCATTCCTCTATGTTAGATGTACAGCTGCTGAGCCTGTTAGTCACAAATGAATGTTTACCAACCTGGACAACAGCATCAGCTCCTGGTGGTAAAGGGGCACCTGTGCTGATCCTTATGCAAGTGCCTGAGGTCACCTGCTGCAGCTCAGGAGCATCACCAGCAGTAGAGTCTCCTTGCACTTGTCGTGGGCCTGCCCCATCTGCTGCGACTACTGCATATCCATCTTTGATTGAAGCTGGGAAGGGTGGTAAAGCATCTTTGGCAAAGACATCCTGAGCTAACACAAATCCAAGTGAGTCTTCCATCTTGACAGTCACTGGGTCTCCTTGAAAAGCTTTTGAAAAGACTGAATGCTGGGCTTCTTCAACAGAGATCATTGGGTATGGTGACTTGCGAGGACGATGGCATACGTGATAAACATCAGCAGAGGACTCTTGCGAATGTCCAGAGGACTCATGCTTTTGTTGTCTGTGGTGACATGTATGAGGACCATGGTGGTGATGGTGATGGTGACCCTGGGATCCATGATGATGACCATGATGGTGGAAGTGGTGGTTGTGATTATGGTTGTGGTGATGTGCCGAGTGTCTGGCCTCTGAGTACAGCTTCACTCCCTCAGCCTGGAGGACTTCATGATCTGCCCTGACAGTTGCCTTTCTGTCCAGCAAAAGTGCAACAGCATGCATAACAGCTGGTGCAATAAACCTGCAATCAAAGAAAAATAACATAATCAACCCCTGCCCTAATGGGTGGGAGTGGTTTTTATGCCTTTGATTTTTGGCTACCTCCCTTGTAAGGGGATAGCCTTTGGTATGTGTGTGTGTGTGTGTGTGTGTGTATATATATATATATATATATATATATATATATATATATATATATATATATAATATATATATATATATATATATATATGATATTTTAGGTGACTATTATTTTATTTTGCCTTACCTCAGACATTCTTCAGAGCCCTTTCTACTTCCTGGAAGTGTGGCAATCAGTGTTCTTCCTCGTATTCCACAAACAGGACGGGAAAGCATGGCAAGAGGAGTCACTTTTAGGGACTCTGTGATCATCCTCGTAGCAATACCTGGGGCTTCTTTCTCTATTATCTAGATGGGAAGAATACATAGTTTCAGAAAAATAACACCACAAAATAGTAACTAGATTCACATCCATGAACAAATGGGAAATGTTTCTTTACTTTTACAACCTGGGAGTGAACAAACATGTGCCAAAGAATCATGGAAGGAATAGGCAGAAACAACACTGGTTCAAAAAGAGGTGTGAGATAATTAAAGTTGCCAGGGATATGGCTTGGGGAAAATGAAAGAAGATAAGAAGCAACAGAACAAGGGAAGCTTACGAACAAGCTAAAAATGACAATACAAGAATCTGTAGGGAAAAAGCCAATTTTGAAAGTGGTGTTGTAGATAAATGTAGAGATGAAATGAAACTATTTTACAGGTTTATTAATGGAAAATTGAAAAACAGGGAAGAAATCACCTTGCTTCTTTCCTGTACATTACATTTAGGTCTATCTATCTATACAGCAAAATCTTCCCCTTATAAGGAAGGTAGCCAAGTCAAAGGCATGTACCTACTCCCACCCATTTCACTCCCATTCACCACCCTTTCCTCCCTCTCATCTTAGCTCCTCATGGATGACAGGTCATCCCTGTATCCTGCCCACTGCTCTGGGTCAGAAGCAATGCAGCAAGACATAGTACATCTACACCAAGGCCACATCAATCAGCAACCCCCTCCTCTGCCCCCCCCCCCCTCATGCAGAAAAAGAGAGGACATGGAGGAATCCCTTCATGGTGTGTCAAAATATCATTCACACCTCACATTCCCAGAACTTGGGAAAAGTGGAATGAACCAAGAAAAAACTACATGAATACACACACATATATATACTGTTAGAAGCAAAACCAGACATAATGGGAATTGTAGAGACTAAACTAAGAGGTGAAATACCATCCACTGTTATCGGACAAGGTTTATACAACTACTGGATAAAAAACAGGGACAAGAAACAGGGAGGGGGAATCATGTTCTTGGCCAAGAAAGACCTAAAGGTGACAAAAATTGCAGAGGGCAAAGGTAATGCTGAATTGATCATGATAAAAGTCGAAGGCAAGAATATGAAAAGTAGAAAGTTTGTGGTGACTTATGTGCCTCCAAAAACAAGCGCTTGGAAAGAAATTGAACATAAAAAAATGCTAGATGACACAAGAAAATCACTCAATGAGATACTAATGGGTAAGGGTAATCTGGTAGTTATGGGGGACTTCAATTGCAAAGAAATTTGTTGGGACAGCATGACAGTGCAAGGAGGAGATGACTCGTGGGGCAATGTACTGCTAGATATGACCATGGAGTACACAATGACCCAATGGGTCCATGAAAACACAAGGTACAGAAATAATGAAGAGCCATCGAAACTAGATCTAATATTTACAACAGAGCCTGAAATAGTGCATAAAGTCCAGTATGAGACACCAATTGGAAAGAGTGACCATGTACTCATCGAAACTATACTAAAGGAAGAAATAGACATGGAGAGGAACGAAAAGCATAGGAAAGGAAGACTGAGGTACAACAAAACAGACTTTACAAAACTAAAGACATTCTTCCGGAATGCAAACTGGGAAATATTTTACAGGGAAGAAACAGCAGTGGAAGAGAAATGGAATATATTGATGGAAAACTACAATGAAGGGGTAAACAGGCATGTACCAAGACAAAAGCGAGAGAGAGAGTACATTAAATGTTGGTTCAACAAAAGATGCAGTGAGGCAAAAGACAGAAGGGACAAAGCTTGGAAAAAGTGGAGAAAAGACAAAAAACAAAGCAAATGGCAAATTTATGTTAACTATAGAAATGAGTATGTTAATGTGAGAAGAGAGGAGAAAAGGAACCATGAGAAGGATATTATAGACAAATGCAAAGAGCAACCCAAACTATTCTACCGGTATGTGAATGGTAAACTTAAAAACAAACAGGAATTGGTGAAACTATGCCAAGGAAACATAGAATACACAGAAGATTTAGAGATGGCCGAAGTCATGAACAATCACTTTAAATCTGTTTTCACCAGAGAGAAAATACCGAATTGTGACATAGACAAAAACAAGAAATCTCCCCTCATGAATGAGTTTACAGCATCACTAAAGGAAATATCAGAACATTTATCAAGGCTGGATGTCAGAAAATCACATGGCCCGGACGGTATTGCAAATTGGATTCTAAAGGAGTGCAAAGAAGAACTAACAGACAAAATACACATCTTAATAAACAGCTCACTCAAAGAAGGAAAAATACCCGAGGACTGGAAAAACGCTAACATTGTACCAATACACAAAGGAGGAAACAAAGAAGAACCCACCAACTATAGGCCAGTATCACTAACAAGCACCATTGCCAAAATTTGTGAGAAAATAATCAAGAATAGATGGGTAAAACATCTGGAAGACAATGACATATTAAACCCAAGACAATTCGGATTCAGACAAGGAAGATCATGCTCCACAAACTTAATATGCTTTTACTCAAGACTAATAGACATAGTGCAAGAAAGAAATGGATGGGCTGATTGTGCATTCCTAGACTTGCAAAAAGCCTTTGACAAAGTACCACACAGAAAACTACTAAAAAAAACTGGAACACATAGGAGGAATACAGGGAAACCTACTAAAATGGATAGAGGACTTTCTGACTGGTAGAAAGATGAGAGTAGTGCTCAGAGAAAAATATTCAGACTGGAAAGAGGTGATCAGTGGAGTACCGCAAGGATCTGTGCTGGCACCAATAATGTTTGCTATCTATATGAATGACATGGATGAGGACGTGAACTGCTACATGAGCTTCTTTGCCGATGACGCCAAACTGCTAAGGAAAATAGAAACTGATGAGGACTGTGAAGCACTGCAAGAAGACCTAAATAGGGTATGGAACTGGAGTCAGAAATGGGAAGTGGACTTTAATACGAAGAAGTGTAGCATAATGGAGTTTGGAAAAAGCAAAAACAGAATATCAGGAAAATATACAATTGGAACCAAAGAAGTAAAGAAAGTAGGATCCGAAAAAGATTTGGGAGTAATTATCACGAACGACTTGTCCTATGATATACAGATTAACAAAATTGTCGGGGAGACTTACAACTTGCTAAGATCAATAAAAGTGGCGTTTACATACTTGGACGAAGACATGATGAAAAAAATATTGGTTACATTGATAAGGCCTAGATTAGAGTATGCAGCGACATTGTGGTCCCCCAGTACCAAAAAGAATATAAAGAAAATAGAAAGAATCCAAAGAGCAGCTACAAAAATGGCACCTGCACTTGCAAACCTATCATACGAAGAGAGATTGGCTAAACTGGAGTTACCGACACTGGAGCAAAGAAGAGAGAGAGGTGACCTATTGACCATCTACAGAATCATGAAAGGCACAGAGGTACTCGATAGTGAGAACTTACTTAACTGGGACAAAAGAAACACAAGAGGACATGGAAAGAAAATAAAAAAACATAGCTATAGAAGAGAACTGAAGAAAAACAGTTTTCCTCATAGAGTTTTGGACACTTGGAACAAACTGGACAATGAAATAGTATGCGCAAAAACCATTCATGAGTTTAAAAACAAACTAGACACTGCAAGATACAAAGGCGGGACAACACGAGCATAGCTCCCCTTCCCGCAAAATACAACTAGGTAAACAACTAGGTAAATACATACATATACATACAAGTTGTATGCAGAAGAATGGCAATACTGAAATGGCAAGAAGAATGAAGCAAGAATGTACATCACATCATACAGCTCTTGAGGTTGTGACCCGACACTGAAGGAATACAGAGTGATGATGATAAGACTTCATGTACTATAAGTCAGAAAATTGACCTACCTCTTTGACAGCTTCAGGTGTTACATCTCTTTCACTAAATCCTGTACCACCTGTAGTTAATATCAAGTTGATTTTTATGTCATCTACCCACTTCAGTAAGGTTTCTTTAATGACTGCCCTATCATCTGGTACACATTCATATTGCACAACCTGTAAACATTACACAACTATGGTTATTTTCAAGATTCTTTGAAAAGCACTCCAATTTGTTTCCTTTCATTATTAACTCAATTATGAGAAAAATTCAGTTTCATGCATTTGATAAAGAATACATACTTTCCCATCAAAGAGATCTTTGGTTTCACACAGACTCTTTAGATTTGCTCCGCTTGCATCTGCCAATGTCTGAGCAGCACAAGAGTCACTCACAGTCAAAATTCCAACTGTGACTGATGTCATGTTTCCTTTTTTTCTGCAGAAAAAGAAATATTATAAATAGGAAATAAATCATAACATCCAATTACTATGAAACCTATTGTTTGCAATTTAGTGCTAATATTAATCTATTTTTCATATTCCATTTATGACTGATTTTAAAAATATTGTTAGTTATATCTTTTTTGCTTTTCTTTTTTAGGAATGTCCTGTTTGGGGCTACAGTAGGATGCTTACATCCTATCCCCATCCCATTTTTGTTGCCTTTTACGATTCAAGCATGAACACTTGGTGGCATTGTTCTTTCTCCCCTACCACAGTGTTTGGCAAAAAAGGAAAGGTATATTCAGAGAAGTGGTACAGTACAGTATTAAGAGAGGGGGATGGGGGACCAGCATAATGGAGGGACAGTCACAGTATAATAAAGTAGCATCATTTCTCTATGAAAAGAGATCTCTATCACAAACAAAATGATGTGTGGCTCTGGTCAAACATTACTACAAGACAGGCTCATTCAAGAAAGTGCAGGACACTTTAATGCATCAGTTTGAATGTGAAATAAACAACAACTCCAGAAGCAGAATTCAGGACTGGGTGAACCACTTCAAGAACTATGGGGAAATAGAGACCCTCAATGCAGCCAGTGACAACCGTTCAAGCCATTCAGGATGCCCCAGGAAGTGTACAGTTGAGCTGGTTGAGAGTGTGAGGCAGTCAGTTCAGCAGAGTCCAAAACGCTCTGTACACAAGCAAAGTCAGTCCCTCGGTATATTCCGTGAGACTTGCATGAGTGTTAGTAAAGGACATAAAGGCCTATCCATACAGAATATAGATAGAGCAGACCCTTACAGCCTCAGACAAGGAGCAGAGAAAGGCTATGGCAGTCAAGATAGGAAAAGATCCAGAAGACTCCAACTTTCCTTAACCTCCTTTGGACCCGAGATGAAGCTCACTTCCATCTTGAAGGAAAGGTAAACTTCTGAGGGACCTCCAGACCCAATGAGGTAGCCACCTAGCCCCTACACTCCCCTAAGCACACAGTATGGACTGCAATCTCATCCAGAGGCATTATCGGACCATTCTCATTGAGGAATCTGGAGTGACAATGAGTCACCAAGGATGGTATATTGAAGTCCTCAAAACCTTCAAGACTGAGCTGCAGATGTACCTGTCACTTATAGGGAAGTTCTGGTTCCAGCAAGCTGAAACAAGCTCTCACACCTTAAACCCGTCCCGAGATTGGCTGAAAGAGAATGTTGGTGGCTGTGTGATCAGTCTCAAGACTGATTTTGAGTGGGCACGCTACATAGTCCTCTTTGAAGAGCACTGTCCTAGTCTTCCAATATGGGGGAGTTTGTGATGTTAAACCATATCATATCACCTCACAGCCCAAACCTTAGCCCCCCAGATTTCTTTCTGTGGGGCTACTTTAAAGACAGAGTGTATGCAAAGAGGCCCAGGACCATCACAGAACTCAAGAAAACCATCAGGGAATAGATCAGAGCCATAGAGGAATTCCTCAGTTGGTTTGTAAGGACATTGCAAAGGGCAGGTGCTTTGGGCTGGAATTAGGGCACTTCACTCTTTTATATGATTCGTATTTGGCAACTATCCAGTAGGGTGCAACACCATTTTCCACATTATAATTTCTAAATGGTAAGAAAATGGAAAAAGCCTGTGAGAAATTATTATTCATTCATTTTTATATATTTTTGTGAAGGGCACTTTTGGGGCACAGGGCAAAGGGGCAGATGCTTGGGTACCCCCAGCACCCCTCCTCTGCACGGGCCTGTTATATATATATATATATATATATATATATATATATATATATACATATATATATATATATATATACATATATATATATATACATATATATACATATATATATATATATACATATATATATATATACACACACATATATATATATATATATATATATATATACATATACATATATACACACACACAATATATATATATATACATATATATATATACACATATATATATATACACACATATATACACACACACACACACACACATATATATATATATATATATATATATATATATATATACATATATATGTACATACATATACATATATATATATATATACATATATATATACATATATTATATACATATATGTATATATACATATATATATATATATATATATACATATATATATACATATATATATATATATATATATATACATATATTGTATATATATATATATATATATATATATATATATACTGTATATATATATATATATATACATTATATATATATACATTGTATATATATACATATATATATATATATAAATATATGTATATATATACAATAATACATTCACACTACGAGCATAGCTCTCCTCCCGCAAAAAAAAAAAAAGGTAAATGCACATTTATACGTGTCACAGTGTGTCTGAGTGTGAGAGAACAAATATACTGTATATAGCCTTTCCTTGTTTGTAACTCAACAATAAAGTGTCTGAAATGAAGACATATTACTGTATGTACATATTAGGAATATAATCAATGTATGACATTAAAATCTTCAATATTTACTTTTGATGTGAACAAAGGTTACGATGTCGGATTATCTAATACGCCACGGTGAGATAGGTAGCCTTTGGTTACATTATATACTCAGTTCATAGTTCTGCAGTACATTAAAAATAAACAGGTTTCTTATTATTCTAATTCCCAATTCATACCTCTTATATATTGAAGAACTAAGGTCCTACAAAGATAATAAAGAAATAAAAATGCCAACCATGGCACATGTTCGGTAGTTACTATCCTCTATCCACTTTAATCGAGACTTATTCATACATACAATGTCAAATTACCTTGAGGTAATGACTGTGAAATTCACCTTGTTGTATGTATACACAATCTGTTTTACGCAAATAAAACTGTCATTATGTTAATTCCTTACAATGTAAGCTGGAAGAATGATTTAACTCTTCTCTCTTCTTTTCTTGTGATTGTTGTGACAGCTCGACAGACGAATACGAACAGATAGCGTACACCTAATTGACCGCATTCGAATAAAAATGAAAATACATATGTTTTTCGAAGAGCAATAACATGATCAAATTGTAAAAATGTACACATTGTTTAACGCTTTAAAATAGATAAAATGAGTTCCACGTCAAATTACTGAATTTTGAAATAACAATGAATGCTTCATGTTTACTAGTAGGCAAAGTAAATGTCCTGAACATGGAGGGATATCATTTTATTCTAGGGTTTTTCGTTTTGCTTGCGTTTATTGAGGGCGGAAAGGTAAGGATACTTAACTGCTTGTTAACAAAGTGAATTGAGACATGAATACAAGGAAGCAAATGCCTTTACATAAATTCATGTGTGACTCAGCTTCTTAAATATTGTAATCATGATTAATGTCAAATGTAAATTTGTTATCTAATAAGGTACCTTACCTTGATACCTTGTATATATTGTATATAAAAAGTATTTGCCCATAACATTATATTGCTGCATTCTCTGTTACCGAAACCAGGTTGCTACCCGATATTTTTTACTCTGTTGTTAATTAATTTCCACGGAAATATTTTGTTTATAAACTATTGTAATTTTCACTTTCCTGGGCTCAGTGTGCACTTGTTTTATGTAAAAAATATGATTAAGTTGATAAATACTCTGGTGCTGGCTCACTTCCCAACATATTGACAATGCATTTTTTCCACTGTAAATACATTATATCATCCATCTAGCTAGGTCAATATGAAAATGGAATTCCTGATATTTGAGCTGAAGTAGTTCTCATGGGATGGAAAAAGTCGCTATGAGTATAATGCAATTTGATTTATCCATCTAGCTGTCCTAGTTCTCGAGATATTGCATTTTGAATGGAATTAAATCGGGCCTATTTTGTCCGAGGAAATCGGGCCGAAACGTGCGGTCTGGCTGATCGCCGATCAAACGTAAACAATGACGGTTTTTACTGACAGGCACAATTTTATATAAAAAATTAGCATATGGTTGCATTATTTGACCTATTTTCTATAAGATGTGTGATTTCCATGTAATTTGATCATATAATTACGTTTTTATCCTCTGCAAAATTACCCACCACAGCTACGAATACCGTAAAATTACATGAAAATCATACATTTTAAAGAAAATAATTTGAATAATCCAATTATATGCAAGGTATTACGCTAATAACCCAATAGTAACAAACTTAATAGTGTAGGTTGAACCATACCACCAGTGATCATAGATAGCGGGCAGGACGAATCGTAGCTGTGGTCCGTAATATTACGGAGGATGAAAACGTAACTTCTCTTCGATCAAATTACATGAAAATCACACATTTTAAAGGAAATATTTAAAATAATTCAACTATAAGTCTATTACACTAATAACATAATAGTAAGAAACTTAATAGAGTGAAGTTTGGTCCATATCACCAGTGATAGATAAGATGGCGGGATGGATGTTGATGTTGTTATCCGATAATCCGACCCGATAGAAAAAAAAAACTAATTTAAACAACCAATTTCTCAGCTCTACCGTAACATACTGACTTTATTTTGGTATTAGAATAATCCACGATACTAGTAGTTTTGGTTAATTATGGTCAGTTGCCCGCACAATAAATGTGTTAGCTCATTTTTTACGTTGAAACATATACCAATTTTTGATATACTGCTGAATGCAGGCCGCCATGTTTATCTAATGTTTTTATTGACCGACATGTAACTGATGATGTGAATGTTTGAAATTTATTACGATCGTAGTAAATACACTCACGCAACATTTTTATTAATTAAATTTCCCGCGGTATGTAAATTTGGCCGTTTGAACGGCGTGCGCATAAAATGACGCGCTATTGTGCTCGTCATCGACGATGGCGCCTCTGGTGGTGTTTGACCTACCTAATCCATCTTAAAACACCCATATGGAGAACATGGCTTTTATTAACACTTAGTTGTTGCCGTGATTATCACTAAGTGGAAAACCTACAGCCACACAATGGAAGGCAGTGGTCCTTGGAACCTCCCACAGATCTCTCTGGGAAGAAACTTTGGATTGTTGTCTGTATTGTATCACTGAGACTATACCCAAGTCATCTACAGATTTTAGCTGAATAAATGAGATAGATTATTAATATTACGTAAATAAAATGGCAATTTGATTGTTCTAGAAGGTTCACGCCCGCTACACTCATGCACGTATATACATACACACTTCTAACTTTGCATTTACTTGTATCTCCTACATGTATACAAAGTGCTACAATTTATACATCAGCTCAAATTGATAGGGAAAGGAGAGCAGTTGCCAGCTGTCAGCACTCTATGCATGAAAAAGTGAAAGCAATACAACTGTAGTTGATGGGGAGAAATCTTGGGTCTAGTCCAGAGACCAAGTGTCAGACCTTTAGGGCTGCACCTCATGATGGAGGTGAAAGGGTTAATGCAGCGTTTCTCAGCCTTTTTACCCTTGCATAACCTTTAAAATAAATTGCATGTCTTAAGGAACCCCTGCACAAAAAAAGCACATATACCACATCTTTCTCATTTTTATTTTCTTCGTAATAATAGGTTAGATAGGATGATGTCTATATTACATTATTACAATAACCAAGAACATGTCATGCGTGTTTAATTATATTATGTTTATGAAATTAAGAAATCAAAAGTGCATTAGCTTATTTCACTTGTTCTTGCAGAACCCTTAGGGACTTTTTGCGGAACCTTAGGGTTCCGGGGAACCCTGGTTGAGAAATGCTGGGTTAATGGATATTTGAATTGGGCAGCTTTGGTGTCCACTAAACAGGACCACCACCTGCAAGTACTGGGACCTGTCTTAATTTATTTTATTTTATTTTTATTTATTTATTTATTATTATTCATTCACTCAATATCATTAATACTAGTCTTGTTTTAATTTATTTTATTTTATTTCTATTATTTTTCATTCACTCAATATCATTAACGTGGATAACAAAATTGAGATAATGGATGATTTTAATCTACCCTGAAACCCGTGGAATGATATGAACTCTGATCACAATATTACTGTCTGGGATGTATTGTTTCTTTATTTTTTCCAAACTTTGGATCTTTGTCAATGGGTACTAGACCCCACCCTTGTTCAGGAAATATATTGGACTTGATCTTTGTTACAAAACATGGCTGTATTAAACAGTTTAGTACATTTCTGCTATTTCCTCATTGGAGCCATTCCCATGTGAAAGTGTTATATTTTTATTAGGGAAATGTAGCATATGTTAGGATTAGTGCTTCTTTGTCAGATTGAGATGAAAGCAATTTTGGTAGAATCCTGAGTGTTCTCAGACTACTTGACTTCGATTATAAGGTGTTACCCCATGATTTTAACAGTGCCACCAACACCTAAATGGATATTGAACCAGTTAGCAAACCATTATATCCTTAGAAAGATGTTTTATACCAATTGTTCTCTATGGAGTAAGAACAAACTCCATGAACTATTTAAATAATGAATTGTCATGTGGAGTGAATTTGAATCCGTAAAACAAATCTAAGGCAGGCACTCCAACCATATCAGAGAGACCAGCAGCAATGGTAAATGTGATTTGCAAAGTAGTATCATGCTACTACAAATAATCACCATAGCTCTGTCTACTCACTCAATGGTACACTGATAATCTTTTCAGGCTCTATCATTTTATTTTCCATTGCAACCATTCTCCACTCATACCTATCTCTTGCCTTCTCCATTCCCTGCTCAACAGACATTCCACCTTTGCTCAAGGCCTACTTCATCCTATCCATCCACCTCATTCCTTGTCTCTCCCTCATGTTCACTCCATTCACCTCTGCCTTCCACACTCTTTTTGCAAGTCTTTCCTAATTGATTTTGTCTATGTGACCAAACCATCTTGGTATTCTTTCATTTACCCTATCAGTCAGTTCCCTTTCTTCCTTTGCTTTTCTCCTCACCTCCTCATTATCATTCTATCCATCCATACATCTTAGACACATTCAAGTTTCTTGTCTGCCCTTCATAACTTCTAAGTCTCTGCCTTGTTTAGTGTTGTTGGCACACAATCACCCTTCATTCAGTCTTCTCTTTGCAGCCATCTCCAGATACTTGTTTCTCATGGAACTTTTTATTCTGCCAAAACATTTATTTGCTTCCCTTACTCTCCAGTTTACATCCACCCACACTCTTCCATTCCTTGCTACATTTCACCCCAAACACTTGAAAGATATCCATTTTCTTAACCTCTGTACTTTAAGACGTGGTTTCAGCTTACTGCCACCCTCCTACTTGTACATCTCATCACTTTGTTTTTACTCACCTTCACTTTGCACTCCTTCCTATTGGAGTGTCATCAGCAAACAACAACTGGCTCACCTCCCACTTCTCATTAGTTTCACTAAACATTTCCAATCCTCTGCCCATCACCCTCACATTTGATGAACAGTGAGGGATGTTACAATATATTTTTGTTATACTGTAATTTAATAGAAGTTGCATTTTGTTGCAATTATACTTTTTGCCAAAATTAATATATTATTTATTTTTCTCTACAGGCAGAATATGATGATAAACGATGTATCTGTGTCTGCCCAGATCCATCAGTTGTAAATGGAACAACAAGTAATAGAAAGGTGTACAAAAAGCTTGTTCCACCTAGTCATTGGTAGGTGTTATATGAACTAGAACATTTGTTTGAAAAGGAAAAATAAAAGTAACTTTTTTACTTTTTTATGTTTGCATCAGAATTTATATTTTCAACCTATCCTGCACAATGCTTTATGTATATTTCAACCCTTGGATAAATGTGATTACAAATTGATTTGAAATTGACCTTCTGGTATTATGAGTCTTCCTGTTCCTGTATCCAGGGCCATTCTTATAATAAGGACCACCATTTCAAGGCTTTATAATGATGATAATATTGTTGCCCTAAGCTCCACTAACAGGAACACCTGGAGCCCACAACAGTTGTAGACAATGCCCCTCCCACAGATATTTCTGGGATCACAGATCTTTGTGTTGTATTTGTATGGGGTGGTTCCTGTGTCATCAACAGAAAATAGTAGGAGGGGTGCAATTGCCAGTTGACAGCTCTTTATGTTAAAAGGTGCAACAAATACAGTTGAAATTGATAGAAATCTAGGAGTCAGTCCAGAAAGAAAGTCAGCCCCTCAGGGCTGCATTTCTAGATAGAGGTGAGTGGGTTGATGGGTTTAGAAATTGGACAGCCTTGTTATCTTGCAGGAGCACCACAAGCAAAGTATTCTATAAATAGCAAGTCAAATTTATTGCAGTGACTGTGACCATGTTGTGCTGCCCAAAATTGCTGATGACATCAAAGGAAAGGAAATGGAATTTTGTCCAAGATGCGAGTGCAAATATGAAAGCCGCAACACTTTTACCATTAAAGTGAGTATATTTTTTGTGTTATTTTTTTTTATTTGCACTGTCATAGGCAGACAGTCTCCAGTAATGGCACAACAGCTTCCCACACAGAGTGATAGATACTTGGAACAAATTAGACAATGAAACGGTGTGTGCAAACACTATTCAAGATTTCAAGAAAAAACTTGATGCTGAGAGACACAAAGGTGGGTCACCACGAGCATAGCTCTCTTCCCATATAATACAACTAGGTAAATACAAGATCACTGCCAGTCAATCAATCAATCTGTAGTCTTTGTTCTTGTGCAGGAGACTTTTGAACCCTTAGTATCAGGTTGACTCTTAAATCGCTCACATAAGAAATTTTGTATTGCACTCTAAACTATGTGAGCATTGGGGAGAGCATGATGCATCCTTTGTTATGACTACCTAAGGAGTACATTGTGTATATTACCAGATCTACCTTGTGTTGGTATTATTAATAGTGCTGGATGGTGACCTGATTGGAAGTAGGTTAGTGTTGTTGTTATCTAGTGTATATATCCTTTTCTAGGTCTTATGTTTTGGTGTATTTGATCACTGCCAAAAACATGCAAATAAGCTTTAAAGAACTGGGAAGATTTGGAAAACAAGGTGTCATCATCCACATAAAGATCCTTAGTTACATTATTTATCCCAGGCAACTGAGTCCACAAAACACCCTGCTGTCATACTGAATGAGAGTTCCTGCAATTAAAAACAAACAAAAAACGCTATACTAGAACTTGCATTTTATAAGCATATAACCTTCTCCCCCTAACAAGAAACACCAAAGGAAATCGAACAAAGAAACTGAACATGCTGACTCTCAAGCATAGGATTCACGTTAAAGAAAACTTATCACAATATGAAGTATGAAAGACAAATGAGTAGCAAAGTGGTGAGGTAAATACTGAGAACAATTTAGAGTATTTTATTTTCAAGTTATTCGTCCTTATTAGGATTTCCTCAGAGTACGTGCAAAATAAAAATCAATATGTCGTATACTTCATTACCTCGATTATCTTGTACCTACATCCCTCCACAATTCACTTCCCACCTCTCGCCCATCCACTTCATTATGTGAAGTATCAAGCAACTCGCTGTTCCAGTGTGCATCACTTCATATACCTGCAGTAATCACTGAATGGGTTCATAAAAATGGTTGGAATAGGAAGTTATTCGATACTTCATAAAGCTAAGGATGGATCAGAGGAGAGAGGTGGATCATGGGAAAACATGGTGTGGGATGAGATAATTTAGGCTATAGAGTAATTTATGGGCTGGGATGGGGGATGTCATTGGATGTTTTGGGGTTGTGGGTCTCCCAAGGAGCAGGGGACAGTGATGATCCTTCATCCAAAAGGAGCCAAGATAAAAGGGAAATGGGCAATGAGTGGGAGTGGGATGGGTGGAGGTAGATGAATGCCTTGACTGGCTACCTCCTTTAGAGGGGAAAGATGCCTTTTGGTATATACAGGTAGATAGATAGGGTTTCCTGTAAGAGGGATTTAAGATGATTGTTTAATTCTCTGTATCTGAAAAGTATGATGGGGATTATGAGGATGGAAAGAGTAAGAAATGAGAAGGTGAAGAAGAGAGCTTGAGTAGAAAGAGAGCTGGGAGATTGGGTTGAAGAAAGGTTATTGGGATAGTTTAGGCACATGGAAAGAATGAGTGAGGAAAGAATAATGAAAAGAGAATGTGGAAAGCAGAGGTGGTTGGAGTAAATTTGAGAGGAAGACTGAAAGTTATATGGATGGGGTGAAAGGGCCTTTAAGTAAGAGTGGATCTGTGTAGCAGAGAAGGAAGAAGGCAGGAAATAGGTGTGAGTGGAGAAAGGTTGTGTGAGGGTGATAATTTGATGCAGCCCAAAGGTATTTCCCTTAATCCCTATTTTTCACGAGAGGGGTTGAGGAGGGAGGGTTTCTATGTATATAAAGTGGATGTGCTGTGTCTTGCTTTGCTGTTTCTGACCCAGACAGTGGACAGGAAACAGATAATCCTTCATCCATGAGGAGCTAAGATGAGAGGGAAACAAATGGGTGGTGGATTTAGGTGGAATGGGTGGGGGTGAGTGCATGCCTTTGCTGGTTACCACACTTAAAGGGGTGGAGAGGTCCTTGGTAGCTTAATCCTCACAAGTTACAGATTCTCACATCAGTTGGTTAATGATCAAATATGGTATTCATGTTACTCAGAATATTTAATGTGTTTTTGACAAGGGATTGATGAAATTATTTGTTCCAAAGGTTGTTGTCATCATTGTGATCTGGATCATATCGCTGCTTGTCGTCTACATGGGCTTCTTGCTCTGCTTGGACCCACTACTAAACAAGAGACGTGCTCAACCATCCTATCAAGAGCAGACCAACGAAGATGAAGAAGCAGCCAGTATAGGAGCAGCAGCAGGCATGGCACAACCTCTTCGTGTGCGTCCAAATGTTCTTGGTCGGGTAGGACACCAACAGGACAAGTGGAAGAAACAAGTACAGGAACAAAGGAGAAACATCTATGATAGACATACCATGCTGAATTGATGATGAGAATCTAAAGGTTTTGATAGTGCTCTTATTTTTATTTCATATGTATATATTTCTTTTACCACAGCTTTGGCATGGTCTTCATATGCATCATATACATACACGAATATACATATACATCCATATACAAAAGTTATAATCATGTATTGTCATTGAAAAAAATGAAATGTGGTAGAACATCAAGATAGCTCAAGCTGGGCTCACGCTACATTTATAACAGTTCACCGTGTGTTTAGATGTTATGAAAAAAACATGTTTACTCGCTTAATAGGTATAAAGAAAACTATTAGATGTGTTGTTGGTATATTTAATCAGACTTTGATGTTAGGAGTGCTGATTGGCATAGTTTTATGACAATTCATAGATGGTAACCTAACAGAGTTGCAATGTTCCTTTATTAAAAGGAGTATAAATTGTAGTTCACTGCACAGGTAGTTGCCTTGATTTAAGCTTGCTAGAAAACTTAATTTGTGCATTCATTGTCTAGGTGTTCCATGTAGGGTGTAATCATGAGTGCATGAATACACATAGTTAAGTATATTCAGTCTTTTAATAAAACTACAGAAAAGCCTTAAGGTCAAATTGTATTTTTTGTATATTTTAGAAAAACTATAGCACTATTATATACCACACTTGTTTATTTTATGTATGTAACTTTTATTTATCATGCTTAAAGTAAACCTTGAGAAAACTATTTTTTTTCGGCAATGAGGTTCCAGATATAGTAATAGGTTATTTGAACTAGTTTCTTGGCAGGAACCTAGTTTTGGGTTCTTTCAGCTTGATATGTATGGAACAATCAAAATCCGATGAGAATTGAAAGTATTTGAAGGTTTTCCTGTGAAATGCAAAGTCATTTATCAACTCGTAAATCAGCTATTTTATTCTAGCTTTCTGTTTTGAGGACAATGATTTATAAATAAACTATTATTAAGATCTTGACTATAAATGCAGCCACACTATTGGTAGTGACACATAAAATGTTTACAGTCAATTCCGTTTACTTTGCATTATTTGACTCAAGCAGTGTACCAGGGGACAATGCAATCCTTCATCCCTGAGGAGTGGTTAATTGGGTTATATTTGTTAGTGATGTGGGTGTACTTTGACTTGGATATCTCTTTGTAAGAGGAAAAGGGCCCTTGGTACATACATACATATACCAAAGGCTTTTTCCCCCTACATGGGGGGGTAGCCAAAAAGAAAAAGGCATAGAAACCACTCCCACCCATTCCATTTCCTATATATTCCACTCCCCTCCACCCTCCTCACCCCATCTTATCTTGGCACCTCCTGGATGACAGGTCATCCCTGCATCCTGTCCACAGCCCTGGGTCAGAAGCAGTGTCACAAGACACAGCACATCCACAGCAAGGCCACTTTATAAATTTGGCGACCCCCCCTTGGTACATACATAACTGCGACACTGCTGTTAGTAACATCTATTGTTTGCAATATTGTTGAATACCTGCATGTCTTTAGTGCATCAGTTTACCAACATATTCATTATCTTCACATCTAATATTGGTAACATAAGTGCACTGTAAGATGATTATGGTGCCATTATTGTTACATACAAGTTTACATCAAGTGTTATCCACACTTTATAGTCTTATTCCCAGGAATGTGACCTTGTGGTAGCAGTCAAATAGGAACAAACAGCATGGAACTCTGACACAATGCCATATCAAATACCTTTGTCAAATATGATTGTAAAAATGTATTAAAAAATCATAAGGAAATATATAACATACATGAGAACACACACTCCCTAAAAAGTTAGATATTGTTTCTGTAATGAAACCGAGTCTGAAATGCTCAGTTCTTCGATTCTTTGATGTAAACTGAATGAAGTTAATTTCTAGCATGGAAATAATTTATTTATTTACACTATTTACAGGAATGAGAACAGGAGTATACATTATCTTCCATTGAATTCTTGAAAATGTGAAACTACTAGTTTATTATATCTTCACACTTTTCCAATTTTTAATCTGTACCACAGATTTCTCTAAGATATTAGTCACTGTTTACAAAGGTGTTATACCACTGGTGATATAAATAAAAAACATTATTTGTGCCCTTCACAATGGTGGAGCTTTGGCATAACTTAAGATGCCCTCATTAATTGAGGAATATCTTATCTGTAGTAAGAGATCTTGTATTTATGTTAAGTTGTGAACAAAGCTTGGGTATGGATAATATGAGAGGCAGTAAAATGTTTTGTACTGAGCTGGTTCCCCTAAACTATCTGTTTAATGACTTTGCCATATCAGTAATCATCTGTATAATAAAATTTTATATAAACTGATATTTCATTATTCTTACAGCATTATAACAATTCAAACTATTAACATTTCAACAGCGGATATTGAGATATCCTGAAATAATATACATTAATATTACTTATGGAATCTAAGATATAAAACAAAACAAAGTGCCTTATGAGAAAAAGTAATTAAGTCTAAATTATACCTGAATTATGAGATTAACCCTTTCACTACAATACAATTTTATCTTGGCAAATGCAAATTTATTTAATTTTGCTCATAACAAACATCTGTCTTTCCAGGCTTTGTTCTGGCTAATTCCAATAAATTTTATTTAGATTTGGGCAAAATCTCGTGCTGAAAGGGTTAAAAGTGAATGAGACATAACTGCCACCTGTCGACAGGAAAAATTCTATTGAAGAGAAAAATAGATGTTTTAAGTACGATTTTTACGAAACGCAATTCCAGATGACTGCTTGCTATTGTTTGCTTGATATACGCCCCTTTCTCTCAAGGCTGGGCTGTGTCAACATGTGTGCAGGCAAGTACACGATTCGACCGATACGATCAGTGGTTTGGAGTGCTGGATTGGGTAGGGTATTATCCTGACTTCCAAGGGAAGTATACCTGAAATATATAAGAAACAAAATAACTATGCATTAAATAACACTACAAAAATTATATTGTTAGCAGTAGTAAAATAAACCAGAATTTACATGACATCACCCATCCAAAATAAGTTGGTAAAAATGAGGTAGAGATGGATTGAAACAGGAATAAGGAATGTCTGAGGAGAAAGTAGACAGACCACATTAAAAAGAATGAAGTCAAATGAACCTGGAAATGGTGAAATTGTGAACAAAGAACAAGAACAAGGAGCAAAACCTAAGAAAAAGAAATTGAACGGAGGTAGCCCCAAGAGGGTACATCTTTCCCTGCTTGCCCACTTGTGTAGCCAACCTACAGCTACACATACCCATGCACATTAAAAGACCCAAACCCTTGGGTTCTGGATGGAAAACTCCTTCCAGACCCTCTTATGCCTTTGCTTTTTTTAGGAATGTCCCCTCTGCGGCTACAGAGAGTAGAATGCCTAGTCCTATCCCTGTCCTGTTTTTGTTGCCTTTTACAACCCAAATGGGGACACTATTTGGCAATATTCTTTATCCTCTACCACAGGGTTCAGCGTAAAAGGAAATGTATATTCAGATAAATGGTACAGGACAATATTAAAAGTGGGGGGGGCAGCATAATGGAGAGACAGTTGCAGTATAATAAAGTAGCATCATTTCTCTAAGAATAAAGATTTCCTCTATCAGACAAAATGAAATGTGGCTCTGGTCCATAGGGGCACCTCATATTAGACCCTAAAGTATCGGTTGCATGCTACAGAGCAAATTTTAACCTCACAATAACGTGCAGCCAATACCCTAGACAGGGATGTTGAACATAGAAATGAATAATACAACTGATCCAGTGGGTGAAAAAAAAAAGTATAGAGGTGAAGATATTCCAACAAGAATGGAGTTCATCTGAATGAAAGAACATGAGATAACTGAAACATTAAAAGCGCCCAAGGGTGAAAAGTGATTGTGTAGTTCCTGAATTTATTCTGGAATAAGGGAAGACAGAGGAGAAGAACCATACACACACACAAGACGCAACTATGTATGATCTAACTCTGTAGAACTGAAAAGTGTTATGAAGAAGTGGATTGGAGGGAGTTGAATGAGATAAAGGAAACAAAGAAGAAATATTCTTCCTTACAAAAGACTTTTTGAAGTAGGGAATTTAAAAAAAATTTCTTTACAGTAATCTCACTCAGCTAAGCAGTCTAAAATCACCTCCACTCTGACCTTTTGCCGAAGTAGCAATGGTCTAAGCCACTCAGCCAGTCAGCATCCCATATGAACTTAAACTGTGGAAGTGCTGTGTCTTGTGACACTGCTTCTGACTCAGGGCAGTGGACAAGATGCAGGGATGACCCGTCATCCAGGAGGTGCCAAGATAAGAGGGAGGGAAGAGGGTAGAGGGGAGTGGAGTATGTAGGGGATGGAATGGGTGGGAGTGGTTTCTATGTCTTTGTGTTGTATATGTATGTATTTACATAAGCTGTATTATAAAAAATATTGCTTATTTACTTTAAAAACTCACCCTCTGTCATATAATGTGCAATATGGAAGATATAGTCCTCGAAGAAAATCCCATACATTCTTGTAAGACCAATTCAATATTGCATTGACTCTCATCATTGGTGGCCAGTTGCTATCAGTTGGGCTAAAATAGTCAAGTTGATCTGTAAATCAAGAATTCATACATTATGAATAGCATATGGCAGATACGTTTTAGCTGGGACAAAATAAACACTGAAATTATTCCTCCACCACTTTTCAAATTCCAACAACCTCATCTATATTTGGAAGTACAGCACTAAGTATCTGGCATGTGATCTCCATATCCATTTTGACAATCTTTCTTCCCCTTTTCCAGGAGCACCAGGAGGTGCTCAGATGAGAGGGAGGGTGGGAGGGGTGTGGAGTGTATTTAGGGATGAAATGGGTGGGAGTGTTTTTATGCCTTTCCCTTTTTGGCTACCTCCCTTGGAAGGGGGAAGGAGCCTTGGTATATGTATTTACCTAGTTGTACCTAGTTGTATTTTACGGGAAGGGGAGCTATGCTCGTGGGGTCCCGTCTTCATATCTCATTTTATCTAAACTATTTTTAAATTCATGTATTGTTTTTGCACACACCACTTTCTCATCTAACTTGTTCCAACTGTCTATTGCTCTGTGAGGAAAGCTGTTCTTTTTAAAATCTCTTCTATAGCTGTCTTTTTTTATTTTCTTTCCGTGTCCTCTTGTATTTCTGTCATCCCATTTTATCAGATTCTCTCTATCAGTAATTTCTATGCCTTTCATGATTCTGTAAATAGCTATCAAATCTCCTCTCTCTCTTCTTTGCTCTAGTGTCTGTAGTTTAAGTTTTTGTAGTCTCTCTTCATATGATAGTTTTGAGAGTGTTGGTGCCAGTTTTGTAATTGCTCTTTGTATTCTTTCAAGTTTTTTTATACATTTTTTTGTACTTGGTGACCATATCGTTGCTGCATATTCCAATCTTGGTCTTATCAGGGTGATTAGGATTTTCCTCACCATTTCTTCATCCAGGTATGTAAATGCCACTTTGATTGTTCTTATCAAATTATAAGTTTCTCCAAAAATCTTATTTATATGTTTCTCAGGTGACATATTATTCATAACAATGACTCCCAGGTCCTTCTCATTTTCTACTTTTTTTATTCCTTCTTTTCCCAAATTATATGATCCTGTTATTCTGTTTTTGCTTTTTCCAAATTCCATTATACTACACTTTTTTGTATTGAACTCCATCTCCCACTTCCTACTCCATTCTTGTACTTTATTTAGATCTCTCTGTAGTGATTCACAATCTTCTTCAGTTTTCACTCTTTTCAGTAATTTTGCATCATCTGCAAAGAAGCTCATATAGCTTTCAATTCCTTCATCCATATCATTAATATATATAGCAAACATTATTGGGGCCAGAACTGTTCCCTGCGGGACACCGCTTATTACTTCATTCCATTTTGAGTGCTGATCTCTTATCACTACTCTCATTTTTCTTTCTTGCAAAAAGTCTTCCATCCAATTTAGCAATTTACCTTGTATTCCTCCTTCATATTCTAATTTCTTAAGCAACTTCTTATGTGGTACTTTGTCAAAAGCTTTTTTTAGGTCTAGAAATGCACAATCAGCCCATCCATCTCTTTCTTGTATTATATCTATTAGCCTTGAATAGAAACATATTAAATTGGTGACGCATGATCGTCCTTGTCTGAATCCAAATTGCCTTGGATTTAGTACGTTGTTTTTTTTCCAAGTATTTTACCCATCTACTTTTGATAATTCTTTCACATATTTTTGCTATTGTACTTGTTAGAGAGACTGGTCTATAGTTGGTAGGTTCTTCTTTATTTCCTCCTTTATATATAGGTACTATATTTGCTTTTTTCCAATCTTCTGGAACTTTTCCTTCTTTTAAGGAACTGCTTATTATGCTATGTATTTTGTCTGCCAGTTCATTCCTGCATTCTTTCAGAATCCAGTTTGCTATTTCATCTGGCCCATGCGATTTTCTGACATCAAAATTACCCAAGTGTGTCAATATTTCATTCTTTGTTACTTCTATTTCTTCCATAGGGGGGACTTTTTCCTTCCACTCAATCTCTTCAGGTTGTATATTTTCCCTTGTAAACACTGATTTAAAATGTTTGTTCATAATTTCTGCCATTTCCATTTCCTCAGTGTATTCAACTCCTCCTTGTCTTAATTTCTCTAAGTCTTGTTTGTTTTTCAGTTTATTGTTTACAAATCTGTAGAATAGTTTTGGTTGATCTTTACACTTTTCTATAACATCTTTTTCATATTTTCTTTTTTTCTCTCTGCACTTTTGTACATATTCATTTCTATAACCAGTATATATTTTCCATTTTTCAGGTCTTCTGTCTTTTTTCCATCTGTTCCAGGCTTTGTCTCTTTTGTCCTTTAACTCCCTACAACTTTTGTTGTACCAGCATTTTACATATTCTTTTTCTTGTTTTTGTCTTGGGACATACTTTTCCACTCCTTTTTTGTAAATTTTTGTCAAAATATTCCATTTCTCTTCCACTGTTGTTTCTTCTTTGTATATTTCTTCCCAGTTTTCTTGTTGGAAGAATTCTCTTATTTTATCAAAGTTTGTTTTTTCATACATCATTCTTCCTTTTCTATATTGTTCATTTCTTTTCATATATTTTTCTTCATTAAGTTCCAGTTCAATCAATATGTGGTCACTTTTACCTATTGGTGTTTTATATTCAATCTTGTCCACTATTCTAGGTTCAGATGTAATTATTAAGTCTAGCCTCGATGGTTCTTCTTCATTTCTATACCTAGTGTTCTCTTGTATCCATTGTGTCATTGAATGGTCAGTAATCATCTCAAGTAGAGCATTTCCCCATGAGTCATCACCACTCTTTACTGTCATTTCTTCCCAGCAGATTTCTTTGCAATTAAAGTCGCCCATCATAACTATTCTTCCTCCGTCTTCCATTATTTTAGTTAATGCTATCTTTGTGTCCTCTAACATACTTTTATGTTCACTCTCCTCCCATGAGGCTGTTTTCGGAGGCACATAATTGATCACAAATTTTCTGCTCTTCTTATCTCGGTCTTCCACTTCTATCATAATCATCTCTACTGTATTCTTTCCATATATGACACCTTTCACGTTTATATCCTTCTTAGTCAGGAACATAACTCCACCCCCTTGTTTTTTCTCTCTGTTTCTAATCCAATAATTGTATGTATCATGTCCTACACTGTTGGGTGGTAGTGGGCCTTTTAATTTTGTTTCTACAATTCCCATTATGTCCGGTTCTTTTTCTTTCAAATAATCATTCAGTTCATTCAATCCTGTTATCAATCCATCTATATTTGTGTAAGACACTCTTAGTTTTCTGCCACTTCCATTGTATTCTCTGTTTCCCTTATGTTTTTCTTTAGTATGTCGAACTGCTTTATTTTCATGTTCACTACTCTCCAATAGAATCTCTCTTTCTCTGACTCCGTTCTTTCCTCGTTTTTTGCCTTAGCTTCAATTCTTTTCTGCTTTTCTGCCTCTCTTTCCTCCTTATTCATTTCTCTTTTTATCCATACCTTTTTATATTGATCATTTGTTGCTAGTTTCCCTGTCTTGGATAGAATTTTCTCTGCTGTTGTTTGTGACCTGAATTTAATCTTAATTGGTCTGGTCTTATCTGTACTATATTTTCCGAGTCTGAATTTTTCCTCAATTTCCTTTATAATTTCTGGTTCATCTTCCTGGACTAATTTTAATAAACTGCTTACTCTTTCATTTTCCTCCTTGATTCTTGCAGTTCTATCTGGGTTATGTTTCTCTTCCATTCCTAATATAATTATACATTTCTTTTTGTCAGCTAATTCTCTTACTATATTCTCCTTCTGTCTCATCACTTTAATAACTGAGTCTTCATTATGTTCTTTCAATTGCTGTTTGACTATGTCAGTGAATGAAACCTTATTCCCTTCTTGAGTTATTCTCCAATTTTTAGCTTCTGTAGCTAGTTTCTCTCTGTTTTCATTACTATTCTTCTTCAATTTCTCATTCTCCTCCTTTACATTTCCTAACTGTCTTTTTAGGTCCTCTATTTCTTCAGTTAAGTTTCTGTTAGCCTTCTCTAGTTGTTCCAACCTTTCAATTCTTTGAAAAATGGAGTCTACGTTACCTAACTTACGCTCCAAGTCCTCGATCACCTTATCAACTCTCTCCTCTAGTCTTATCAGTCGGGGGGGGGGGGGGGGGGGGGGGGGGGGGCGGCTGGGCCCCCCCCACCCTCTTTAAATCCCTGGAACATATTCTCGTCACTTTCTTCTGTATTGCTCCTCTCTATACTTCTAATCTTTACATTTTTATTAGACATTTGATCCTCGCTAAGTCTTTTGTTTACCTTCCGCTTGTCTGGCTGGTCAAAGTCTACTCCCTCCTCATTTCCTTCCATTTCCCTCAGTAATCCCTCCCCTTTTCCTCTTTCCCTACGTTCCCACTACTCCACGAGCAATTTCCCCCCCACCCTGCAAAAACACTAGGCACTTCTCTTTGCGTTGGGATCCACAGACTTCACTTTTCTTCAGAACGTCTTCTAAGCCGTCCATTCGTTGAAGTGTATGTATGTATGTATGTTCTTCCCCTTTCCACATTAAGAGAGTTGAGCACCAGTACCTATTCTCCCTCCTTTTACCAGTTGGTGACAGAAACAGACCCACACTAATAAAACAGACAACTGTCCATTTCTACCTAAAGAGATCTATGAGAGGGTCTGTGGATCAATGCTGACTACTGTGGTGCTGCAGAGTTCCATACAAATACAACACATACAACAAGTTCAAAGTTTCTTAACAGAGAGATTTGTAGAAGGGGCTGAGGACCAATGCCAGCCATTGTGGGACTGTAGGTTTTCATAACTATCTATATAGCAACAGGCTTTTTCTGCCTTATAAGGGGAACACTTATTATCTTATCCCTGTTCATGCCCAAGACTCTTACTGCCACTTTCACACACAAACATATATATATATATATATATTACAAAGGATTACAAAGGCGGAGCATACCGACAGGAGACCTTTTGATCCATATCTAGGTCGGATGCGAAAAAAAAATCATATTAATAATAAAATAATAAATAAAAACTATAATAATGTAAATAACAAATAAAATACATAAATAAATGCATAGGTATAGTTAAAAAATAAGCAAACTGGTAAATAGTAAATAATAATAAATTGACATATAACTAATAATAAATGAAAATCAGACAGACAAAAGATAACAAAACAAAAACTAATAATATAAGATAAATTATAATCATTACAGCATCTTACTTAGGTATTTATCTAAATGATTCTTAAAGCTTCGAACTGAACTACATTGCACTACCTGTGCAGGAAGTTTATTCCATTCATTAACTACACGGTTGGCAAAGTTGTTTACACCCACTTCCAAATTGAATTATTTCCGGACAGTTTGAGACCATTGTTTCTTGTCTGATTCTCATTCAATGTGAAAAGTTTGTCACTTTTGATGTTGTCAATTCCCTTTAAAATCTTAAAGACCTGTATCAAGTCACCTCTGAGTCTACGCATCCAGAATAGAAAGGGGTAAATGTCACACCTCCTCAGTATGGAAATATAGTTCTAAGAGCATTTGATGTTAAAAGGCAAAATGGCTTATGCATAATGCCAGCATTTTCCCTTTTCTATTCTAGATGTCTCATATATATATATATTTATATATGTACATATATATATATATATATATATATATATATATATATATATATATATATATATGTAAGTAAAGATTGACAAATATTTTGCCACCTCACCTATATATATATATATGTATATATACAGGTACTCCTCGTTTAACGACGACAATTGGGACCAGCGCGCCGTCGTTAACTGAATTGGTCGTTAAGCGAAAGTGTATACATATACGTACATGTACTGTATGTACAATGTCCAGCAATACATGTATCTTTATTTTTGTGTATTTTTCCTCTTTTATACAGTACATTAAAGCTTTATTTACTGTTTATTTACGGTGGTTAGGTTCCTAAAATTACCGTATATGACCAAATCTGCGTATGCTGACATTCCATATTGAATACCTGGGTATTTTTTTAGTTTCGACCATGGGCGCAATATAGCAATAGAAAATTAATTATTAATTTTGTAAATTAAAATGTATCAACGTAATATGCAATTTTGTGGGCAGAAATGAAAGTAAAAAATACCTTGCTACAAGAAAATATGCTAATGAACGAAGTCGGTAGCATAGGCTCGGGACGCCATCTTGTCGTCTGCCAACGTCTCTCACGACGACGACAACGAGGACGAGCAGGATGACATTTAATTTGCAGGTAATGATTTATTAAACACAGGTTAGGTTAGTTTAGTTTAGGTTAGACGAATTAATTTATCATCCTTTCATTTCTTCGACATCGGCATCTATCATAACAAACATGGTGTACCATTCGTCCGACATGACTTCGTTACTTACGAAATCTGTTTTAGCATTTTTTTTTCATTTCCGCTCACAAAATTGCATATTACGTTGATACATTATAATTTACAAAATTAATAATCAATTTTCTATTGTTATATTGCGCCCATGGTCGAAACTAAAATTTACCACTACCGGTATACACTGTACCCCAGGTAGTTTTTGCAGCTTGCAGGATGGTAATGTAGACCTAAGCTTCAGAACACTTTACCTCACAGCTAATATCCACCATACAAGTTCATTTATAACATCATACAAATTTGCCTCAGCCAACTTAATTATCGTACACGACGTCGTAACTTCGGGAGATTTACGTTAAACGACGTCATAAAGCCCGTCGTTACTCCGAGTTGTCGTTAACCGAGTAGGTCGTTAAACGAGGAGTACCTGTATATATATATATATAGCAAAAGACTTTTTCACCTTTAAAAGGGAGGTTGCCATCCAAGAGATGTACCCATTCCTCCTCTATTTGTTTCCTGTTTATCTTTGCTCCTTGTGGATGAAGGGCCATCCCTGTTCCCTGCTAACTGCCTAAGAAGCAATACAGCAAGACACAACACTACAGCAGGGCCCAACAGCCTATACTAGTTTACCCTCACCACTTTATTAATAAGGCAAATAAATTTATCTTTTCTGTCTCACATTCAAAGTTTAAACCCCATACTGTGTCTTAGGCACAATCACCCCTTCATATAGTCTTCTCTTTGTGTCCATCCCTAGATACCTATTTCTTATGACGAAAAATACAGAAGTAAAAACAGGGTTCAAACCTGCATAGGGGTCATTCCTCCTTGTTCCCATTATGACGGCTTTGATTTGGGGTTTCTGAACTAGAAGATTTGCTAGTGCTTCCTTCATGGGCCCAGGTATAACCATACAATCTAAATCATACCTATAAAGAAGAAAATAATCATATAAATACAATCACAAACACATCTTGAAACATATATGAAAGTCCTCATGCCCATATATGCACAAGTATATATATATGAATCCATTATAAAAGTAAAACAGGGGAAAGATTTGGGAGTGTTGATAAAAGATAACTTGTCACCTAACAGACAGGATTGTGGGAGATATATATGGATTGCTGCAGAAAATTAGAGGCTTTTGTATATGGATGAAGAGATGATGAAAAAAACTCATAGAAACTCAAGGATGGGTCTAATGCCAGATAGAGTTTGATAATTATCGCTGCACTTTTATTTGATACATCCTAGTAATGAAACCTAATGCTCTAATAGCTCTATTCCTGCTGCTAATATGCACTGTTTCCTGGATTTAAGGTCGGGACTCGCTAGAACTCCCAAGTCTCTCTTGCATTCAGTTTTCTCTAACAAAGTGTTATCTAAGCTGTACATGCTTACTGGGTTGTGACATTCCTCCCAAAACTCTAAGCAATCATTTAAATTGATAAAAAAAGCCTCTCTTTCTTCTACACTCTTCTCACTACCAGGCCCATATGCACTAACAAAGACCCACATCTTCCTTCTCAGTTTCACCTTCATCCACATTAACCTTGATGAAACTTCCTTTCCACTCCATCACATGCTTTCCTATCTCCTCACTAGTAGAGCCACCCCTTCCCTCCCTTGTCCTCTCCTCACTCCTGACACCCTCCACACTACACTCCCAAACTAAAAATCATCCCTCCCTTTCAACTTAATTTCACTCAATGGCAACACATCCATCTTTCTTCTCACAAAAATATTGCCTATCTCTTCCCTTTTACTCTCATCTGCAATACTCATGCATATTAAAAGACCCAAAACTTAGGGTTCTGTGTGGAAAACTCCTCCCAGACCATCTTATGCCTTCATTTTTCATAGGAATAGGGTTACAGAAAGCAGGATACCTAGTCCCATCACTATCCCATTTTAGCTGCCTTTTATGACCTGAGTGGGAAATATCTGTGACAGTATTCTTTCTCCTACCACAGGGGAAATATAAAAAATTCAAACTAGACACAACTGCCACCATACCTTTCACCAGAAAAGATGTAGAAGGGGCAATAAGAGAACTTAAAAATTCTCATGCATGTGATACAGACTTACCTTACTATGGATTGCTGAACAAACTCTGTAACCTGAGGGAAAGCATTGTTTTCTGTAATGTATACAGCCTGAAGCCTTGTGTTTGGAGACCTTCTCTGAATGATAGCCTGAGCTAAATGCAGCACTGCTAAGCAATCTTTCCCTCCATTGTAGCAAACTGTGATTTCTTCAGGACTGCAAAAGAAGAGTCCCAACAAAAGTGTCAAGAAATTGCAATAAAATTTATATCATTGCAATAACATTTTATGTATAAGTTTATCATATCTATATACATACATGTATATATGTATATATATATATATATATATATATATATATATATATATATATATACATATATATGTGACTGAATCAATTCTATATGTATTCAGATATTTCTGTTGAAGTACTTTATATAATTTCCAGGGCTAAGGAAAGCATGAATAAGAAAGGCTAGCGCAGAGAGTGTAGAAAGCAGAAGTGGATAGAGCGAGTTTGAGAGGTAGACTAAGAAAGAATTGGGGTGAATTGGACTTTGGATGCATGTAAAATGTCTGTTGAGCATGGAAGAGAGTGAACAAGATACAAGTAAAAGGAGGGAGACTGTAAATAGATCAAAGGATTATGCAACCCAAAAGGATGTTTTTCAAATCTCCTTCATAATCAATTTTGAGAAGATGTGGAAGATATTGCCTCCAGTGAAGTTGTGAAGGCAAACTAATCCTGGCTGTAGGGCCCAAGTAGTGTGAGGGGGGGGGGGGGCATGTTGCACTTTATCCTCATGGTATTGAGATGGGAGGGATGACTAAATGTATTTTATTTGTTCATATGCTGTAGTGGGGTATTCAGTATCTGGTGACATGCAGTCACTACTTTAAAGACTGTTAGGAGCACCCCAGCAGACCAAAGCCACACATATGTCTATATTAAATTAAATCTTTACTCACAAAGGAGTGATGTGGTACTTTTGTATTCCTACTGTCTCTCTTCTATGCTGACTATCTATTACTCTATCTCTTCCTTTTCTGATCTCTCTGTGATGGTAGGGAGGGTGGAGAAGAATGTCACCACTATGTTCCTATGCATGTTGCAGAAAGTAACTAAAAGGGATGAAGTGAGGGGGCTGGGGATTTCTTTGTATTCCTTTCCTATGAAAAGTCAAGGAATAAGAGGGTCAGGGAGAATTATGACAACCATAACCCTAGTAATTGGGTCAATAAATGGTATGGATGAGAGTAAAAGGGAAGAGATTGGTAATATATTTTGGAGAAGATAGATGGATGTGTTAGTACAGAGTGAAACAAAACTGAAAGGGAAGAGTGAGTTGGATTTGGAACATGATGGGTATGGTGTCTGGAGTGGCATGTGAGAGGAGAATGACAGAGAGGAAAGAAAGAGGGAGTGACTGAGAGAGGAGATGGAGGAGAGAGAAAGGAGAGAGAGGAGAGATGAGAAAGTGATGTAAAATACTGGAAGTCATTACCTGTATCTGGTAAAACACTGCTCAAGGATATCAACAGCTTCTTTAACTGGACTGCTCAAAGAAGGAACACTGGATATAAGGTTTCCAATGTGATATTCAGCAGATGAAATTGTGTCCGGGTTGTACTCAATTATTGCATCTGCAGACCAATAATGATTAAAATACAAATGAAGTACATAAAACTTAATAATATGTACAGAGGCTATCTACATAGGAGTGAAGATACAGAACATAACATTAAATCAATCTACTTTTTTTCTCTACTCTCCTTAACCCCTTTGTTGGAATTAATGATGGGTACCTGTAAGTGGTGATTTTGTGAGAGAAACAACTTATCTTGAAAACCTGTCAACACCTTCAACTATATCTGAAAGTGCATCACCAAAGGTTGACACTCAGTCTATGGACTAGGTCTAAGATCTCTTATCAACTTGCACTTCCTCCAGCTTTCACATTAGAGCTTATATTTGATAACTGCTCCTCTCCTACTCCCATATGCCAATTGAAAAAGAAACAGTCCTACACCTATACAACAAAGACAAGAGTCAAAATGTCTTTCTAGAGAGAACTATGATAAGATCTATGGAATGACATCAGCTGCTGTGGGAATACAGTTTTTCAGTCAGTGAAATTAAGCAACAATTATCATTATAACCCTTTTGCTACTAGGAGATTACCTATCTATCTATATAGCATGAGCTTTTTCTCCCTAGGAGGTAGCCAAGTCAAAGGCACATATTTGCTCCCACCCACCACCCTTACCTCCCTCTTATCTTGGCTCCTCATGGATGAGGGGTCATCCCTGTATTTCACCCACTGCCCTGTGTCAAACACAATGCAGGAAGACACAGTACATTCACAGCATAGCCGCTCCACTTAATTGGCGACCCCCACTCTGTCCCATTATGCAGCAAAGAAGATGGGAAAAGTCACTTCCGGTTTAGGCTGTGTCAAAATATCATTCACACATAAGCACCCCCTACCCCTCCCTTCCTTGCATAAGTATCATCTATACATATTCTTCACTCATCCGTATCTCCTGCCTTCTCCCTTCCTTGCTCAACAGACATTCCCCTCTTTCTCAATGCCCCCTTCACCCCATCCATCCATCTCATCCTCAATTATCCCCTCAAGTTCACTCCCTCTGCCTTCCACACCTCTTTTATTAATCTTTCATCATTCTTTCCATGTGTCCAAACCATTCCAATAATCTTTCATTAACCCTATCTCCTTTTCCATTGCAATCCTGATCCACCCAACCCCTACTTTTCCTAAACCTGTTCCTTACCAATAACGCCCTCTGTTCCTCTCCGAAACCTTTCAATTAAAACCCTCCCATAAGCCTTCCCAACTGCACTCAGCAAAGTGATCCCTCTGAAACTACTACACTCACATTTCTCCCATTTTCCAATGTAAAGCATATACAGGCACTTCTCCAGTCCTCTGGCACTCTACCCTCCTTTAGACACACATTAAACAATCTCACTAGCCAGTCCACAATTACTGTGCCTCCTTTCTTCAGGCACTTCACATAACACCCATCTAACTCAGGTGCCTTACATGTTCTCATAATTTTCAGAGCTACTTGCACATTATCTGTTCTTATCTCTCCTCCACTTTCCTCTCCCACCACTTAGTGCCTCCCACAGCTAGCACCAGTCCCTCCTCCACTTTCAACAACTCTCTAAAATACTCCACCCATCCTCCCCTTACTGCCTCCTTACCATGGTGATGAATAAAGTATCCTGATAGCATCCAGAATATAAGAATAAATGGCACCCTTATTGAAGAGAAGACACCAGACAAGTTGTAACCCCAATGATACAAAGGTGTCACAGAAATTAACAAGATATCCTGATGCCAGTCGGAACAAAAGAATAGCCACCTAGTATGGATGGGGCTAATTTGCACAATATTGAGTAAACTATTTAAATATTTCATATCTCACCTTTTCCTATTTTTCTCCTTAAAGCTGCTTCAGCTTCTTCAACCAGTCTAGGTTCAAAGGCTTCCATTGTTATCTTAGTTTTGTAGTAACTGTAGAAAGGAGTAAATATCTTCATAAAACATACAGCTACAGTAAACACATTAAAAATCAAAAGTAGAGTATCATGCAACCTATCACATAAATTAACCTTTTCTTTATAAAATCTGCCATTAGCAGATTAAATATATTTGTCACTGCCTAAAACTAAATCTACAAAGTATGCCATTAGGCTGAAAAAGTTAATCAAATCATTCACAATATCAATCTCTGGGCCACCTTTCAATTGAATCATATTTGCCATCATTCTGCAGGATTTCATGGAACTTTTTTGTATATGCAAGTACCTATGATTGGTCTTTAAACTTTGGAATGGTTCTAAAAATGAAATACCATAAAAAGTAGCACATTAATATCATTACAAAAGGGTACAAACTAATAAATTTTCTGCCTATGTTTCTGGTTAATTTATTATTATATATACAATTACCATGACAGAACACAACACATTTATGTATATCTCAACATCAAGCAACCCCTTAAGCATGGGGTTTGATACTCATAATTTTCTACAATGATATCTTGTGTGCAAAAACCTATGAATGAAATGGATCATGTATCTAAAAATAAGCACTTTCGTCACTTTCTGACATTTTATATCAACCAATGAGGCCAACAATGGGTATCTTGAAGTGGTGGTCCTGCAAAATAACATCTGAGAATCATCTCCTTGCCACCCACCTTCAAAATCTGTCTACATCTTCACCTCTATCTAAGGCAGAGGTTCTCAAACTTTATTGCTTAGTGGTGTACTAACGACATATCTTGGAATTTGACGGCACACCAACTCTACAGTCAGTGTAGTGTAAGTTTGGTACCTATTCCACTGACACAGAAATTCACACCTGGTATAATATAAGTGTTTACCTAGTTGTATTTTACGGGATGGGAGCTATGCTCGTTGTGACCTGTTTTCGTATTGTATGAATATGTGCATGCATACACATGTAATAATAATAGTAATAATAACAACACCAATAATAATAATAAATCTAAGTACACATACCTAACCATAAAAATTACAAAGTGCGCTTAGGGGATAGTTGTGGCACACTGTATGAGAACCAGTGAGCTACGAGAACAATCCTAGGGAGCCAGCACTCATTCTGGACTGGGTTCAGGATCTCCCTCTAACAACTTCTACTATATTTTCTCCATCTTTTCATACAAAGAGAGCTGACAACAAGTGTTGCCCTCCTACTATAAACTAGTGACATGAAAAGAGTCCCACATTAATACAACTCAAACAATTGTCAAGCATTTCTTCGGTAAGAGATCTATGCGAGGACCTGAGAACTGCTGCCAGCCACTGTAGGGCTGTGGGTTTCCAGTCAGTGATACTCAAGGCAACAATTATTATTGTTATATATATCATCCTGTCTACAGCAGCAGGCTATTACAATAATGTCACAATTTGTGATAAATTTCTTGCCTCAGTTCTCTACTGTAGCAGACCCATGACTTCAAGGAATCTAGCCATGTAAGTCACTCAGTGAAAATATTTTGTGCCACTGTCAGGCAAGACTAAAAGGAGAACAGCATAGTATAACATGCTCTTTGTTTTCTTGTGTGATGGCTGCACCTGGGGCAATTAACCCCTAGAAAATGATGATGCCTATGTAAATGTCATGAGCCGTTAGTAGGTATATGAGGATGCTAGTGTCGGTGTCCTGATTATATTTATTTTGTAGTTGTAGATGAGTGACCTCCATATTCTGTGAACAGTATTGATTGCATTTTCTGTGGTTACATTTATTCAGGATCAAAGAGAACAAGTATAACACCATTAACTTTATATCTTGTAGTAAACATATTGTGATGCATCATCGTACATCAGGCAGCCTAATGTGTGCATGAATATTTGACTTGTATTGAAAAGGCTAAATGTCTCTTGCCAGGGCAACTCTATGTTGGTACTGTTTTAATGTAAACTGTGACCTGAACATAGACATTCCAGAGCACATCCTGCTTGTCTTGAAAGATGTCCCTTCATTGGGATGATCTCTGGAGGAGTTTGGTGAAATACAGAATTTGGCAATCTATTGTGGAGTGTTTGTTCTGTGATATGAGTGTATATACATATATATATATATATATATATATATATATATATATATATATGCATATGTAAGTGTGAGTTCAGGAGAAAAATGGTAGAATCTACCATTATTGAATATCAGCCCAATATGAATATTTCAAAGGGGCAATGGTCCCTGGATATAATGTCCGGACTTTTCATCTCTAACTTACTAAAAACACATTTACCTCCTGACCTCACATATGGAGTGAGCCGAGGGTAGAGACCTCATCCCATGTCCCCCCTTCTTATGTCAAGGTTGCTACTTAAGTAACACACTCTCTCTCTGAATTGTATCTACTGAAGAGGATTGCAGTATGCAATTGAAATATATAGATTCCCCGTTTCCAGTCTTTTCTACTCCAACAGTGGTTTCTATGTGATATATGTATATATTTGTATGGACATACTGTGAGGTACTGGAGGTTGGCTATTATAGAAGCTGGAGTAAAATACTCCTGGAGTTGTTTTTACACTGCATTTGATGGACTGTGTGTGATGTTATGTGGGTGGGTTTGAGGAATTTTGTAAAGAAGTTTGTATCTATCATTTTCTTGAGCTGCTCAATAGGAGGGATTTTGGTTTCTGTGTGTAGATGTTCTATTGGTGTCATTTTAGCATAGCCAGTTACTATTTCCTATACTTCACTTTGTGTTGCTTATCAGATGTCCGTTTTTCTATTGCTGGATATGATACTGTAGATGCACAGTTAAGTATATTTCTTATGAGCTATGTACAGTGATAAGTATTTCCCTCTGCTGTCCCAATCCTGTGCATTCAAATTTCTTCAGTATGTTCTTTGGTTTATTTACCTTTCCTATGTAAGAGGAAGGTCATATGAATATCAAATAGAAACTCTAATAGGGTTTTTGTCCAGTGGAAGAAGTTGACTTTTTATTATAACCAATGTGCGTTTTCTAGATTCATGGTAGTCAGAAGTAAGTGGCATCTCTGATTTTTGAGGACTTCTCATGGGATGCAGACATTCTGTTTTGTTAGATATAATTCAAGCATAATAAGATGACCCACGCCCAGACAATTCGTCCACAACCTTTCCTAGTGTAGTTCCTTATACTCTTGTCATACTATATTATGTTTGCTGTACCCTCTTTTTTGTAATTTACACTGAAGATGTAATATACGAAAGCACTCTGCTCTGTTTGTTTATTTTCTTAAGTGGTTACCTTGCATAATAAGATGAATCTATGTATTTTCAGCTACTATTCTGTAGTTGTGGTGTTGGGCTATTATTGTCTGAGCATATTTCATAACAATAAGCAGTATCTCTTAGGAATTCTGATGGGATGAAGATATTCTGTTTTGTGTCAGCCACAGTTCCAGATTACTGAAGTAAATTTTTGTGTTTTCTGGCTGCTATTTTGTAGTTGTGGTGTTGGACCATTATAGTGACGGCACAATTCTTAACAAAAGAATATGTATCTACAGAACATTTTCAAATGGGCTAAATACACACTATAACTTCTATAACAAAAGAAAAAAGTACACACCAAACATGGTGAAAATATTTTCTTCAAACTATGACACCAGAAAAAAAAAATAAAAAAAAATGAAATAACTGACACTCACCTCATAGCTCTACAGTATATCCACTACTAACCACACATTCTTTACAAATACTAATGCTCTGAATCTTATCAACTTTAATGATAACCACACACGTGGGTATTGCCAAGTAATGTGTTGGTACAGCTTGTAAGATAATCATGATAAGCACGTTTTTGACACGTGTATTAAGCTATTGTCATTATGGAAGTAACTAGCACTGATACATGCAGCTATTGATGTCACAATACAAGATGATACTGATTTATTGACAGCCAATGAAATGTTATGAGTGAAAATGAAAATCCCCTTGGCTACTGCAATGACAAGAATGTGCATAGGTGCTTTACAAAACTACTTACCTATGAAATAACTTTGGATATGAACCAAATGCGACATTTGGAAATTCCTTCACTGTTTCATTGAGAGTTGTAGCAAATGCCACTTCATCCTCAGCCAAGAATAACTTTCTCACATGAAAACCAACCCCTGGGCGATAGAACAAGGTCTGCAATGAAGTTCAAACAAAAATAATTTACTTTCACTTATTTCATAAACTTTTGATTGTTGATATATAGTCTCATAAACAATAAATTGATGAGTAGATACAAAATTAAGTAATAGTAAAATGACACAAATGAAAATTCTACAAACCTTCCCAAGCAGGTCAAAACCTCTTTGAAGCAAGTGTGGAACCCCTGGAAAGATAGTGACGTTTCTTACACTCACTACAGGATATACACTTTTGATTCCTTTAATCTTGTCTTCACCATAGTGAAGAACTGCTGATTCAGGTACCTGTTTTGATATCAGAACAAGAATATAAAATGAAGTATTCATATCATGTATCATAACTGGTGGCTACCAAAATATTATCTATATAAAGGGCTGAGATTTAACGCTGAATGTGAGATATTTTTTCCTCACCTGTATGCTTGGCAGCAGCCAAAATATCTACGAGTAAAAGAAGTAACATTTTGGGTACAAAATGAGCATGGACATGCAGTTACATTACTGCCTGGAAATAAAAAGCACAGAAAATTCAGAGATATGATTAAAAGAATTGGGAACAGTTCAGGATGGTTAATGTATTTATGGGAGTCAACTTGATTACAGGTAGGTTGATAGGATTGGTGTTACAGTACTGAGTGTATTTATTTGGGACCAGTTGCAGTGCCACAACCAAAGTGTTCTGACTGTGGCAGTGGGAGATGTCAGGAGAATGATTGTGATGGGAGAGGAGAATGACAAAGCTATAGCAAAAGAGGAGATACAAGGAACACTGAAAAAAGATGAAAGTTGGAAAGACACATGAGTTGAATGGCTGTCACATGGAATATTTGAGAATGGGTGGAGTAGTTGTAGTTACTGTGGAATAGCTAGTGAAAATGTGTTATGCGTGTCTATGGTAAGGAAGTTTATTGGTGGATTGGAGACATGTATGTATAGTTCCACTATACAATGGGAATAGGGGCAAACAAGAATGTAGTAATTTTAGTGAGATCAGTCATCATATCACCAGAGTTAATTATGAACATATGACCCATCTCCACTCTGCCAGACTGGTACATATTCATAAACTGTTTGGCAACCCATCACAAAAGTGAAAGAAGAGAAAGATTTGGGAGAGATGATAAAAGACATATCAGCAGGATTGTGGGAGAGATGTATATACTATTGTAGAAGATTTAAGTGCCATTTCAGTATAGGGATGAAGAGATTTAAAAAAAAAAAAAAAAAAAAATCATCAAAACCTTGATCTGTCCCAGACTGGAATATGCGTTAGTGGCAGGGTCCCCACACAGAGTGAAGGATGTAAACAACAAGATTAAGAGAGTACAAAGGGCAGCAACCAAAATGATCTCCAGCCTGGCAGATAAACCATATGAGGAAATACTGGCTCTGCCAACTTTGAAAGATCAAAGAGAAAGAGGTGATATGATCACATTATTCTGGTCATTTAAGGGGATAGATTGTATTGACAGAAGGGATCTCCTAATTAAAGATGGGGGGGGGGGGCTTTAAAAGGTCATGGTAACAAATTAAGAAAGACCACATGTCTAAAGGATGTGAAGAAATAGTTTTCCATATAGATGCATAAATATGTGGAATAGCTTAGAAAGTGATACAGCCCTAGCTCACACAATACACGAGTTCAAATTTAATTATGATAATCAGAAATCAAGGATATAGATTAAGTTGGAACTGTACATGAATTTGAGGCTAGGTATGATAAAAAATTGGAGAATAGGAGACAGGACCGAACAAGCATTGCTCCTTTCCTGTATACTACAATTAGGTAAATATTAGCAACACATGGACATGACTAGAAAATATCCAGGGCAGAGGACCTCTCAAGTGCTATACTCCATTGATTGTGAGGGTTAACCAACAACATCAAATGTAGATCTGAGTTAAGGGTATTCTTGAATACTACCAAAAACTAATTGCTACACCACTATGTTCATTTACATTGAATCAGTGTTCTAACTCCTGTCAATCCATATGTTACTCTTTGCTAACTGCTGCATACAAAATTATATCATCAATAATTATTTTTCACTGCTATCAATCCATCCCATGGGTATAGTGTGTGTGTGTGTGTGTTTTGAATAAACCACCTCCTTACAAGGGAAAGAAAGCCCTTAGTTACATGTGCATGCACTTGCTGTAAACAAGTCTACAATCTATAATTTGATCTTATCTCTCATATCTTATTAGCATTGGCTGACATTGACACAAGATCTTTTTACTTCCTACTTCTTAGTTCAAAATTATTAACATTTTCATTTCATCATTTTCAAAGTCTACATCCACTTAATGCTAGTTTGTTCTTTACACTAGGAACTAATAACCAGATAAACCCAATACTATAAGTGATTACAAAAGGCAAACTCCAATTTTTTTTTGGCTACCTCCCAGGGAAAAAAAGCCTTTGGTACATGTATGTATGTACAAAAGGCAAAGGAAATGTATAGTTAGCTTCACTAGTACAGTGTAGTCTTCTGCAAAGCTAAAGCTTATCTCTTTACATTAAACCCTTTAATATAAATAATTCTACTAGGTCTTAAAACTAGTTGATAAAACCACAACACAAAGATTTATTAGTAGTTCAAGGTTCATTAAAGTGGTTCATGTACCTTACAAAATTAGTTCTAATCATGGAATAGAAAATATGTGCCAAACAACATGAAATATCAGATAAGATAGCAGTTTTTAGGACACCAACTGATAACAGCCAATGATAATATGAATAAAGTTACCCAATAATGAATTCCGTGTTTTATAAGACATCACGCTTGACAAAAAAAAAAAAAAAAAAAAAAAAAGACCGCGATGATTTTGATTCAGTTTTCTTACTTCAATATCCATATCCTGGTATGAAGCAAGATAGATGAATACAAACCTAATAGATTTAACCAGGGAAAGCTCTAGATTAAAAAGAAACTAAAAATGGCAACAAAACAAATATTCTTCTAAAGAGAAGACCAGTCTGATTAATTTTTTTTTACTTCAATATCCATATCCTGGTATGAGGCAAGAGAGATGAACACAAACTTTAAAGTCTAACTATACATGATTGTGTGAATTCCTTACCTTACCTTGGGGAAAAATCTGGGTCAAATGCTAAACATGATCATGAAGTAGGAATTGAGATAAAAGAATGGACGAAATATGGTCATATCCTTGATCAAAGTGTATGTCTGACATCCTAACCACTAGCCTTTATACCTTCATTTCGTCCACCCACCTTTTCTTTGGTCTACTTGTTCTTACTTCCAGTACCATAGATCTATGACTATGTACTTTAGTTAGACAATATGAGTCTGCTAACTTCCTATCTATATATCAAAAGGCATTTTCCCCCTTGTAAGGTAGGTAGCCAGCCAAGGCATACTTAGGCTAGGCTACCTTCCAATCATTGACCTTAATAGGTTGTTGGTTTCTCCAACTATCTTATTGATATGTTTGTTTATTACTCTAAGGTCTCTTTCTGAGTTCAATTTTTTTTTTAACTTCTTCACCAATTTTAGTTCTCGATATTCTTTTCTTACTTTTTCCAAACTCCATTATATTACATTTTTTTTACATTAAAGTTCACTTCCCACTTTTGACTCCATGTCCAGATTTTGTCTAGGTCTATCTGTAATAATTCACAATCTTCCTCTGTATTTAAGTATTTTTGTGTCATCTGTGAAGAAGTTCATATAACATTCCACTCCTTCATCCATGTCATTAATATATATGGCAAGCTTGATTGGAGCCAATACCAAACCTTGCGGGACACCACTTATCATTTCTTTCTGGGTTGAATATTTGTCTCTAATTACTACCCTCATTTTTCTCCCAGTCAAAAAGTCTTTCATCCATTCCAATAATTTTCCTTTGATGCCACCTATCCATTCTATTTTTCTTATTTGTTTTTTGTGTGGTACTTTATCAAATGCTTTTCGTAGATCTAAGAAAGCACAGTCCGCCCATCCATCCCTTTCTTGTATTATTTCTATTAGTCTCAAACAGAAACAGATCAAGTTTGTTGTATATGATCTTCCTTGTCTAAATCCAAATTTATTTGGATTCAGTATATTTTTTTCTTCCAGATGTTTAACCCATCTACTTTTGATAGCTTTTTCACATATTTTTGCTATTGTACATGTAAGGGAAACCGGTCTGTAGTTGGTTGGATTTTCCTTGTTCCCTCCTTTATATATTGGTACAATATTTGCATTTTTCCATTTCTGTGGTACCTTTCCTTCTTTGAGTGTTTAATTATCTTGTATATTTTGTCTGTCAATTCCTCTATGCACTCTTTCAATATCCAATTTGCAATTCCATCAGGACCGTGTGATTTTCTGACATCAAGGTTTTTTCTTTGATCTCTGATTTCCTTCTGTGTCACAGTTATTTCCTTCATTGGGGGGTATCTCTCTCCCTATTTCCTCACAGTTTAGTGAGCTTTCAATTGTGAATACTGATTTGAAACGCTTGTTCATAATTTCAGCCATTTCTACTTCTTTTTATTCATAATTCCCTTGGCGCGGTCTTTCTATTTCTTGTTTGTTTTTTAGTTTACCATTTACATGCCTGCAAAATAGTTTAGGTTGTTTTTTGCATTTTTCTATTATATCTCTTTTCTTTTCATCTCTGCATACTTTTACATAATCATTTCTTAGTTTGATATACATTTGCCATTTACTTGTTTTTTAATTTTTTTTCTATCTTTTCCAAGCTTTGTCTCCTTTATCCTTAGCCTCACTACATTTTTTGTTGTACCTGCTTTTTATGTATACCATTTCTTGCTACTGTTGTGGTACATATTTGTTCACTCCCTCATTGTAAATTTCTTTTAGTATATTCCATTTCTCTTCCATCTTTGTTTCTTCATTTAGGAAGTTATCCCAATTTGCGTTTTGAAAGAATTTTCTGAGTTTCTCAAAATCCATTTTGTTGTACATTAGTCTTCTATTTCTATGTTTCTCATTTCTTCTCACGTCCATTTGCTCTTTTAATTAAAATTCTATTAGTACATGGTCACTCTTCCTTATTGAAGTTTTGCAACCAATTCTGTCCACAATTTCAGGCTCTGACATAAGTATTATTTCTAGTCTTGATAGTTCCTCATTGTTTATGTATCTGGCATTTTCCTTTACCCACTGAGTCATTGTGTATTCAATGGTCATATCAAGTATGTTTCCCCAGAGGTCTTCTCCACCCTTCACTGTCATTTCTTCCCAACATATTTTGAGTTAAAATCACCTATAATTACAATATTTCCACTTTTTTCAGTAAATTAGTTAGTTCATATTTTGTGTATTCCAACAATTTTGAATGATCACTTTCTGTCCAAGACTGTGTTTTGGGGGGCACATACATTACTACAAGTTTTCTACTTTTCATATCACTATTTTCAACTTTTACCATAACTGATTCCACATTGTTATTTCCTGCTGTTATCTTGGTCACATTTAAGTCTTTCCTAGTCAAAAATAATACTCCCCCACCCTGTTTTTCATTTCTAATTTTCATCCAATGATTGTATAGACCTTGTCCCACAGTATCTGGTGGTAGAGGACTTTTTAATTTCGTTTCTACAATTCCCATTGTCTGGTTTTTCTAATGCCAGATAGTAATTTAATTTGTTCAGTCCTGAAATCATTCCGTCTATGTTGGTATAAGCTATCTTTAATTTTTTCTTTCTTGTCTTTTTCTGTCTACTTTGTATTTTTTTTTTATATATACAATTTTCTCAGCCTCAGGTCCCACTCTCTCTCTCTCTCTCTCTCTCAAAAAAAAAAAAAAAAAAAAAAAAAAAAAAAAAAAATCGTTCTCGGTTCTCTTTTATTTTCTAACTTCCTTTTCTTTTTTTCATTGCTCATTTCTTTTTATATCCATACATTTTTGTAATGTTCATTATTTGCTAGTTTTGTTGTTCTCGGCAGTACTTCCTCTGCTACCATTTGAGACATAAGTTTTACTTTTAGTGGCCTATATTGTTTTTCTTTTAAATATTTTCCTATTCCATGCATTTCCTCAATTTCTTTATATCCTGTCCCTCCTCTTGAATCTCAGAATTTCTTTAGCGATCTCTTCCTCCTCTTTATCTCTCTGATATCTAGGTACATCATGTTTTTTAATACCATAGATTACAATGCACTTTTTTTTATCCAGTGTCCCTGACCAAATTTCCTTTTTCCTTATTACTTTAATTACCATTTCCTTAGCATTTTCCTTGACTTGTTGCTCAACTATTTCTTTAAAAGATAACTTTTTATTTTCCTGTTCTACTTTCTGTTTCTTTATTTCTTGGAAATCATTTTCTTTGATCTTCTCTTCCACTTTCTCAGTCACTGCCTGTATTTGACATGAGGAACTAAGTGGATGACCTTCACTCAATCCTCATCATCTACATCTGTACGGCCATCTTTAAAAGCTCTCACCCATTTCCGCACCATCCCATCACTCATAATGTTTTCTTCATACACTTCACTGAACTGACAATGAATTTCAGCCGTTTTCATGTCTTTAGCAGTAAGAAAACTAATCACGGTGCGTATTTCACAGTCAGTGGCATTCTCAACTGGAGGCATTTCAAATACTCACAAACTTAACACGGTCAGATGATTCTGTAATTATGTTCAAAAGTAGACTACAGTACAGGCTTTCATGTAAAAATAAAATTGTTATGAAAAATCTACTTGTTAATTTTTTATTTCAAAACAGTACTTAAAAAACACGCCTCATATGTATGTATTTTTTTTACCAAAGGAACCTTGACCCACCATACTTGTATAGGTTCTCTCAGTTTTGTCTCCACAATTCCCATAATGTCTGGTTTCTCTATGGACAAATAGTTGTTTAATTAATTTATTCCACAAATCACACCATCCATGTTTGTATATGACACTTTTAATTTTCTTCTTCTTTTTTGTTTGTTTATGTTTCTATTTTTATGATGTATCATTTTCTCAGTCTCAGATCAAAAAAAAAAAAAAAAAAAAAAAAAAAAAAAAAAAAAAAAAAAAAAAAAAAAAAAAAAAAAAAAAAATTCAGTCTCCGATCTTTTCTCATTTTTTCCTTAGCTTCATTTCTCAGTGCCCTGTCTTTCTCTATTTCATCTTCATTCATTTCCTTATTTATCCACACATTTTTGTAATTTTCACTGTTAGCTAGTTTTGCCACTTTTGATAGTATTTCTTCAGCTATCATTTGAGTCCTTACTTTGATTTTCATTGCCTTGTAGTTTTTTCTTTTGAGTATGTACCCATCCTATGCACGTCATTGATTTCCTTCTCCAAATCCTGCCCCTCAACTTGTAACGCTTTCAGTATCTCCTTCGCAATTTCTCTTCTTTTCTCTTTGGTATTTGTGTACATTGTATTTTTCTTTGATCCTGTAAACCACAATGCATTTCTTTTTGTCCACTGTGTCTCTCACCCAGTTTTCCTTTTCTTTGATTACTTTAATCACTGTTTCCTTTGTGTTCTCTTCTACCTGCTGCTGTGCTATTTCTTTGAATGAGAGTTTTTGATTTTCACGTTCCTGTTTCCACTGATTTTCTATTTCATTAAGATCAGTCTCTTTGATTCTTCCACCTTTTCGGTTACTGCTTGAACTTGTTCTTTGACCTCTTTCTTCAGTTCTTTGTTTTTGTTTCTAACTTCATTTTCCTTTCTTTCATTTTATCTTTTAATCATAATACACTTTTTAGATAATTTAATTCTCTTATTATCTCATCGTTACTTGTGGGTAAGTTTGATACCTCTAAATGCAAAGCTTTGTGGTCTAGTTTTAAATCAATTAATTCTTTTGCCAAGTTGTTGATGCATTGATTCCTTATTGCCCTGTTAATCCTAGTATCTCTTTCCATGTCCATAATTTTATCCATTGTTCCTCTATCCCTCCGAAATTCCGAAAATACTTCAGAATCGTTGTCTTTGGAGTTACAATAATACATGTTTTCTTTGGGATCACTCCCAGTGGTGACTCCACTCTAGTCATATCCAATTCCCTCTTAGTTGGTTTGTTGATTCATTTTTCATCTTTACTACCCGCCATTCTGTACTAAAAACTATATTTTCCAAGAACTGGATTGGATATGTTACTGGTTACATGAAAACATAATGCTACATCCTGAAAATAACAAGGCATTTTTCCTGATTCAGCTACAAAGCGCTAGGTCAGAGCTTTATGTTTGGACCTCCTCCCTCTACAATGACGCGTGTGTAGTGTTTTTTTTTTCTTAACCACTTTGGTTCAATGACGCCTACGTAGATGTCATGAGGCATGAGTGGGTACACGAGGATGCTGGCATCAGTGTCCTGATTATATATTATTTGTAGTTGTACACGAGTTACCCTGATTCTGTGAACTGGTTTGATTATGTTTTCTGTGTTTATTATTACTCAGAGTAAAAAAGAACGAGTAATACAGCAGTGACTTTATATCTTATAATGAGAGTAGTGTGATGCAGCGTGTGTATGGCAGCCGATGCTGCGTGCAAGAATTTGATTTGTGCTGAAGTGGTTAAGAATGGCCAGCAGATTTTGCTTGAAGTAAGCTGCCTCAAAAACAACTTCCATAGAGATTATCATTATTTTTGTTATTATTTTCTATTTGTCTGAATTGGCCATATGCAACTCAAACCCATCCAGTTAAGATATCCATGCTGTGAAAAGATAATATTGTTCACATCAACATACATATACCAATGGCTTTTTCCCCCTTACAAGGGAGGTAGCCAAAAAACAAAGGGATAAAAACTAATTTCACCCATTCCATCCCCACATAATCCACTCCCATCTCTCCCTCTTATTTCGGCTCCTCATGGATAACAAGTCATTCCTGCATCTCGCTCACTGCCCTGGATCAGAAGTAGTGTCGTGAGACACAGCACATCCATAGCAAGGCCACTTCATTAAATCGGCGATTCCCCCTCTCCATCCCCTCATGCAGAAAAGGAGAAGACGGAGAGAAATCCCTTTGGGCTACATCAACTTTTCACATATATTCCCTCACCTACTTCCCCTCATGCATCACAGCATCATCTATACACAACCACTCTCCATTCACCCCTACCTTCTGTCTTCTCCCATCCTTCCTTAACAGACATTCCCCTTTTCCAATGCCCCTTTTACTCCATCCATCTCATCCTAGGTCACCCCCTCGTGTTTACTCCTTCCACCTTTGTCTTCCACACCTCTTTTACTAATCTTCTTTATATTAACAATAAGGATTAAAGTGTTGACTTGTCATTTAAAATATGTGTGTGGAATAACCTTATAAGAAAAGAATAAAGTCATAGAAGAAATCAGTGTATCTAAAAGGAGATTTTTTTTTTGTAACCTTGCTGCATTATAGAGGACTGCAATGGTCAGATAAAAAAAAATCCAGCTTATTACACTGGGAATAACACAACATTGGAAGAAAAGATAAATGGTATTACACCAGAACCATATGCATTCACAAAAATGCACATCCCCCATCCCAGTTTAACTTTTGCCACCATTAACCTCGAAAACACTTCTCTTCACTCCACACTATCGTATCTTATCACTTACCAACTGAGCCACTGTTTCCCTCCTTTGATCCTTCATTCCTCCTGACACCCTCCCATCACATTCCCAAACCCAAACTCACCCCTCCATTTCAATTCAGTTTCACTCAGTGTAAACACATCCATCTTTCTCACAAATAAATCCCCAATCTCTCACCTTTTACTCTCATCTGTACCACAACCACACACATTTAATGACTTAATTTTATGGGTTTTGGTGTCCTAGATCCTCTTATGCCTTGGTTCTCATAAGGGTTTGACGGTGGGTAACAATACTTTTGTAATATTCCATATATAAGTTGGTCAAAATGGGTGAAAGATTGAAATCCATACTACAACCATTCTTTTGTCTATAAAATTCATTCTGGAATGAAATGATTGGAAGAAACAAAATCAAACTAAGGTAGGAATTTATGTAACTGGAAGTGGGAATTTGTCCTGAAATGCTTGCAGATTGTATTCCAGAAAGGAAAGACCTCAACATTGCTATTGGTAAACAAAAAGACAATATTCAAACTGAGCATCCTAACATTTTGTACATTTTTTGTTTTTTATTTGGAAATAAAATGAACAGTTTTTAATATGAGAATTGAAAATTGTTCCCACATGAGGTGACAAATGATCTGCTAGCCATTTAGAAAGTTTGCTAGTATAGGAGCCCCAGTGGGATACCTACTTTATGTAATATAGGAAGACCATAAAAAATAGGGGAGCTTGGGATTTGTAGCCTTGGCTTTATTGATATAATCCAAATGATCTAGAATCACTACTTTACCTCCCTTGTCTGCTTTGGTAATAATGATTTTGTTCAAGCTCTTCAGGGCTGCCAAAGCCTCCCAGTGTCATTTGGGTAAACCACATTCACTCTAAAAGCATTCAGAAAGTCCAGGGCCACATCAACTGGCTGGTTGATGGACTACCAGGCATCAAGGCATACTCAGATGCATCCATCATTGTTTTTGCTAATACATGGGAGGATCATATGACAAGGTTGGAAAATTTACTCAACAGATTGGAGCAAGTCCAACTTATTATAAACTTGAAGAGGAGTGCCTTTGGCAGGAGCACCACCGAGTACCTAGGACATTGAGTAGGACAGAACTGCATTTTGCCATTATAAGCCAGGATGAAGGACATCATAGGCTACAATGTCCTGAAGACAAGAGGCATCAGATGACTTATGGGCAGGTTGGGATTCTATCAAAGGTGTTGTCTAAATCTTATACATGCTCTCTTGTGGCCACTGCAGGTGGGATAAAGGCACAGATGCAACCATTGTGGAAATAAAATGAACAGTTTCTAATATGAGAATTGGAAAATTTTCCCACAAGAGGTGACAAATGATCTACTAGCCATTTAGAAAGTTTACTAGTATAGGAGCCCCAGTGGAATACCTGATTTATGTAACATAGGAAGACCATAAAAAATAGGGGAGCTTGGGATTTGTAGCCTTGGCTTTATTGACATAATCCAAATTATCTAGAATCACTACTTTACCTCCCTTGTCTGCTTTGGTAATAATGATTTTGTTCAAGCCTCCCAATGTCATTTGGGTAAACCACAATCACTCTAAAAGCATTCAGAAAGTCCAGAGCCACATCAACTGGCTGGTTGATGGACTGTCAGGCATCAAGGCATGCTCAGATGACATCACTGTTTTTGCTAATACATGGTAGGATCATATGACCTAGGACATCAAGTAGGATAGAACTGCATTATACCATTAGAAGCCAGGATGAAGGACATCATAGACTACAATGTCCTGAAAACAAGAAGAGGCATCAGATGACTTATGGGCAGGTTGGGATTCTATCAAAGGTGTTGTCTAAATCTTGTGCATGCTCTCTTGTGGCCACTACAGGTGGGATAAAGGCACAGATGCAACCATTGTGGAATGCAAGAAACTCTTATCCACCCTTCCTCTCTTGATAACTCCTGATTATAGTAAGGCATTTAATCTACTTTGTGATGCTAGCAATATTGAAATGTGTGCTATAATAGCCCAAGAGCAAGATGGTGTCATGAGGCCCATCTCATTCATGTTCCAAGTATTAAAGGGGCTCAATAATTGAAAAGGAGGAACTCAGCCTAATAGTTGCCTTCCAGAAATCAAAAACAGTTCTAAAGAACCATACTTGAGATTAGAATGCCTTTGCACAGAAACCAAAATCTTTCCCAAAGAATATCACACAAGAATGAGAGGCACATACTTTTACACATGAGCCCTCAATCCTACTTACCCATCTCACTATATCACACAAGCACATAAAAAAAATCAGTGTTCTAATCAAACATCTATAAAACTTTTTTCACCTGCACCACAATACACGTCTATAAAAAACACATTCACACTCAGATCACATAGAATTATTCTAGCACCATTTATACTGGCCCTTCCCCATCAAATCCCTCCAGAGATTAGCTCCACAGAAACATCCTTCCTACGAGAAGCAAAAAACACTCTTTCACAATTGCATTTGGGTCACCATCTTGCACAGAATAGGCCTGGCCACAGGAATAAACTGCTCCAGATCTAAACATCACACAGAAGACATTGAACTTCTTATATTACACTGCCCCCAACCTAGTCATACGCTGATAACAACACAGTATTTCTTCTGTGAGCGACTAAAGGGACACAAGAAATACAGAAAGAACTGAGGTCAACCAAAACGCAAAGTGAGGGAGGTGAAGAGGGGAGTAGATGTAAATTGCAGTAGGAGTTTGATGGAAAATTTTGCATAAGAACACAGGAATGAAGGAGACTGCAAGGCAATCCATGGCCATCACCACCTGTCATCCCCATCCATAAAGTTGTCTAATCGTTTCATAAAATAACTGATAGTTTTAGTGCTCACTACCCAGTTACTAAGTCTATTCCATTCGTTGACCACTTTATTGGTAAACCAGTTTTTGCCTATTTCATTCTTAACCACTTCAGTATGATAACGCCTATGTAGGCCTCATGAGGCATGAGTGGGTACATGAGGATGCAGGTGTCAGCATCTTGATTAATATTTTTTAGTTGTACATGAGATTCCCCCTGGATTATGTGAGCTGATTTAATCACGTTTTCTGTGTTTATTATTATTCAGACTAAAAGAGAACAAGTAAAGCGAGTAGTGTGATGCAAATTACGTATGCCAGCCAATGCTACATGCGTGTTGGCATTGTGTGGCAGGTTGGAGCGAAAGGCGTTTGAGTTTTTCTTCATTATTTCTCAGCCTAGTCTAGTCTAATACATCAACTGCCGGCCAGCCCCAAAGAAACGTTTGGAGGATTGCCAGACTTTCCTAGCTAAGGTTTTTAGAAGGCAAAAAGAGCATTCCATACGAAAGAGTGCCCAATGAAAAACATGGAGAAAGGTGCCACTCTTGAGTGTTGCCAAAAAAAAAAAGGGGTTTCGAAGTGAAGACCATTGTAGACCTTTGACTCTGTTCTTGTCGCATCAACACGGTTTGTTTAGAATGTCCTGTGGCGCTCTGATATATGGGCCTAGAGTGTCCTGTGGTGCTGTGATGTATGGGCCCAAAGCTGTTCCATGCTTGGCTGAAAAGCCTCTTTGTTGTCTCTTCATGTTGGAGCAAAAGAAATCATCCGCCGCCTCACATTGGAAAGAAATCGTCCATCGCCTCACATGCGAGAATTTGAGTTGTACTGAAGTGGTTAAATCTAAATTTGTCCAAGTTGAATCCATTAATGCAAGTCCTGCCCTGTTGTCTTAATATGATGACCTCATTTGTGTCACCCTTGTTAAAGCCTTTGATCCACTTGAACACCTCTATTTGATCACCCCATACTTTGTGTCTTTCCAGGGAATGTAAATTAAGGTACCTAAGGCTGTCCTTGTAAGGTAAATTTCTAAGCCCATGTATAATTTTGGTCATTCTCCTCTGTACTGATTTTAGTGATTTGATATCCATTCTAGAGGACGGAGACCAAAACTGTACCACATAGTCAAGGATAGGTCTAACACCATATAGATTTTGATAATTACCACTGCACTTGTATTCATAACTGTCCTAGCAATGACACCTAATACTCTGTTAGCTCTGTTCCTGACACTAATACACTGTTTCAATATGAGTTAAATTCTCATGTGCAGCATCAGAAGCCTAATGTACGATGCATCACACTACTTGCATTATAAAACAGAGTCACTGCTGTAATACTTGTTCTCTTTCAGTCTGAGTAATAATAAACATAGAAATATGAATGTAGTAGCTTTAGAGGGATCAGTCTGTTAAGTGTTGATAGAAAGGCATACAGATGGGTGTTAATTGAAAGGATTAGGAAGGGAAACAGAAGGAATACATTGTGAATATGGAGAAGGCATGTGACAGTCAATAGGAGGCCATTGTGGAATGTGCTACAGAGATATGGGAAAGGGTAAAGTAAAGGTTGCTGAGGGCAAACAAAAGTTTCTGCATGAGTGAATGGAGAGAGTGAGTGGTTTGACATGAAGATAGGGTCGCACTAGGATTGTATAATGTCATCATGGTTGCTGAACATGTACATGGATAGGGTGGCACAGGAAATAAATGTGAGGGAGTTTGGAGATGGTAAGTGAGAATGAAGGTGAGTGGAAAGTGAGTCAGTTGTTGCTTGTGGTTGACACTATCCTTGTGGCTGGTCAGAGGAATGTCTAAGGTAGCTAGTGGCAAAGTTTGGGTGGGCATGTGAGAGATGAAAGCTTAAAGTAACTGTGAAATAGAACTGGATAGCAAGTTACCATTTTTGGATATTTTCTTATATAGAAGGAAAAGAAATTTTATGTTTGATGTTAGCAGGAAGCCTACTAACATCCTCCCATATATACACTATCATTCAGAACATCATAAAATCTATAAACTACTATTCAGAACATCATAAAATCAACTTTAGATTTTTCATACTTTCTGAGAGCTTTCAGGACTTGGAGTCCAGGATTTCTAGACGAGGAGGTCAATGAAATTTTTGACACAGCATCCAGCTTGAAATATCCAAAGAATATGGTGGATACATCCTTGAGAATGGCTGAGAAATCTCACTGTGGTTCAGCTCAAAAGGAATGTTTGTTTTAAAATCCTTCTGGTTCATCTCACTATTCACTGTCCCACCTTCATCCTCTTCATCCCACATACCATCTTTATGCAATTTATCACTTCCTCTTGGATACATATCCATTCCTCTACACCTGTTTCCCTCACCACCTCCCATACCCACTTAAATTGTTAATTCATCATTTTTCTGCCAACCTCCCTTATCTTCCTCCTCTACTTGTCCTCAACTCTCAATCCCCAACCTCCCTAGAAAAACTTTCTCCCTTGAAATCATGAATATCCAGACCTTTTCAAATCCTCCCCTTGATTACCATTACATATTCCATTAGCACCCTATCTATCACCCTTCCTTCTATCAACTTTTCCCAAGTATACTTATACTTGGCTCTCTTTTTAAACATTGTGTTTACTATAATCAACTCCCTTTCTAAACACATCTCAAATATCATCTCTTTACTATAATTCTTACCTGAAACCCCAAACCTCCCTAATATTCCATTTATTGGCTCATTTTCTACTCTAGCATTAAGTTCTTACAACACCACTACATTTACATTCCTCCTAAAACTAAGCTTTCATCCAATCTGGCCTCCCTTTTATCTCCACATCTTCTCTTTTCTCACTACCAATACTGTATACACTCACAATAACTAATGTCTTATCCCAGTTTCACCTTTGCTTAAACAATCCTTCAAGACACTTCCCTATACTTCACTATGCACTTTATTTCTCATTCCTTACTAGCTGGTAACTAGTCATTAATTATGGAAATTATATCATTAGCAAAAAGTGTGTACAAGGCAGTGGTGGATGGAGTGAACATGAAGGGAAAAACTGAGAGCGGGACAGATAGATGGGGGTGAAGGGGACCTTGGGTACAAGTGGAATATCTGTCAAATAGAGAACAGAGAGGGTAAGAGATTGGTGTGAGTGGGAAGCAGTTGTAAATGGTCAATAAACTGATGTGGCCAAAAGGGATTTCTTCTTGTCTGCTCTGTAAATTCTTGAGTGGGTGAGAAGGGAGGATTGCCAAGTGATTAAGTGGCAGGGGTAAACCAGCTTTGGCTATACGGTCCTGCTGTGGAGGTGCTGTGTCTTACTGCATTGCTTCTGACCCAGGCAGTGTGTGGGGGACCGGGATAACCCTTCATCCACAAGGTCTATGGTCTGGCTGTACCAGCCCCTTATTAAGGGGGGAAAATGCCTTTTGTTATATGTATGCATGTATGTATATATGTCTGTATCATTAAACTATGAAACACAAACTAAGTCCAGGAAACACTATTTTGGTTATGTAAGAATATAAAGTAAGCAGAATTTGAAGATAGTATAAAATAGTCAAGCTGGCTTGGTCACACTGGAATATGAAAATCATATTCATTCTTAAAAAAAAAAAAAAAAAAAAGTATAATAAATTCACTAAAATTTACTCACATGAGCCATCTTCATGGCCGGTGAACTCAAGTCATCTGTTTTGAACCATTCCTTTATGAAGGCTACAATATCAGGGTGGGGTTTCACTTTTTCACCAAATGCAGCTGCAACTCCTGAAACATTAAGGATAATTATCATAAACCATGACCATAAATCTTCTTCCTATCAAACAAGTATGGACTGGATTTCCCCCCTACAAATCTGATTTTTCAGTGTAATTCATATTAATTAATGACAGTTATGTATATAAAATTAGGATAGAAAAAATTGTATTTTCTTTTCTCTAATACCTTCAAAAGTTATGTCATCATGGGTTGGGCCAATACCACCAGAAGTAATAACAAATGTGTACTGCTTGGAAAACTTGGCAACTTCCTCTGAAATTGTGGTTAAATCATCTGGAATGATTGAGACCTGAAAGAAAGAAAGAAAGAAAGAAAGAAAGAAAAAAAAAAAAAAGAAAAAAAAAAAAAAAAAATCTACATTAGTACATACATATATATATATATATATATATATATACCAAAGGTTTTTCCCCCTTACAAGGGAGGTAGCCAAAAAACAAAGGCATAAAAACAATTCCCACCCATTCCATCCCTAATACACTTGGCACCTCCTGGATGACGGGTCATCCCTGCATCTTGTCCACTGCCCTAGGTCAGAAGCAGTGTTGCAAGACACAGCAAGGCCGCTTCATTAAATCAGCGACCCCCCACCCCTCTCCATCCCCTCATGCAGAAGAGAAGACAGGGAGAAATCCCTTTGGGTTGCGTCAAATTTTTCTCACACATACTCCCTCACCCACCATCCCCCCACCCATTCCACCACATGTGTCACAACATCATCCATATACAACCATTTTCCCTTCACCCCTGTCTTCTGTCCTCTCCTGTCCTTCCTCAACAGACATTCCTCTCTTTTGTAATGCCCCTTTCACCCCATCCATCCATCTCATCCTAGGTTGCCCCCTCATGTTCACTTCCTCCACATCTGCCTTCCATACCTCTTTTACTAGTTTTTCTTCACTCATTCTTTCCATGTGTCCAAACCATTCCAATATTCTTTCATCCACCCTATCTCCCAACTCCCTTACCCTCCACATCTCGTCATTTCTCACTCTATCCAGCCTAGTAACCCCCCATCATACTTCTCAGACACCTCATCTCAAACACATTCAAACTCCTTCTCTCTTCCTCTCTTATGTTCCATGTTTCTGCCCCATACAGTGCTGTTGGCACAATCACTCCTTCATACAATCTCCTCTTAGCTTCTTTTCCCAAATGTCTATTTCTCATTACACTTTTTCATCCACCAAGGTATTTACTCGCTTCTCTCAATCTACATTCTACCTCCACCTCCACTCCTCCCTTTCTTGCCACATTCGCACCCAAGTATCTAAAACTATCCACTTCTTCCAGTCTCTCTCCCTTAATACTCACTTCCAGTCTGCTGCCATTTTCACCCCTTGTACATCTCATCACCTAATTTTTACCCACATTTATCTTCAACTTTCTTCTTTCACACACTCTCCCAAACTCTGTCACCAACTTCCTCAATCCCTCCTCTGATCCTGCTACAAGTGCAGTGTTGTCCACAAACAACAGCTGGCTCACCTCCCACTTTTCTCCATTTTCTTTAACCATCTCCAATCCCTGACCCACCACCCTTGCATTTACCTCTCTACATTTCCCAACCACTCCGTCAATTGGTTAATTTTCTACATTAGTCACTGCATATATATCCTTAGCATAACAGAACTAACAAGGATTTTGTATATTTGTTTATAATATATTCTAAGAAAGGATACATAATGACTCAAAATCTTTCCAACATGTTTTAAGTTCTTTATACAGTGGTGTACATAAAAAGGTAGAAATAAAGAAAATAAGAAAAAAGAACAGACAAGAAAAATTAAAATAAACCAATATATCAATTAAAAACTCAGCCCATATGTCAAATCAGAGAATGTTGTTGTCTGGATAGGGTAACTGTGGGGCAGTGCAGAATAAAGTGCTCTGTTTTCTGAGTGGTGACTGCATCTGAGGTAACTTAAATCTGTTGACTGATCAATTCTGTGTTGGAACTGTTTTAATGTGGAGTTGTAAACTGAATGTGGCAGTATACTTCTTGAGAATGGGAGTGATATTAAGTTGGGTTGACATCTGGGGGTTTAAGGTGAAACACACACACAAGTGGATGAGGCAACAGTGTGTGTGCAAAAACTATACAAGAATTTAAGATCAAACTTGATACTGAAAGATACAAAGATGGGTCACTATGAGTATAGCTCCCTTCCCATATAATACAACTAGGTACATACATATACCAAGGCTTTTTCCCCCTTCCTAGGGAGGTAGCCAAAAAGGGAAAGGCATAAAAACACTCCCACCCATTTCATCCCTAAATACACTCCACACCCCTCCCACCCTTCCTCTCATCTGAGCACCTCCTGGATGACGGGTCATCCCTGCACCCTGGCCACCGCCCTGGGTCAGAAGCAGTGTCGCAGGACACAGCACATCCACAGCAAGGCCGCTTCATTTAATCGGCGACCCCCCCTCTCCGTCCCCCCTTGCATATAAGGAGAGGACGGGGAGAAATCCCTTCGGGCTGCGTCAAAACTCACTCACACACACTACCCCACCCCCCACCCCCCCGCCCATTTCTCCCCATGCAGTCACAACATCATCCATATACAACCATTCTCCACTCACCTCTGTCTTCCGTCCTCTCCCTTCCTTCCTCAACAGACATTCCCCTCTTCCCCAAAGCCCCCTTCACCCCATCCATCCACCTCATCCTAGGACGTCCCCTCATGTTCACTCCCTCCACATCTGCCTTCCATACCTCTTTTACTAGTCTTTCTTCACTCATTCTTTCCATGTGTCCAAACCATCCTAATATTCTTTCATCAACCCTCTCTCCCAAATCCTTTTTCACCCCTGTTCTCCTCCTCACCTCCTCATTTCTCACTCTATCTAGCCTAGTAACCCCCACCATACTTCTCAGACACCTCATCTCAAACACATTCAAACTCCTTCTCTCTTCTTCTCTTATGTTCCACGTTTCTGCCCCATACAGTGCTGTTGGCACAATCACTCCTTCATACAGTCTCCTCTTCACATCCATTCCCAAATGTCTATTTCTCATTACACTCTTTAAACCACCAAGGCATTTACTCGCTTCTCTCAATCTACATTCTACCTCCACCTTCACTCCACCTTTTCCTGCTACACTTGCACCCAAGTATCTAAAACTATCCACTTCCTCCAGTCGCTCTCCCTTAATGTTCACTTCCAGTCTACTGCCACTTTCACCCCTTGTACATCTCATCACCTTACTTTTACCCACATTTATCTTTAGCTTTCTTCTATCACATACTCTCCCAAACTCTGCCACCAGCTTCCTCAATCCCTCCTCTGACCCTGCCACAAGCGCAGTGTCGTCCGCAAACAACAGCTGGCTCACCTCCCACTTTTCTCCATTTTCTTTAACCATCTCCAATCCCTGACTCACTACCCTAGCATTCACCTCTCGCACCACCCCATCCATGTATAAGTTGAACAGCCAGGGCGACATAACGCATCCTTGACGAAGTCCCACCTTTACTTCAAACCACTCACTCTCTCCATTTCCAATCCTAACACAGCTCCCAAAAGCTTTCCTCCTATCCCATAAATCTGCAGTACCTCCCACAGTGCCTTTCTGTCTACCCTATCATAATCCTTTTCCAGATCCATAAAAGCCCAAAAAACATCCTTCCCCTTTCCTATAGCTTTCTCACATATCTGTCTTACCACAAAGATCTGATCTACACAACCTCTACCCGTCCTAAATCCACACTGTTCCTCACCAATTACTCCTTCTGTTCCTCTCCTAATCCTCTCAATTAAGATTCTCCCATAAGCCTTCCCTACTACACTCAACAGGCTAATCCCTCTGAAATTACTACATTCACACTTGTCCCCTTTTCCCTTGTAAAGAGGAACTATACAGGCACTACTCCAGTCCTCCGGTACTCTACCCTCTCTCCAGCAAACATTAAATAATCTCACCAACCAGTCCACCATCACTGAACCTCCCTTTTTCAGACATTCTGCATGACATCCATCCAGACCAGGTGCCTTACCTGCTTTCATCATCTTTACAACTGCCTTCACCTCATCCTTCCTTATTTCTCCTCCATTCTCCTCACTCATCACTCTCATTTTCTTCGTATTTCCCACTGCAGCTATCTTTCCTTCCCTATCCTCCTTCACATTCAGCAACTCCCTAAAATATTCTGCCCATCTTCCCCTCACTGCCATCTCTTCCATTATCAACTCTCCATCTGTACCTTTTACCTTTTCTTCCCTACTTGATTCGCCTCCTCTTCCTCTCTTAATTTCTTTCCAAAACATCTTTTTATTACTTTCAAAATTTTCTGTCATACTCCTACCCCATTTCACATCTGCTCTCCTCCTTGCCTCCTTTACCTTTTGCTTTACTTCTCTTTTCTTTTCTTTGTACGTCTCATATGACTCCCCTGTCCTCTTTTGTAACCAATCTGTGAATGCTCGCTTCTTCTCTTCTACAACCTTCTTTGTTTCCTCATCCCACCATTCACTACCCTTTCTTCTATTTCCCCCTGTCCTTCTTGTTCCACACACCATCCTTGCACACTTTAAGACTCCCTCCTTGAACCATCCCCATTCCTCCTCCACACCCATCTCTGCTCTATCCTTTACTCCCTCCCACTCCTCCTTCAGCTTCTTTTCGTACTCCTTCTCCTTTTCCTTTTCATTCAAGGAGTTCACTCTAAGAACCTCCCTACCTTTTGTCCCTTTCCTCCTTCTCCATCTATCCTCCACTCTCAACTTACCTTCCACCAAAAAATGATCTGATATTCCCCACCCTCTCCCCTTAGCACATGTACATCCTTAACTCTTCCTATCATAATCCTATTTACCACTACATAATCCATTTGCGCTCTATCTACCACCCTCTCCCATGTGTACTTATGCTTGACTCTCTTCCGAAACACTGTATTTGCTATCATCAACTCTCTTTCTAGACACATTTCCACCATCAACTCTCCACTACGATTCTTTCCTGGAACTCCACACTTCCCAACCACTCCATCGATTGGACCATTTCCCACTCTAGCATTAAGGTCTCCCAGTACTATTACATTGACATTTCTTCCTAAACCCTCTATGCACTCATTTAAATCTATCCAAAAGGCCTCCCTTTCTTCCATGCTCTTCTCACTGCCCGGCCCATATGCACTTACAAAGACCCACATCTCCTTTCCCAGTTTCACCTTCATCCACATTATCCTTGAGGAAACCTCCTTCCACTCCACTATCCCTTTACCTATCTCCTCACTTACTAGAATAGCCACCCCTTCCCTCCCTCGCCCTCTCTTCACTCCTGATAACCTCCCACTTACACTCCCAAACATACACTCACCCTTCCCTTTCAACTTAGTTTCACTCAAAGCCAACACATCCAACTTTCTTCTCACAAACATACTACCTATCTCTTCCCTTTTACTCTCATCTGTACCACATCCACGCACATTAAAAGACCCAAACCTTAGGGTGCTGGCCCGAGGCCCGCCAGCACCCCTTATGCCTTTTCTTTTTGATTTAGGAATTTGCCCCTTGGGGCTACAGGGAGAAGGATGCCTAGTCCCTCTCCCCGTCCCTTTCTTCTCGCCTCTTACGATCCAAGTGGGAAAACTTGGTGGCAGTATTCTTTTCCCCCACCACAGGTAAATACATATATTATATATATATATATATATATATATATGCCAAAAAAAAAACACAAGGAAAATAACAGAAATACGACCGAGTACTTTTGTCTATTCAGACATTTTTGTCTGAAGAGACGAAAGTGCTAAGTCTCCTCTGTTATTTTCCTTGTGGTTTTTCGGCATAAACAGAATCACGCGTTCAAGTGATTTCTTCTGCATATATATATATATATATATATAATGGTCCGTGTTATATCTTGTTCACAAAACCGTGCGGGAGAAAGTGACTAACTGGCAACCTTCAGCTATCTATAGGCTCTACTACTCTCATAAAAACCCTTGACTGCTCTTAACAACTTTCCTCCTATCCCATATATCTGCAGTAGCCTCCCACAGTGCCTTTCTGTCTACCCTGTCATACGCCTTTTCCAAATCCATAAAGCCTAAAAAGCACCCTTACTTTTTCTTAAAGCTTTCTCACATATCTGCCTTATCACAAAAATCTGATCTATGCAAACCCCACCTGTCCTAAACCCACACTGTTTCTCACCAATTACTCCCTCTGTTCCTCTCCTAATCCTCTCAATCACCCTTCCAAAAGCCTTCCCAATTACACTCAACAAATTGATCCCTCTGAAACTACTACACTCACACTTGTCCCTCTTCCCCTTGTAAAGTGGAACTATACAGGCACTCCTCCAGTCCTCCAGCACTTTACCCTCTAGTAAACATTAAATAACCTCACCAACCAGTCCACCATCACTGTACCTCCCTTTCTTTGACATTCCACAAGACACCTATCCAACCCAGGTGCCATACCTGCTCTCATCATCTTAACAACTGTCTTCACCTCATCTTTCCTTATTTCTCCATAATAATAATAATAATAATAATAATAATAATAATAACAACAACAATAATAATCATTAATAATATAATAACAATAACAACAACAACAATAATAATAATTAACATCATAATGATGATGGCTATGATAAAATCTGGCATTACTTTGTCAGCCTAATGCAAATGGCATTGCAATGGGCTAAAATCAGTTATTAAAATACAATTTTCTGAAGATTATCACTCAAGGGCTATCTAAACCTGTACTTACTCTGCATAATTTGACTCCAAAACTATGAAGCTTCTTTGCCAGAAAGTGTGTGTTGGTATCTTGGGTTTGTCCTTTGAGAATTTCATCACCGATTACTGCAACAAAAAATCAAGAGTATTGTACAGATACTTAAACTTCATGTTATTTGAAAATTCATTATACCACATTCTTAAATATGCTTAATAGATTTTACATGGTTCTTCACGACAGATGTGCTTAGTAGATGTTACATAGCTCTTCATAATTTTTTCCTACACAGCCCCTAACTCAATATTATATTTATATCCTAGAATCTGAATTATATCATCTGGCAGCTGGGATTCATTTCCTACATGAACTCAACATTCACATATCTATAATCCAAGAAACAAAACTGACATCACAATCTACTCTGTCTACATTCACTGATTACATAACATTAATGGAAGACAACACAACACAAAAGTAGACATATATTACTAACACTCAACATAACTTTTTCAAACAAAACAAAAGAAGCCAAACCCTCAAGACACCATGACAGAAATAATATCATTCCACACATAAGTACTGGATACAATCTACAACATTACAAATATTTACATATCACCCAGAGCCTATATCCCTCAACTACAACCACTCAAATCACTAACAAACCACATACTGGCAAGTGATCTGAATGCACATCACCTAATCTAGCTTGATATACACACAGCAGACCAAAGGAGACACAAATAGTAGAACAGCTTCCTAACCCAAACATAATAAACTCCAACTAGCAGCCAACCCAAACATAATAAACTCCAACAAGCAGCCAACCCAAACATAATAAACTCCAACAATCACCCCACTACACAACCTCTTCAACATAACAAACAAGATACATTCCCAGACATTACAATGTACTCATCTTCCTTACAAACACAAATGACATTGGAAACCATACAAGACCTCCCCCTCAGACCACCTAGTAAAAATTACCAAAGAAGAGAACATACAACCAGCACACAAAAGAACTTTCATTAACTACAAAAAACAAATTGGCAAGAGTGTACAGAGTATAGAGAAAAGTTTAGTTCTTTGACACATGACCACATGTCAAAGATCTGACAATGAAACTCAAGAAGAAAATAAACCTACTAAAATCAATTGCAAGCATGGTCTTTGTTCAACAGAAGGAAACTGGAATTACTGTCAACAAACAGTTCATGAGAACCACACTAAACTACATTTCCACAACATGGTTCCCAACAATCAGGAAAATATAAGAAACCTTAAAAACTCTAGAAAATAAAACATCAAGAGCAATATCAGGATGCAGCAAAACCACCCTAATAGAACACCTGTACACAGAAACCGAAATCCTCCCCACAGGATATAGGAAATAGGTACACAATTCAATGCTAGAGCCCTCAACCTCACTTAACCATCTCATCACATCACATAAACACTACCAGCAAAATGTAATTAAATTAAAAACAGCAGCTTCTATGTATCTATATACCAAGGGCCTTATCAATCCTGGTGTAGTGGCATCTATGTCGTGGGACCACTCCCCAACCCCTAGAAGAGGTTGGGGGCCAAACCATCACAAGAAGTCTTTGCCACCCTGGAGGGTAGCATGAATCTCAAGGAGAAGCTTTGGTTACTGGGGAAAATTTCAAAACCCTTACCCAAAAGTACACCTCGCATTGTACACAATTATGTATGCCTACAACAAAACATATACTCTATAAGGGATTTATAGGAAAACCTTCTTCCAAGCATGGCATTCCTAAGGGATATATATATATATATATATATATATATATATATATATATATATATATATATATATATATATATATATATATATATGTGTACAACACTGAATGGGTCCCAGTGAATAGCGATATATTTCTATCAACAATAATGCACTTTAATTCTAAGCCATCAACATCAGGAGACCTGATATGCAGAAAATGAAACACAGTATGGCCAAGCACTCAAACCCTGGCTAATGCGTGACAAGTGCTAGGGACTTAACCGATTGCTCCATCAAGAGAGATATAAGTTGAGTGCAACTTTTCTTATATATTTGTATGCTCGAGTTATGTACACATACACGAAATTTTGCGGTCAACCCATCTCCACTACGATAGTACAATTGGTAAGTATACGAACGTAGGAAAGTAAAAATGTATCGCTATTCACTGGGACCCATTCAGTGTTGTACAAATACTTTCCCGTGTTCATATACTTACCAATTGTACTATCGTAGTGGAGATGGGTTGAACAGAAAATTTCATGTATGTGTATGTCACTCGAACATACAAATAGATAAGAAAAGTTGCACTCAACTTATATCTCTCTTGATGGAGCAATCGGTTAAGTCCCTAGCACTTGTCACGCACTAGCCAGGGTTTGAGTCCTTGGCCATACTGTGTTTCAATTTCTGCATATTGACCTCCATCAGGTCTCCCGATGTTGATGGCTTAGAATTAAAGTGCATTGTGGTTGATAAAAATGTATCGCTATTCACTGGGACCCATTTAGTATTGTACAAATACTTTCCTGCGTTCGTATACTTACCAATTGTACTATCATAGTGGAGATGGGTTGAACGCAAAATTTCTTGTATGTGTATGTCACTCGAGCATACAAATATATAAGAAAAGTTGCATTCAACTTATATCTCTCTTGATGGAGCAATCGGTTAAGTCCCTAGCACTTGTCACGCGCTAGCCAGGGTTTGAGTCCTTGGCCATACTGTGTTTCAATTTCTGCATGTTGACCTCCATTGGGAGACGGCTTAGAAAAAAAAAAAAAAAAAAAAAAGTATATATATACATACACACACACAGACATACATATATTTACATACGTACATACATATATATATATACATATATATATATATACATACACATACATATACCAAATGCTTTTTCCCCCTTACACAGGGACACAGGGGTAGCCAAAAAGAAAAAGGCATAGAAACCACTCCCACCCATTCTATCCCCTACATAATCAACTCTCCTCCACCCTCCCTCTCATCTTGGCCCCTCCTGGATGACAGGTCATCCCTGCATCCTGTCCACTGGCCTGGGCCGGAAGCAGTGTTGTAAGACACAGCACATCCACAGCAAGGCCGCTTCATTAATTCGGCGACCCCCCCTCTCCGTCACCTTATGCAGAAAAGGAGAAGGGGAGAAATCCCTTTGGGTTACGTCAAATTTCTCATATGTTCTTTCTCACCCCCATCCCCCACCCACTCCCCCTCATGCATCACAGCATCATCTATACACAACCCTTCTCCATTCACCCCTATCTTCTGTCCTGTCCCGTCCTTCCTTAACAGACATTCCTCTCTTATGTAATATCCCTTTTACCCCATTCATCCATCTTATCCTAGAATGCCAACTCATATTCACTCCTTCCACCTCTGCCTGTGTATATATATATATATATATATATATATATATATATATATATATATATATGCATATGTATGTATATATATCATACACACATATTTATATATACATATCATATATATATATATGTATATTATACACATATATACATACATATTATATATATATATATATATATACACACACACAGATTGCACCATTTTCATGATTTCTGAGTCAGGAATATTTAATGTCTCAGCTATTTCTTTTATAGGACTTACCCTCTTGTTTTTATTGTGGTATTTCATCAACACATTCCACAAACCTAAGAACCTTTCATATTGTTGCATTAATAGCACTGTCTCCTCAATATCACATTTCCATTTTTTCTTGGATGTTATTTTACTCACATTGTTCAGCAGTTCTCTGCCTAGAGTGACAAAATCTATTCAAGTTGACAAATAGATCTAGAACACTCTAGGTACATACTCTCTGCCTCGTGTCCACTACTACACTAAGTTGACTACAACAACTCTACTAATATCAGAGCATGCTATAGCACATAGGCTATAGCATATAAATAGCTATAGCTAGTCTAGCTATATGAGTAGCACTCACTGAATTGCAGTCTCTCACTCTAAGGTCATTTTGCCCCCAACTATTGGTCATTTCACCCCACATGTCAGTCAATTTGCTCCCATGTGTCAATTGTTTCACCCCCAAAACATAAAAGGTAGGCCTAAGCTTGGTTTACAATGGTTTAGGGTGCCCATTGATGATCAAATCATACTTCTCCGCTTATGATTTTAGTATGTTTATCATGTTTCATACTAAATAAAAAAAGAATTCTCCAGTTTGCGAGTTTTTCTCGAGACCCGGCAAAACGGTCGCACCGGATCCTGGGTAGGTGTAAGGGTTTATTCAGTTCGTTTCACGTTTTCAACTGGAACTGATCTGATTCACGTTGTTCATTTATTAATATTATGAGTTTTTTTTTCGGAAATTGTTATCGTACAAGTACAGTGACGAAGCTTTTGAAAAACTCGAGTTGTTTGATGGAGAAATTTCGCGAGAGAGTACGTGTGAGTTCGAAAAACATCACTTTGCGGGTTATAAGAATTTTACAAAACATGGGGGAAAATCGGATCATTGGGATTACCAGAGGTATCATTTGGAATAAGAAGAAGAACTCGAAGAAGAATTCGAAGAAGAAGGAGAACTCGAAGAAGAACTCGAAGAAGAACTCGAAGAAGAAGAAGAAGAACTCGAAGAAGAGCTCGAAGAAGAATTCGAAGAACACGAAGAAGAACTTGAAGAAGGAGAAGGAGAAGAAAAAGAAGAACTCGAAGAAGAAGAACTCGAAAAACTCGAAGAAGAACTTGAAGAACTCGAAGAAGAAGTCAAAGAACTCGAAGAAGAACTCGAGGAAGAACTCGAAGAAGAACTTGAAAAAGAAGAACTCGAAGAAGAGGAAGAAGAAGAACTCGAAGAAGAAGAACTCGAAGAAGAAGAACTCGAAGAAGAAGAACTCGAAAAAGAAGAAGTAGAAGAAGAGCGAGCGAGCAGCGCCGCAGGCCAAGTCCCCCGTCGTAGCCGGGGGCTTGTATATAATAATAATAATAATAATAATAATAATAATAATAATAAAAAAAAAAAATAAAAAATAAAAAAGTTCAATCTACATATCAAGTTGCAGGATGGTCTGTGAAGGTGTTGGAAATTTGTTCCATATTGACTGCACAACAACCTAATCTACAACCAAACCAAACCTATTTAATTAATACATACATATACCAAAGGCTTTTTCCCCCTTACACAGGGGGGTAGCCAAAAAGAAAAAGGCATAGAAATCACTCCTACCCATTTCATTTCCCATATATTCCACTCCCCTCCACCCTCCTATCTTGGCACCTCCTGGATGACAGGTCATCCCTGCATCCTGCAGTGGACAGGATGCATTTAATTAATCAATTTATAATAATGTATCTTTTACTCTTTTACTACATTCCAAGAGAAGGTACATGTATTTGCACAAACAAAAATAGGAAAGACAAAGAAATGACTATTACCCTGGGGTGAAATGACTGAAGACATGGGGGCAAGACAACTGGAGCATGGGATTCAATGATAGGGGGATGAAACAACTTTAGCACAAAGGAACTTAGGGGTGAAAATACTTGGGGGCGAAATGACTTTGGGGCAAAGTGACTTGGGGGTGAAATGATCCGATACCCTCTCACAACCTCGTGGCGCAGTGGTTACAGTTTCCGCCTGCCACTACGGTGGTCTGGGTTTGAATCCCGCCCAGGGCTGAAATTTCAGTATCGCTATGCTGCAGGTTGTTACTCCAACTCTCATGGGCAGGAAGCTGGGGATGTGTGTGTGAGTGTAAGGTCACAGTATTATCCATAGATTGGTCATACATGCTCTGAGCTCTCAACCGGGAGGTTAATAACTGTCGATCACGAGTCTGACACGTGATCCAAGACCATGGTGAATATGTTTACAATATTTTGAGAGGTCTAGCTAGAGTAAATCTAGCTAAAATGTCTACTGTACAAATAGCTTAAAGACTTAAATGGACTCATCACAGCATTCTTTCATCATTTAAAACTAAACTTTAAAACTACACCCAAAGAAGAATGCTACTTTTAACATCCCTCCTTCCCTCTACTCTCCTTCTTTCTTCTTTGCTACATCTATGATTACACTTATTAAGCCTGATATTGTCCCTAAGAAATGTGCAAACTAACCAGACAAAATACAATTTTTGCAAGTTCTTATCCATAAAAACATGAAATTCTAATAATGCAACCTCACCTGGCTTCACATTCATAAAGATGAAGAAGAATAACATTTATAGCACCAATTGTGAGCATGTAAAACACTAATATTAAGTTAATTGTACATGAGTTATGAGAAAAAGTGTACCTGCGAAGTGTTATGTATCATCTTAGAATTACCGGTAGTTCACGAGTGTTAAATTTATTTTTTGACGAATGATCCCAATTTACTAATAAGGATATGAAAACTTAACTATAAAGTAAAACATAATGATTATAAACGTAAACTAATTAATCCACAACGGCATTAAATTACACTCGTGACGTAAAGATGTTATGCATAACAGTATTTTTGTCTTAAGCTTTAATTACATTCTGATTTGAACTTACCAACGATTCCTGCAGTAGGGATATCAATTTTACTACAGTCGTCTAAATTTGATTCCTCATTATTCATTTTGCTGCAGTATCTGTGTTTCTGAGTAGAAAATGTTGCAACACTTACTTCCCGCACTCGCGCATCCTTCGTCTTCGACACTGATGAAACAGGAAAATTTAATCCATTTGGCAAGAATGATATAATTAGCCTTCTGGGGTACATTCTAGCAAGAAGCCGCATAGTTTCGGTGAGTATTCATATACAACTATGGACAAGGTCACATATTCTGGTTGAACATCGCGAGTTAGAGATAAAGATTACTCAATAGGGAAGTATTATTCAATCGCAATAAAGTTATTATGCACATCGATTATGTACATCACAGGTGTAAGTTAAAACCATATAAGTCATTCTATGCATGGATATCCTACAAAAATAATAAAATAAAGCGTTGTGATGTAACCACAGCATTGATATGTAAGCCCTTAGATAAAAAACAAACAGAAAACTATGAAATGACGTAACCATGTTGATATTCTTTTCTAAAATAAAAATATAAATTATTTTTCGATATAAACTAAAAAATAAACAAAGACTACCAAACATTTTAATGATAAAATCCCATTCAAATAAACTGCATAAAGCTCATAGATTTTGAAATACTTCCCGCCAAATTTGTCGTGTATATTTTGGAATAGCTCACCGCTCGTACAGGGTAAGTTATCTCACCGTTTCTTTTGGATTAATATGATTGTAAGAATCTGCAGATTGTTCTGTGGAGTTACATACATCCATAATAGCATGTTTTGTCCACCTTATTATCTTAAAAACCCCAACATTGTATGCCGATGCGCCTTACTGCCCTGTACAGGGTAGCCTGGTATATTTTTTGAAAAGACAAAATCATAAAATGATGGTAGGCACAAGACTTTCAGTGTTATTGTAATCACATAAATTCAGGAGCGTCCGCAGTAATTCTTGAAAAGGGGAGGGCAGGAATTGTGTAGGGGGCAAAATTAAGGATATTACACGTATTGTATATGATATAATGATTAATGGTATATAATATCAAGCTATAAACTTAAAACTGGCCACATAGGCATATATTTACATTATCTACATAAGTTACATTTTGACTTTCATCAATCGTTCACTGATATTTTGTAACTTAAAAATCTAACGAAGTTATGCGTGACGACGGGCGAAATTTCAAACACCCTGGATTTCTAAGGGGGGGCAGTGCCCCCCCCCCCGGACGCCTATGCGCCAATTTACAAATACTTTTGGTTCGCATAAATATGCACTTACGTAAACTTTAGGGAAGCTAGACTATATCATATTCGAAAGCTTTGTATGTCATCAATTTATATGGATTCTCCTATTTACTTTGGTTTACTGTATACTTATAATTTTTTTTAAATAGTTCATGATTCTAGGATGTTTATTATACAAATTAATCCCTTCAGTAACGTAGTGCATTGCATATGATGAATACAATAACTGTTTACAACAATGAATAATTACAAATAATTTACAATAAATGTCCAACGATATCACACCCATAGAAACATGACTGAGATTGTATTGTTTGAGGCATCAGAATGAACTCCATTTGTTCCAGTTTCCCCTTATCTGAATGAGATGGTCTAGCGTTTGCTAAACTATATCATCTACAGCAATGGTTCTTAACCTGGGGTACTTGTACTCAGTGCCCTTGAGAGGAATGAAAAAATATGCTGGTTCAAGACCTTTTCTGAGCCCCCCATACGGAAAGGGGTGGGAGGTATAAAAGGTCTAGATTGCAATGGTTAATTTGTTAAACTAATATTTAATTCAAACAATTCATAATATTTACGTAGAAATTGAATGTATTTGAATGTGAAATCGCAATTTGAACAGTGTCGTACATCGATAGATCCGTCACTAAGGACGCGCGTGTATGAATTCCCTTCACGAGGATCATCGACTCGAGGCGATGGGACCCAATAACAGCAAGTGCATCGTCCCCTGTGAGTCAATTTGCACTTCGTTTGCAAACTCGCAGCAGCAGCGGCGGCAGCTGCGGTAGCTTTAGCTCTGAATTGGGCTCTGACTTGGTTCTGATCTAGGGTGGACAGCAGAAATTATTTCTTTATCTCTTACCGAGCAGCAGTGTTAAGGGTGCACTGAGCGATATCTAGGAGCGTCCCTAGGTTGTGGTTATGGATAACCGCTGGTGACGTATTATTTACTTTGCAAAATCTTTCTGAATCGAGTGATACAAACCTGAGGTTGTCACAAATTAGGAAACACAACAGTTTAAGAGAAGTACTAACCACACCCATTATTTATATTTTTTATTGGAGATCAATTTATATTAGAGAAGTACTACCACAGACTTATTTTAGAGATCGATACGTCACACATAACTGCCCATTTCAATTTTGAACTTTGGTATTCAGGGACCCCCTAGACTCTTATGGGCCCTTGTGTGGCACACTGGCTGCACCCCCCCCCCACTCTCGTGGGGCCTGCTTGTACCCCCCTTAAACCTGGGGGTACGAGATATTATAGCCAGTTCACGGTACTGTATATTTACAATGAGAAAACAAAGCAAGATTTGTATCACTAATCCTTTCATATGTTCGCATTGTATTTATATTGGATGGGGGTACGAGACATGATAGCCAGTGCATGGTTACTGTATACTTACAATGAGAAAGCAAAGCAAGGTTTGTATCACCAATTCTTTTCATATGTTCGCATTGTATTTATATTGGATGGGGGTACGAGACATGATAGCCAGTGCATGGTTACTATATATTTACAATGAGAGAGCAAGGCAAGGTTTGTATCACTAATCCTTTTCACATGTTCGCATTGTATTTATATTGGATGGGGGTACGAGACATGATAGCCAGTGCATGGTTACAATGAGAAAGCAAAGCAAGGTTTGTATCACTAATCCTTTTCATATGTTCGCATTGTATTTATATAGGATGGGGGTACGAGGCATGATAGCCAGTGCATGGTTACTGTATATTTACAATGAGAAAGCAAGGCAAGGTTTGTATCACTAATCCTTTTCATATGTTCGCATTGTATTTATATTGGATGGGGGTACGAGACATGATAGCCAGTGCATGGTTACTGTATATTTACAATGAGAAAGCAAGGCAAGGTTTGTATCACTAATCCTTTTCATATGTTCGCATTGCATTTATATTGGGTGGGGCTTCGAGAAATTTTTCTGATATATCAAGTGGTACGGGAATTGAAAAAGGTTAAGAACCACTGATCAACAATATAACGCGAACGTAAATATTGGTACACCTCTAGCGCTACGCAGCCTTAAAATAAAAGCCGCGCTTGATGACAACAAGCACTTGAACAAATCACAAGTTACCAATATATTTAAGTTGGAGATCCCCATACTGGACTTCTTTTATTCTTCCCTTTTGTATTGGTAGACACGCTCTCCAAAACCAGGCTCTTGTCAAGCCTACTTCCATTCTTGTATTAGCTGATCCACCCTCCAAACTCAGTTCCTTGCCCTGTCCACCTCCAGTGTTGTATTGACCGACCCTCCCTTTGAAATCGGCCTCTTGTCCCTCCTACATATCCCTGAAAGTTCCAAAGAGATTTATTGGTTGGCAGGACAGCCAGTCACCACTTCCTATGACGTGGCGATACCTTTCGTGATGTCACTGTGACAATGACCGTGATACCCTGGAGTTACTACGTGCTGAATAAAATCGTTTGGCATAGGCTAGAGCAAAATCTGTGAAGTGCGTCATCGTAGTGAAAGTATTATTACAACAAACATTTTTCTTGACCAAGTGTTGGGGAAATAATGTAGATGATGGAATAGGTCAGGTTGAGGAGCCAATTAACTTATTGTTGTATACACACTATTTCCCAAAACACATAGTATGTATAAAATTTTCTTTGTGTACACTTGACCGTTTTTCCGGACTAAATGGTGGAGGAACAGGTCCGGATAATGAAAAAGTCCGAATAACACAAATGTATATATATTTATATAATGCCCATATGATTAAATAACTTCTGAAAAAGGTAAAAGACAACAGAACTATAGTTTTGCTTACATTAACCACATGTACAGCTACACAGAAAACTATCGTTAGTAGGGGTGTCGAAACATTCGCGAATGAACATAACCTTATGATACCGAAGGGTTGGTATTTCTGGGGTTCGAATTGTTCGAATTCCTTCTGAACGAATATGAATCGATTAATAGTTCCGGAGTTCATATGGATTCACTATGACATGATAATCTTATTTCCGATGGAGACTTCAACTTGTCTCAAATTGTTTCGTTGTTTTGTGTCAAAATGAATAGCGTGATTTACTAACGATAGTTTTCTGTGCAGCTGTACAATGTATTTACCCTATATACAGGACCAAGAAAACTTATTATTCTTGGTCCATGGCCTCACTATCTGATACCGGACAAAGCACGGTGTTTACGGGAGTCGGCCGGACTTGTTTACAACCGCTTGCCACCAGCTATCGGGCATTTCTGGCAGTACGCGAGGCTCGTTTTTTTTTAATTCATTTGTCGGCCGTCCGGACTCAAATTATTAGACGGACAGTTAGGGCCATTCGCTTGCGCTTATTAGACTTGGGAGGCATAATTAAGATTTTTAAGGTATCTATTCGTGCTGAAAAATGCACAAAATTGTTCACTGATACCGGACAAAACACGGTGTTTACGAGCGAAGGTGGGTCAGTCAGTACACAAGGCGCGCGTTGTTTGAATTAACGAGGTCCGGATAAACGAGGGTCGAGTGTATATAAAGGAACTTTGGTGTTTGTTATCAAGCTCGAGTAATGGATGGTAAATAATGTAAGTATTTGATTAGGTTAAGAAATTGAAAGTACATTCGGGCGTTATATTAGCAGCCCCAGGGAACATTAATTCGGAAATTCAAAATGGGGATATTACAGCGAGGCCAATCTGAGGTATTATATCTGAGTTTACTTAGGTCTTTATAACAGACTGAATTGTAGCTATTGTTATGCCTTCCGCAAGGTTAAAAGGACTTTCTGTCTAGGAGGGGTTCGTACTTTGTGGCCTTGATGTGGTTAAGGCAAATCCAAACGGAAGGTAACATAAATAACTAATTTAGATTATAATAAAAAGTCAACAAAACAAATATAATATCTTTACAACAAAAAATAATCAATAGACAATTTGTAACGTTTGATAACACAAATAATTCCTCAACCTGAACCGAAACTAAGTCATGAAAATACAGTTTAGTTACGTGTGAACACAACGGGATTGGATAGAGCGAAAGCGATGTGGGAGGGAAGTTATGCCTCGATAAGCAACGAAAAAAAAAGTCTGGATTCTGGATTCCAAGAAAAGACCACCTCGCTTGCGCGGGATCGGGTTTTGTGGGAGGGGAAGAATGTCTGTTAGAAAATGAAAAGATAGTAGTGTATAAAAGAGGGCTATTGCCACCGGGCGAATTGCGAGCGATTAGGGGCTAGTTTGTTGTCATGGCTTAGGAGGACTGGACCAGGGGCTTGGAGGGCAGCGCTTGACGCCGGAGGTTAGGATTACCAACGGGGTTAGGATCACCAACGAAAGTTTAGAAAATGGTAGGAGGCGTAGTAGTAGAGAAAGGTGGAAAAACGGAAAAATCTTTAGTGGGAGGTAAACTGAAATGAGAAGATGTAGTAGAAGAGAAAGTTGGAAAGGAAGCGAATTTTAGTCGAAGAAAAAGTAAGTGTAGATGTTTGTGCGTGATTTGTGGCTCTGTTCGTGTGAGGTGTATGTGTGTATTTTACGAGAAGTGAGTTGATTTCACTTTCCGCGTGTAGAGGGCGAACCTGATAAGCCACAGGGGGGGCGAGCGTACCCTGATTATCCCCAGGTTTTGGGTTTGAAAAAAAAAAGTCCGCCTGGAAGCCGGCGGACACCGTATATATAGTGTTGGCGAGGACGGGAGGAAGGAGAAGGCTGAACTGGACAAAACTAGTCTGGGTCTGTCAGACGAGTAGTAAGGAGGGGATCGAAGGGGAGGAGAGTAGGAAAATCACACATATGTTAACAATTTACAGTACATATTTATACAGAATATTATACATAAACAGACATTTTAAATACACGGAGGATGGTGGGCCATCGCACTATGGAATGAATAACACTCTTGATATTTTTCAGGAACATGTGCACCAGGTAGCTTCACTGAAAATATCTGAGAGGAGACTCTACTCTGGAATACTAACGGCGATTTGTGAAGAACATCAGAGGTAACATTGATATCAGCAACTTGCACATTGACATTTTACTGAGCAACAACGGGGATTGCACGTAGAAACGCTCCACCATTAATATGGTCATGGAAGATAGTTCGTTAAAGAACACCAGTAGTGGTGATGTACTGGGGGACACTGTTGGTGCCATTCAATCTAACAATACTGGTGATGAGACTATTACAACAAAGTATAACAGTTATGTGTGTGCACTTGAAAATGTTGATACTACAAAAGATTTCAGTGATGGCGGGATAGAGGACTCAAATAGTACTAATGTGTTCGAACAAAATGTGCGAAATGACACAAACAGTTTGACTATGCATAGCGAAGACTTCAAGAAAGCATGTTTTAGTCTGTTATATGAGAAAGATCACACAAAGGATACGAGTGAAAAACACAGAATTGATCATTCAGTTCTAGCATTGTGCGCGAGTGATTCTGTAAATGATAGAAGAGAGGGCAATTCAGGTGATAGCATGAATCTTGCTTCAGGTGAGAAAATGCTGACTGGAGATGGGTTAAGTATTCGTGGCAAGGATTGTAAAGTAGAATGTGTGAGCCAAAGCGGAGGATCAGTGTCAGTGGAGAGTCACGTTAATCATGAAATCCAAAAAGGGGACACAGTTTACTCTGACGGAAACATGGATCGTTGTGACCGAACCAGTGATAGGTTGGCCTCTATAGATAGGAATGAAACGGCAGATCTCGACCCTGTGACTTCACAGACGAGGTCAAGAGACGAGTTGAATAGCCAAAATAAACTGAAAGACATGATAATAAACCCAATATATAGTACGAATCAGTTCGATAGTAACATCTCAAGCCAGAGAGAAAAAACAACCGCCGAAACTCGTCAATGTGCGCAATACGGTCGTATAGCAGTTGATGTGGAAAACCAATCATGTGTTCAGGTGCCAGCCGTGGAGGACAGTTCAGGCAGAGATGTCGCAGAGACTTGTTGGGATAGTCAAGGCGTAAGGAAGAGTAACGAAATGGATCCTCAGGCCACCATACCAGGGGACAACGTCTGTGGACGTCTTCCAGTCACGGGAAACTTAAGCCTTTTCAACGACCAGAATGATGATCACATGCTCATCCGCGATGTTTATCTGCAACTTGGTCTAACTCCTACTGTTGGTGAGCAAAAGGGAGATGACACCTCTGGGATAAATACCTGTGATTTACCCAACCAGAAACCTGATGCCCCTGTGGCAACATCTGCCCCTAGCTATCCGTCAAGGGATTGTTGTTCCAGACAGGGAAACGAAGAGTCACAACCCAGTGGTCGTCAGACATCTCGGTACCTAAACCTAGGATTCCTCCAGCGTGATGTGTTTTTAGATGCAGCATGCAAGCATATGAGCGAAGTCAGGATTCAAGCCATGTTTCCTTCCAAAGGCTATGGTAGCGAGAGCACTACTTCGTATGACCACAGGTTCGGCCAAAGGAGGTTTAACGTCTTGGATGTGGAACTTCCATCCCTTATACCGATACCGGATGACCCAAGGTAGGCAGTTGCCTCTAAGTAATCGTTAATATTAATTTAGGGTAGATAGACTCAAGTTCATCTCTGGCTCAGTTTTGCTTTCATCCGGTGGTGAATTTTGTAGATAATTGCATGCTTTATCGTGTACCGAAGTACAGTATGTAACATATGTCATCGTATTAAAGGGGTTAACCCCTTATTCTAGTCCTTGTGTCATGAATAGCAAATGCCCAATACCTTCAGGAATATCACCTTGTAGTTAAGGAGAAAATATCATGAGGTTTCATTTCAGCAGGGTCAGCGTGAACCAAGAGATTGACACATTGCGTCGCGAGTTTAATACGCCAGGACGTTCTCGAAAATTCTCTAGATCCATGTCCAAAATGGCTGCTTGTCAACCCGTCTTGGCCACTAACCAACCTACTGAGGGGACTAGGTCGATCGGTCAGATGCGTGGAATTCCTTGTTCGTCCATGACAGTGCATACACCATTGAAGAATAGGACGCCAAATACTAGAGCTGTGAGTACATTTATTGTTCCAAGGATCGGCGTTAATGATATTAGAAATATTTATCATTTCATATACCAAAGGTCCTTCACTCCCTTACAAGGAAGGGGGCTATGTCAAAACACACTACCTCATTAGTCAATCAATCAATCAGTCAGTCTGTCAATTAATCCATTGTCCAAAGCCTCTCTTGCAGGAGATTCACTGTTCCCAATTATCTGATAGACACCGAATTGACCTATAAGTCACTCAAGGAAGAAATATTGTGTTGTTGTCGTCTGGTTATGACTGGTGGAGTAGTGTAATACAAGACATTCTATGTCCTCTGTGTGTGTGATGGTTGTATCTGGGACGGTTTGTTTCTGTGACCAGACCTATTCTGTATTGGGACTGTTTAAGTACTAGGTACAGTCGAACGGGTGCGGTTTGTAGTGCCATTCATATTTCATATTTTTGTATAATGATATTCCGTGTATTGTTTAGTTTCATATTCTGTATATATTTTGTATTTTGGTGTGTGTATTGGTATCTTTGCATCATAATGTTTACATTGTGATTGTCATTTTTTTTTTGTAAGAATCTGGTGATTTCTTATTTTACTCCTAAACATCACACAGTTGGGTATTTTTTAGAAGTGCACACCTACGGGATATAGCATTAGAAAACCAAATATTAATTTTGTAAATTATAATACATTAGCATGATATACGTTTTTCTTGGCGGAAATCAATAATAGAAAACATTGTTAAAAGCGATACACAAACGAAGTCGCGGGGACTCCTTGAGACGCCATCTTTGTTTTGATAGATTCAGAGGTCGAAGACGACAACGACGACCCTGATTACCTGTAGAGGTACTGGTACCGCATTACTAAATCCAAGTTAGTTTAGTTAGGTTAGAATAGACGAATTTATCATACTTTAATTTCTTCAACCTCCGCATGTACCAAAAACAAAGAAGGCGTCTCAAGCGGTCGCAACTGATGTGTGTGTAGGCCGGTGATTGTAAAGTCCACCACTTACAAGGTTATGGTAACAATGTCAGAGGCAGGCGTTTTAACGGACCTTATAGCCACATTGCAAAAAAAAAAAAAAAAAGAGGTTGTAAAAGAGTTACAATGAAATTTTGAGTATCCGCCGGTTGTTACAGCGAACCTTTGACGTCAAGATAACATTCCATATCAGGAACATTCTTACGATTAGTCGTGGGGATTCAAATTCGTGAATTAAGCTGTATATCTGTCAAGTGCATCTTAAAGTGCAGGCATTTTTTATGAGAAACTACCGCGTTCCCAGTCGGCAGCATTGGCAGTTTTCCTATTTGTTTAAAAGGTGACTATAGTTGTTGAATATTTGCTGTCTGGTACACACCTCTTGACCAGAAGGACATATGAGGAGTCAGGGTGTGGTAGAAACTGTGGATTGGGACTGTACTGTCAATTTCCCTTCTATCAAAAGATGATCAGACATTCCACTCCTTTCCCCTGAATATACTCATGTCCATGACTCCTCCAATCATCCTCTTGGATACCACTACATAATCCAATCATGTTTTCTCTACTATCCTCCCACCAATCACACTGGCCTATTTATACTTATATTTCTTCTTACAATATTCACTATAACGAGTTGTCTTTCAGTATACATCTGCAGCATTTCCCTTCCATTTTCGTTCCATCCTGGTACACCATACTTCCCTATAACTCCATTTACTGGTTTACATCCATCATTAGCATTTAGATCTCCCAACACCATTACAAAATTTGACACACACACATCCAACACTTCCCTCTCCTCAATTTTCTCGCTGGCCGTGCCATTTGCTCTCACAAACACCAGTGACTTCCAACCTATTCTCATTTTTACCCACAATATCCTTGGTTACATTTGATTAACCACACATCTTTACATCTCATCACTTACCAATTGGGCCACTCATTGTTTCCACCGCTCTTTTAACATTCCTGACATCTTACCTACCATACTTCCAAAATTGGACTCATCTTTTAGTTTTGTTTCATTCAATTTCTTTCTTTTCACAAAAATACTGCCGATCTTTCTCTTTCCTCTCTTTTTCTTTCGCTTGTTCCACATCCACGGACATTCAAAAATCCAATTAACAGAGATCTGGTTGGATTCTTCCTTCCAGAATCTGTTTGGTCTTGACTGTTTAAACAAAAAATACAATGGAGGATTCCCAGTTCATTGACTTTGTCCCATTTAGTTGCCTTCTATGATAACCATGGGAATATCATGACGACATTCTTATCGCCGTCACAGGATCATGGGAAAATGAAAGGATGGAGAGTTAGGAGTGGGGTAGTAGAAAGGAGAAAAAATTAGGATTTCTCAATAAGTGGAGCTTAGTCTCTGATAAAGACGAATACATTGTGGCTCTGGTCTAAAGGGTAGCCTCCGAAGTCCCTATAGTAGGTGTTCTTAAAATAGTGCCTCAGTAAACCCAGGGAGCATCGGAATCAGTTCTTGGGGGTATCCAAAAAGGAATCCTGGAAAATATTTTGTGTTAAAGCTATACTTGATTAAGTTATTTACTGAAAATGAAGATAACGAGTCCCTAGAATTCAAATTTTTGTTCAGAGCCGTCCTGTTTTCTCTCTTTTTTTAACAGTAAAAAAAAAAAAAAAAAAAAGTAGCAGTAGTCTATTACTGGAGTAGGAGTATCAGATTGACTTGGAGTTGAACTCTAGGGTATCGGGGCTGAAAAACTTTAAGGACTACATCCCTAAAGTATTGACTGTGTATAATTATGTAGTTAGTACGGGTAAAATGTGTTATTTTTAGGGTTTGATATCATCATTATCTTTATTAACACACACACACACACACACACACACACACACACACACACACACACACACACACACACACACACACACATTTTTTCATTTTTTTTTCTATGGTGATAAGTGTATCGTTACTTTTACATTCAAGGTCAAGGGTTTTACATCGCGTACTCCTCAGACCGTGCAACAAGCAGCCCAATCACTTAGTAGCAACGAACAAGAAAAAAACATCGAAAACTATGACTCCCCTCCTCGTCACAGTTTTTACGTCTACAACCTAAGTACGGAGGGTGTGTTGCTCCCGATACCACCTTACACTTCGCGTCCTCAGAAGTCCAAGTCTAAAGAATCGTCGCAGTCACTGCCTTATGATAAGGCATCTCAGTTCGATACTGAAACGCCCTCGTCTAGTCTTCAGTCGCAGGTCACCTCTATACCTGGGACAAGCTCTAAACAGCGATACAAGTTCCGTCGACTTCCATCAAGTGCCTCCTCTTCCAGTACCGATGCTAACATTCATAGAACCTCTCCTACTTCAACCAGAGTCACAGAGGTTTCAATGACCCCGGCTATATTGCCAATCCAAACACATCTGGCCTCACCAGTTCCAGTTACCAAAAATCCTTCCTCACATCTCTCCCACCAATGCTCAAGTCAGAGTCATGCATCTACACCAGTTACCTCCCGTGCTGTGCCAGTAAATGAACCAAATCAGAATAGTGTGACTGTTGACCAGAAAGGGAAATCACCGGAATGTATCGTAATTTCTTCCGATTCTTCTCCTGAGATAGTACCAGTTAACGATGGAAACCTTTCCGCAGTTACAGGAAAGCCTTCTTTAGATAGTGCATCCTGTTTTTCCAGGGAATATTCAAAAGGAATCTTGAATGAAAGCGTACTAAACTCATCCAACAAAAACGATAACATCTCAGATGTAGATGTAGGTTGTGCAGGAGAAGCTCAATCAGTAATGACTAGTCCAGTTCTGAAGACCCACAACCCCATTAGATGGAAGGCAGGAAAGAATAGTAACATAGTTCAGGACAGAAGCGAATTAGCAAACAAACTAATAGACTCTGTAGATTGTAGTCAACCTCAACTCGCAAATCTACAGAATGGAGATGAGATTAGTACCCGAACATCAAAAAATAGATTATCTGTAGCGGTCATTGATGATAGAGCAGTGACTGACAATTCTAAAGACGATGGTGACATAAGTAATCTGACTTCTGAACATGATACTGTGACTTCTTTTGTGTCTGCAGCAGCTGATATTGTTGAAACTGAAAGGAAAACCATTTGTAAGACTTACAGTTTCACGAAATGTAAACCAGGAAATGACTCTACTGTGGTCGATGACAGGAGCAAATTTGGAAATGAACCAATGAACGATGCAGATTCTAATCACTCACAAGTCTCAAAAGACCAGAATGAGATTGAGATTAAGACCCAAACATCGAAAAGTCCAATGCCTATAAGTAGTGACATAGATAAACTAGCGGTCAACATTTCTGAGGACGATGATGATGATGGTGATGATGATGATGATGCCTGCACTGTGATTTTTGAGCTTGACACTGTGACTTCTCTTGTGTCTGCGGCAGGGAATACTGCTGAAATTGAAAGTAAAACTGTTTTGAATACCTACAATTCAATGAGGTGTAAGGCAGGAGAGAACACTGATGTAGTCAAGGACAGGAACAAATCAATAAGTGAACCAACGGACGATGTAGATCTTAGTCAGTCACGGTTCTCAAATGCCCAGATTGAGGTTGAGATTACGGAGAAATCATCGGAAAGTGCAATATGTGCAAGTAGAGACACAGATAAAATAGAACTCAGCAGTGATGATGACGCCTCCACAGTGGTTTTTGAACTTGATACTGCAGTTTCTGTTGAACCTGCAGCCGAGGATATAGCTAAATCTGAAAATGGATCTATGCAGACTCCAGTTCTGCACCAGTTAGTTAAGGATAAGCCCAGGTCTCAAAGTACAGAAATAAGTGAAAGGCTAGAGTTACCACCTAGTTCAAATATAACCAGCGTTTCCAGTTTGCAGGATGAAAACCCTTCAGTGCACCCAACGAACCCAAGACATAATTATGCTGTAGATCTAAACAGCAGTTACTTATACACATCCAACTTTAATGCAGTTGTAGCAGCTTCAAGTAATGATGCTTGTGATATAAAACAACAAAGTTTGCTGGTGGGTGATATTGGAAAACAAGTTAAATCGAATGAAAAATTACCGCAAACAAGCCATATACAAACCAGTTTTCAGACACTTGCGTGCGATTCAAACAACAGATCTGATGTGCTAGAACACATTCTAGTAGTGAGAGAGAGTTCTTATTTTGAGATCAACGTAAGCTCTGACATGTCTTTATCACATCAGGTAATAGAAAGTAGAGAATTGCTGACAATGCATAACACTGAGCGATGCAGCGAGTTGTCATCACAGGAAAAACAAGTAATTTCAACGGGAACAGAAAAAATGATCTCATCAGTAGATACCCTTGGAATGCAAATGAAACCAGAAGATTCCCAATTTATCACCAATGCTATCGAGGCACAGAAAGAGAAAGCACAGGGTATCATGTCTGCAGGGGTTGATTTAGGTAAAAACCAAAGAAAACAAGTATTGATGAAACCAGCTATGGGTCCAGTAGTTAGTGAAACTCAGACTTGGGGAGAGTTGAGGTCATGCCATATCGCATCCGAAAGCTTGAGCGAAACACAGATTAAAGAAACATCAGAATCACATGAAAAACCCGGATTTCTTGATGTGCAGAAAGAACTAAAGACAGAGGTAATAAATTTGGGGTATGAAATATGTGATTTAGCTAGAATTGAAAGAACCCCCATCCTATCATCAAAATCTCTTACCACAACAGAAAGTGATGTACATGGTCACTCCCATTATTCGACTACAACTCAAGAGTATGGAACTGGGAAAGACACAGATATATTAGATCCAGAAATTCGCAACGCCGGTATTAATCAGAATAAGCAGTTAAGACTCATAGCTACTAGGACGAAGCATACCATTTGCAGCAGTCAAGAGAGAAGTGATAAGAATGAAACAGTGAATACTATGGGAAAAAAGAGAAATTTCGAATCAGAGGCTTGCAAGTCAGTACACGAAATTGGAGACTTTTCGGAAAAGGATGCCGTGATTACTGAAGCAGTTAAGAGAAGAAGAGGCTGTCAAAATCCGATATTAAGCACGAGGATTGTAGAAAAAAGCGATTTTCCAGAGGAAACAAGAAGAAATCAAGGCACTGTATCGATGAAGATCGTTGCAGAAGGGAGCCAATTCCTAACGGATAGTTGCAAAATGATATCCAGCAAAGAGCCTATATCAGTGAAATTGTATAAAATGACTGATATAAAAAATTCTTGTGGCCATGGAAATTATGAAGTTGATGATGATATTGATGTTCCGTCGGACACTGTGATTACCTTGCAAGAAGAAAAGAAGTACATACCCGAAGCGGAAAAGGCGATGTCAAATGAAAATGATGGTGCTGTGGTAGGGACAATGTCTTTATCGGAGAAACGGAATAAAATCACAGAAGGAACAGCAGATGCATTTAATATGCCCAATGTACTTCCAAAAATGGCAGTGTGTATCAACAACCACACTTTGCCAGAAGAAAGGAAGGCAGAAAGAGACCATCTAGGAGAAATCCACGAAGAAAGTGTAAACGTTGCTCTTGAACAGGATATTTGCGATAATGGGCTAACAATTACGACATATTCGCCAGAAAACTTGGACTGTATGGCAGGGAATAAAGCTGTATCTCTTGTTAGGGAGGGTCTTCCCCATTCAAATAGTGTGCCAGGGAAAATAGGCTTTGGGGATAGAGATAGGAACATTGGTATTATTATGTCTGAAGGACTGTCAGTTAGCAGTAAATCGCCCAAGAAAAAATACAATAGTTTTTCAACAGATAACATGAACAAAGATCGTGAGGTCCTTCCTTTTGCTAAGGCTTCACCTGGAAAAGGATGGATTTCCTTGGAAGAACGTCCGATTAACATGCAAGTTGACATAAATGATGATATTACACAAGCCAGGGAAACGCAGACAGAAACAAAAGTGCTAATGTCGTCTAGATGTTCACCTATAGAAGATGCAAATAGAGAAAACGCAAGCTACAGTTCCATCCAGAGGGGAGAACTTATGGCAGGTGAAAATTATCCCCAAAAAGTAATAACCACAGCGACTAGTGTAATCAATTATTCTCCACAAGGTGAAAAATTAAAAAGTCCAATGCGGGAACATTGTATACAAAAAGAAACAAGTTTGGCATACACAAGTGAGCTTCAACAGGTAAAAATTGTGCCAGAAAAAGAAGTTTCTCTTCCGTTTGTGAAGAATGGAGATAGTGAAGACAAGAATGACCAAATCTTGGAAGAAGCCATACCTTCAAACATTATTACTCATCCAAATGAGGTGACAAATCCTGTAAATAATCACTGCAAGCCCCAAGAACAAGTTGGCAAAAGAGATTGTATGGAGGTAGAAACTGCATATGACTTAAATTCATTAGAAAACCATAGTATGAATTGTAGTGCGCAGCCTCTACTAAATATACAAGACAGTCGAGAAGGATTAACACCACTCACAGATAAAGGAGTAGGAAGAAACTCCATTGGAAAATCTTCGATGAGAAAGTTGATGGAAAAGATTGAAAGTAAGAAGCCATTCGAAAAGAGTCGTATACAGATTGGAAATGAGAAGCAGAATAAAACAACTAGCAGATTTTATGAACATAAGCCGATTGTGACAAGTAGTCCATTGATTAGAAATAAGGACTCGATCACGGATGATACAGCTAATAGGATGATGACACATGTCAAGAAAACTGATGGGAACTCTGGAGAGGAAGAGCAAGGCAAGGAGAAGCTACCTTTGAATATGACCCAAGAAATTATGTCTTGGGATGGAAAACAAGTCTTATGTAGTGCAAACGCTTGTCCAAACCCTGTCATGACTGAAGAAGTGAATGGAAATAAAAACATTTCCCCAGGTAGTGAAATTATCAGTAGTGAAATCTCCACTATGAGCAAAAGCATTACCAAAAACGAAGATTCGATCATAGGCGAAGGGAACAACGAAAGTGAATATATAACCACGGCTGATAGAGATACAAAAAGTGACAAGTCAGTCATTGAAGATGTGAGAAGTATGAAATCGATCGCAAGTACCAGAGAGAGCAGAAGTGAGGATCCTTTAGGAAGTGTGAATAGTATCTTACCCGGAGGAATATCTAAAGGTAAGAAATCGATCACAAATGATTTGATCCTTGGCAGCGAACAGTCTGATATAAGATGTGGGCCAACTGTAAACGAAGATTTGGTCATAAGAGAAAACATGGGTAAAAGCGAGATGTCGAGCTCCAATACTGAAACAAGTATAAATAAGTGTTCGACTGTTGAAATACTTCTTGAAAATGAGCCACAAGCTGCTTGTAATTCTTATGAAGGTCCGTGCGAAAGCCCAGGGAAAACTGCAAATGTGCCAAAGGGTAAAGAAAATAGGATTGTTGAGCAGTTATATCCGACTGAGGAAAGGGGCGAAATGTTGAAGAAAGAAAATTCTTATGATGAAAATCAAAGTAAAGGACCACAGGAATTAAATGAGGATGGTGTACTGTTAAGAGAAACTAATGGAGTAACGGACAATGAACTTCTGTCTGAGCGAACAGTTATAACGACCGAGAGCAAGAAAGTAGCTGAGGAAGATAATAGCTTTCTAGCCAAGGAAGTCGATGGAATAAGTAGATATGAATCAGTACCAGTGGAAACTGGTGGAATGCCTGAGGATGAACTACCACCCAAGGAAATTGATATGACTGAAGAGGGCAAACTATTCAGGAACAATGAAGGTTCTGATGAAGGGAAAGAGCAGTTAGCTAAGATTAGTGACATATTCGGGCAGGCGAAGAAGTGCGAGATCGTCGAAGGACTAAAGGCTTTGGCTGAAAGGATAGGTGCAATGAACGAAGATGAGTGTCCTTCCCTTGGAAGAGTTAGTGAAATGCTTTTGAACAATGTTCTCACAGTGGGAAAAACAGAAAGTGGAAGTAAAGATTCTTATGTAGAAAAACCAAGGAAAGCATTCACTAAAGAAACCGATTCCGAACTAGCGAACAAGACGGAACTGGGCATTCTCATATCAGAAGAGGGGGAAAGACAGACAGCTCTGGATAGACAAAAACAGACAGCCCTGGAACCCAAAGTGCCTCAACAAGATTCAGCGTCAAAAGGAAAAAATCAGACAATTGAAGAATTCCCAGGTAAACCATACTGGATATCAACATCAAAATGTGCCACAAAAGACATAATCGCAGAAGCGCAAGCGATGGTGGCCAGATACTTCGTTGAAAGACACAGAGAGGAAGTGAAGATAGCTACCGAATCAAAACTACTTTCTGCACAAGAGCATCATAAGGAGGGTGAACCTCAGGGATCTGAACAAGAGGCAGTTGCATCTAAATATTTCACCGAAGGAAGTAAAAATGAAGTCAGTTCAGTTAACGATGTAAAATCGTGCTCTGAAAAAGAGAGTTGTAAACAGGTTAAACAGCAAGATTCTCAACACGTTGAACAGGAGACGAAGGCATCTAGAACAAGTATACATGAACTCAGTTCAGGTTCTGATGTAAAATCACTTTCTTTAGAAGAGAGAGGTAACCAGGTTGAAACTCAGGAGTATCATGTTGCTGAACAAGAGGTTTCAAGGGAAAAAGACGACCGAGAAAAACTAACCCCTAATGTTAAACCAGAAACTCGTTTGCTCGCTGAACCGAAGGTTTGCAAATCAATATACGAAGAGGATTTGCAGAGGAATACCACACATGACATAAAAACAGCTACAATGGAGGATTTTATCCAAAGAGTTTCTCTTAAGCTCGCACAGTTTAATAAGATTCTCACACTTAAACCATGCCCTACTCGAGGATTAGATAAGCAAGACTACATACCAATAAACACCTACTTTCAAAGACAGACAGCCCAGCTCGCTTCTCAGATACAGAATCGGGAACACAGTCTTGGAAATACCAAAAACATCCAGAAATGTGAAAATCATATTGAACCCACTGATAAGGAACCCAGACATTATGTACCCGAGGCCGTTAACGAAGTAAACAGGAACGAGACGTTAGCGTTTGTCAACGAACCTAACAGAAACGAACTGTCGGTGTCCGGCAAAGAACAACACAGGCACCAATTATCAGCGTCTGACAACGAAATAAACAGAAGTGAATCATCAGTGGCTGCCAAAGAACAACACAGAAACGATGCATCAGGGACTGCCAGAGAACAACACAAGGACGGAGTGTCAGTGACAACCAAGGGAAATATTAGTGAAGCGTCACCAACTCCCAGAGAAGCTGAGAGGGAATCATCAAACTCCACTGTAAATTATGCGGAGATAAAAACACAATCCATGGTTTTGGCAACAGCCGAACCTGCTTCCGAAACTTTGCATGAGAATAGTGATTCAAAAGGTAGCAAACTGGAAGGTGAATCCACCCTGAAAGCTGATTCTCGAAGTACGGAAACAACTGCTATAGAAGAAAAGGACAAAACAAGTGGCCAGGCTAAATCAAGGAAGAAATATGTGAACCAAAGAAGAAGGGGCGACAAACATTGGAGACTCTTCGTTGAACTCGATGGTAAGTGCATTTAGATACAAGTATATAGACATGTGAACCATATGTATATGTATATGTATATGTCAGGATCGGCAGGGGCCCCAAACGTTGGGATTTCAGATGTCAGGAACGGCAGTGGCCCCATGTTGGGTGCTAGATGTCAGTATTGGCAGTGGCCCAACGTTGGGGGCCAGATGACAGGATGGGCAGAGGCCCCAAAAGTTGGGTGCCAGATGTCAGGATGGGCAGGCGCCAGATGTCAGGAAGGTGGCGATATGGGGCAGGGCCTAGCTGGAAATCAAATACTGGAGATGTTAAAATTTTTAGTACAAGTGAAAAACTTGACAGGGAACCGATCTCTTCCGTAAATGCGTGGCCCACAGGACCGCGGTTTAAAGGTGTCAATTCACCAGGGTTTAGGCACCCGAAATATTCCACGGAGGGAGAGGCTGATAGCTTCGGTTGCGGAGGAGATTGTTGGGCTCGATGTCCACGTGTCGGCAGGTGGAGAGAGGTTCCAGGTGATGACTGCGGAACCGGGAGGTTGGCGAGAGAGACGGCTACTGGGAGAGGTGTATTTGAACTTCTTTGAGCTCCGAGGCGGTTAGCCGTGCTCGCGTTGTGCAAGCCGGTTGGCCAACGTTGTCATGCTCCAAGACGTACCTCGCCTCTAACTGGTGAATCTCTCCTTCTGGGTACGCAAGGTAGCTCGTCCCAGCCGAGGTCGCGTTGTACGGACCGATTGGCTTCCGTCATTATGGTCTGGGCCGTCGTGAACCGCAGTACGTTTGCCCGAGAGGACTACTGCCTAACACGCCCCTGCGGAAATCGAGGCAGGAGGTGAGGTCGTGTGGAGCCTTAACTAGAAATCAACCATGGAGTTTTCCTCGTCGCCAATATGACGGGGCCGAAACCTAAAGAGGCCGATGCAGAGGGCCATAGTCGGCATAGGAAGTTTACAGTCGAGATTGCTAACCATCAGTTTTACTAGAATCGAGGTGCAGAATCTTGTAATCTCCGTTGAGTGGGTCAAAGTATCACATCTCTAGTATGCTGAATGATCTAGTAAATGATCACGAAAAGATGCAGCACGAGCTAGCGGGCAGGCTGGCAACTTTGGGGTAGACCAGGGTCGAACGTCGTATGGCGACCGGCTGGTATCTTTGGTAGGAGAGGGTGTATCTGTCAGCGTAGGGAGTTGACAGTCGAGGTTGTTAATCATAAACTTTACCGAAGTCGAGGTGCCGTACATCGTCGTCACACAGTTGTAGTGTGCTAAATGATTATGAAAAGAGGCAGTACAGCCTGGCAACTAGGCAGGTGGCAGGCAAGCAGGGTGTTAGGCAGGCAAGCTGACAGGCTTGCAGACTGGCAAGCTGGCTGGAAGGCAAGCTGGCTGGAAGGCAGGCTGGTGAGCTGGAAGGCAGGCTGGTAAGCTGGCAGACTAGAAGGCAATCAGTGTGGGAGATAGGGGGGCCTAAATGTTGGGCATCCAAATGTCAGGATCTGCACAGGCCTCAAACGTTGGGATGTCAGATGTCAGGAAAGACATTGGTCCCACGTTGGGCGCCAAATGTCAGGATGGCCAGGGGTCCCAAACATTAGGCGCCAGATGTCAGAATGAGCAAGGGACTCAAACGTTGGGTGCCAAGTGTCATGATGTGCGATGGCTCCATGTTGGGCGCCAAATGTCAGGAAGGCGGGAGCAGGGGCTAGCAGTAAGTCAAACACTCGATGTGTTAAAAAACTTTAGTACAATTGAAAGACATGGCCCAGAGAAAATGTCTATTTTGTAAATGCGCGGCCCACGGAACTGCGAGATGAATGTAGCGATTCGCCAGGGGTTGGAGGGCCGAGAAGATTCTGCGGAGGGAGAGACTAGTAGCTTCGGTTGTAAAGGAGGCTGCTGGATCTTGGTTATGGAGGATGGGCAAAAACTAGTTGTCCAAAGTTTTCCATTTTTAATTAGCATATCGACTACAGATTAATATAAATTAATGATAACCTTACACGGTTACATAATGCACAATTAACACTTCTACACTGAAAACATAGGTTTAATATTGGCAGTCAGGGAACGAGGACATTTCACTTGATTCTCAGGAAGCGTCTCAAAGCTGGAACCTTACGTTGAGAGGGAGGGGGAGGATAAGGTAGGGTACCTTTGCCATAATGTCGAGTGGACGAGTTGTACAATGGTATGGCTGTTGTCATATTGGATTGTATATTAATGGTAGGGGCTCGTTCCCTTATTTAGATAGCTTCCAACATTTTTAAGTCCTTAATTCTATTACAATGTGTAACTATGCTAGTGTTGTAGACGATAGTCTATCTATATCAGCCTGTTTGATTGCTCCTTGTTGCAAATGCAGAGACAATCGCCTGCTGAGGTGACATGTTGTATGACCAATGTATGTAGAATAAAGAGGCGCGCAGTCCTCAAAGGTAAAACAGTTTTCATAAATAACATTGGTTTTTGACAAAATCCCACAGTTGTTGGATAGATTGTTCTTTATTCCCAAGGAACTAGAACGAAGGCTGTTGTAGTATACAACTACTTTTAATTGATCATGTTCGCCCACTGGTTTACTCTTTATAGAAATGATCTCTATGATTTGTTTCTCGTCTTGCCGAGAAGAGCTGCAAAACGTATTCTGGTAGAGTCCTGTGATAGCATTTGTTTGGTCCACAGTCTGGCCAGTAACGTTGCGGTCTAGCAAGTACTTAGTTACAATATCAAAGTCATTATTGGAGTAACCATTGTTCACTAACATTTGTTGTAAGTATTCGAGTTCTGAATGGAGCATGTGCCACGAACGACAAACAGAAATTCCCCTCCTGACATATGCCCAAATAAGATCTTTCTTGTAGCTAAGTGAACTTTTCTTGGGAACATTCATGCATTTACCAGCATTGGTGGGCTTGCGGTAAAACTTAGTTCTGAAGCTATCAGACGTAGCTTCCACCAGAACATCAAGGAAATGGATTTTGTCATTAACATTGAGTTTTATCGTAAATTATTGCACGGAAGTAGCTTGAAGATTGGATCTGAACTCTTCCAGCATATGTATATATATATATATATATATATATATGTATATATATATACATATATATATATATATATATATATACATATGTATATATCAAGGACTACTATTACACACACACACACACACACACACACACACACACACACACACACACACACACATATATATATATATATATATGTATATATATACTGTATATATATGTGTGTGTGTGTGTGGATAGATATGACGTTTGGCCGTCATTTATTTCTTAACACTGAAGACGTATTCTCGCCAGAGGACTGGAACTCTTTTCCATGCTTAAACACGGACGTGGCGACACTATAGGTTGGAGTCTCCCAATCTGTGATTGGAGGCTCTGGCAACGAGAAAGTCGTGTCTTTTCTTCTTCTGAGTTAGAGTCGAAGCTTCCATGTTGGAGCTGAAAAACAAAAGACAAATTATTTAAAGTTAGTCACTTATGGCCTACCTGAAGCACCTTTCACACACACACACACACACACACACACACACACACACACACACACACACACACACACACACACACACACACACACACACAAATCGGCAAATAATGAGCTCTGAGCTCACTGCTGTAGGGTGGCGTCTGGCTGTCTCGACAGAGACTGCAGCAGATCCGTGGTGAATACACACACACACACACACACACACACACACACACACACACACACACATGTATTCAAAAGGTGTATTGTGAGCATCAGAATATGTATACTTACTACATAATGAATACGTATGTAGGTATTTATAAAAGCATGCATTATCACATTATTGTTTATATGACTTAGTGTAACCATATGTTAGCCCTATAATATACTATGTTTATGTATGTACTTCATGAAGAGAGAGTGTGCAACTAATATATGATTCTATTATTTTCTAACATCAAGATGTACACAAAAATATTCTGCTGAAACTACAGAAAGCAGCTGCTTGGCTGATTGGCCGACTCGTGGAAGAACGAGTCATTCCGAAGACTCGAAGTCTCGTGACTCTGCACCCTGAACTGACTCGTTGCAGTCTCAAAACGCTCATGGAAGAGTCCAAGAGTACAGATATAAGTGAAAAAAGAAATCGTAAGTGAAACGAAGCTATTTGGGAAATTGTATTCGTTTCTGTGTATTTGTAACTTTGTATGTACTGTATGTGTATGATATGTTATTCATCAAAAGTTTGAGTTTATTTTCATGAATTTTCCCTTGTTACGTAGTTTTGGTCAGACCTGTACACAACGTACTCTTATTATTGCTGAATATGATATTTTGCCTTAATCTATTGCCAAGTCGTGTGTGGTTTGAGCTCATACCAATTCTGTTCGCAATCCATCGCATTTGCTTGTCGATCTATTTTCTTTTGTAAGATTTCTCCTTTTTAAGCTGTATTTTAATATTTCCATTTATCTTCCACTTTTGATTTATCTTCTGTTGGAAGTTTATTCAATCTGCCCGCAGTCATATTTGGGAATATATATATATATATATATATATATATATATATATATATATATATATATATATATATATATATATATAAGTATATCTGCCCTCACTGTCACCGAGTGTGTAGGTCACGTATTGGCCTCATCAGCCACCTGCGCACACACGTCATAATCTCATTTTGTGATGTTAGTTCGTGTAGAGAATCATACTCAGCAATGAGTGATCCCATG
>NC_134819.1:25566866-25569366 GCF_046742065.1 Oratosquilla oratoria
ATGAGTCCTGCAGACATCTTCTTCGTCTTGTCTCGTGGAGATAACCCTACGCGTGGTACCAACATCAGGGATAGCCTGATTTGATGTTCACGAATGCTGGTAGAAGGTCTTGACTGAGTTTTACAAAGCTGTCTCTGATTTGATACAAAGTTATCAGAGCTATATCCCAGTTGGTATCAAAGATGTCGAAACTCCTCTTCCAAGCCTGTATTCAGTGTCCACGTTTCAACCGTACGGCAAGACAGGAGCACAAAAGACTTGAAAATTCAAATCTTAGCCATCCTTCATAAATATGGACAGCGCGATGTACATTGAGTGAAACCATAACACCATGGGCCATACCAACCCATTGAAAAACTTCTTGGCACGATCTACCACATGCTATGGACTTTAGTACTAATGTATGTGAAGCTCTCCAAGAAATCAATGTCATCTCCACATGCTTGAACAGACTAAACTCTATTATCCGGTAAGCTCCCAAACACCAGGACCTTGGTCTTTGTCCAGACATGGAGTTCCAGCGATCTCGCCTTATTGTAAAGTGACTCCGCTAGACACTGTAAGGAAGTTAAATATGTAACGTTGGAAGCCAATATAGGGGACTGGTCCCCTACAAATATCCAATCTATGGGCTATGTACTACCTTGAAAAGACCACCTGATCGCGTGGGAACGGCATTTGTGGAGGAGGAAGAGAAGTCTTTAGGACAATGAAAAGATAGTTTTGTATAAAAGGGGGCTATTTCCACTGAGCGTTTTTAGGGATATTTATTAGAGGTTTTGTGTCACGGCTCAGGAGGCATGGGTAAGAGACTTGGAATTCGAGGCTTGCTATTCCGTAATTGTGAGAGGATTGTGATGACTTCCGCCATTCCTCTTTATAACAGCTCCGGTATACATAATATTACCACAAATTCTCGCCACGCTAGTGACCAAACTGGTCCCCCTCCCACTACTTCGTCCCTCTCTACCCCTCAGGGATTCCCGGGCTGCCCGTGGGTTTTAAGCACTACCCTACTCGTGGACTTCAATGGGATATGAATTATTCTCGTTGCAAAGGATGGAAATTTCTCACCTTAAATTGATTCCTTTGTCACTGCCGTTTTTCATCGTTGACTTCTGAAAGCATACGGTGGAACTTGTCAGTACATTAAAGAATACACACACACACACACACACACACACACACACACACACACACACACACACACACACACACACACACACACACACACATTTACTTTTTCTACGATGTTGTTGTTTTGGGGGACTCAAATTCCCTTGAGATCGTTAATAACGTGCATTCCAATTCGAGGGTATTGTCGCATCAGAGCGAAAAACAGGCTTGTAAACACAAGTAGCCTATATATATATATATACAATTTTATATAAGTCAAAGAAAACCAATGAGACATTAGCAAAATATTTAAAGGGGCATTTATAGTAGATGTAAATTTAATATCATTGTTACTGGATGATACAGGGTATATTCGTGATTAGAAGAGGGGACAATACCCTTAGATTATGTAATATATTACAAATATAGACGAGTATAAACCCTTTAGTGTGAGTGTTGTAATGAATTAGATGACAACTGTGAACTGGATAAAACCAGATTTAAACAATGTATGAGTATGGCGTTGCCTCATCAATACGAGTCAAATTTTTCCGGGCAGCATCAGCTGCCTGATGTCCGATCATTTGATGATGCACCACAATACTCGCATTATGAAATATAAAGTTACAGTCTGAATATTAATAACCACAGGAAATATGATCAAGCTAGTTCACAGAATGTGGGGTCACTCATCTATAACAAAAAAAAAAAAAAAAAAAAAAAAAAAAAAAAAATATATATATATATATATATATATATATATATATATATATATGTATATATATATATATATAAATATATATATATATATATAATAATAATGATAATGATAATAATAATAATAATAATAATTAAGACAACTCCGGTATCCTAATGATGCCCACGTGGGCATCACCGTATGGAATGGGTTAAGTGACTGGTGTAGGGTTGACCACAGCGTTCCGTATTGAAGACATTTGGGAAGCGTAATGGCCCGGTATGTACAATACTTATGTACGACGATATAAAGGAGTTTGTGGCAAATTACTTTTGTCATCTTTTGCGAGTTCTTATATGAACACTCAGACGATTTGGGTTGCTTACATAAAAATACACATTACATTCAATGTCCTAAAAGAATGTATGAATTTTCCCAGGCAGAAGAATTAAATGGGGTTAAAATAGAGACTATATGTTTTGATTTGTGGTGGCAGTGCCAGCCTTGACGTGAGGCGTGTGCACAGTCAATACCGTTAAGAAAGATCTTGAGCATTATCTAATCTAGATAAAAACACGATAAAAAAAATAAACACCTTGAGTTAATAATAGAAAGAAATTGTTATCTCTAACGGCTTCATTCAAGTTATATGATTCTGAATAGTGATAACATGTCCTAGACGAGAGA
>NC_134819.1:25574366-25611866 GCF_046742065.1 Oratosquilla oratoria
ACAGCATAGCCCAGGGAGATACTGCCTATAGGAATGGCTGCAGCGGCCACCACCACGCGGAGATTGGAAGTGATTATCACATGCCAGTAGGTGAGGACAATCATGACTAATGTGAGCACGGCTAAGATCCACCCAACAATGCCACACATCTGCAACGAAGGTCGGAAGTCAGTTAACTGCATTGACACAATGACGTACATTCGTGGACATAAAATTCTTGTGAAAACATAATATATATATATATGTATATATATATATATATATATATATATATATATATATATATATATATATATATCAAGGACTATTACACAGGACGTGCGCATCCAGATCCCTGGGTCCGCTAGCGGAGGCCATTGCTTTCTTTTAACCTAACATTTTATATTGGACAAATATATCAAAACTAGAAACCTAACATTGTATATAGGACAAATATATCAACTATTGACTTATTCAATGCAGTATAAGTTAATGTAAACTTTTATAGTGAAATAAGAAACAATTTTAAAGGCACTGTTATGCTTTGAAATGCCAATTTTAGCCGGACTTAACAGGTATTATTGTATGAGGTTAGTGGACACCAGGGTTGGCGATTTTTTTTATATCTTTTTAAAAAATATAAAAAATATATATATATATATTTTTAAATCAGATTTATTTGATTTAAATAGATTTTTTTTTATAGATTTTAAATATTGTGGGATTGCTATCTGATATGCGATCTGATTGCTAAAGGACATTTTTAGCATATCAATATAAGGAGCAGTGTTATATAGACTTGCCACAAGTATACAAGGAACGGTATAAGCCTACATGTAGTATATATCACTGTGCAGCCCACAACAAGTTTCAACAAGATTTTTGTTGAAACTTGTTCTAGGTAAGCAGCTTCTCATTGAGTCAATTGCTGCTTTGGAATCAACCAGGAAGGATGTCTTCTGGACCTGGCAGAGTAGTTCCTTCAGGCAGAAAAAATGATCCTGTCTGGAATTATTTTGAAAAAACTACCAACGACTTCTGGCAAAGGGTACCGAGCTAAATGCAGAGACTGCAGCCAGGAACTACAGGGCATTGTGTCAAGATTAAAATCTCACAGAGATAAATGCCAAGGTCAACCACAGCATACAGAAGAAGAAATTGATGACCCAGGTAAATAATTTTACTTATATTGTGTGCATTTCTCCCTTTTCATACGCAACTATATAAATTTGGTGAACAATGGAGAGCATATGCAATAAGAATGTGAAGGCCTAAAGAGATGATACTTCAACTTCATTACTTCTAAACTTGGGTAATGACTATATCACTATAATATACTGTATCCACTCAACTTTGGGGCCTAGATGATTGTTATTCATTTCATTTAGCATTGTGTAATATGTTTCATAGGTTCCATTGGAATTCAGCCCACATGGGATTCAGCCCAAAGGGATTTAGCCTAACTTAACCCAACTAACCCATTATTTTTAGTGAATTTAAAAGTGGACTGAATCCTGTGTGGGCTGAATTCCAAGCCCACCTATTTCATATCCTGTTAATTATTTCCAAATAATTTAGTGGCTTGTGTGAATATGATCATTATCTAAAAAAATAACTACTGTACTCAAAAGTAGCCTAAATCACACTGTATCCATTCATTTATTTATTCATTTATAAATTATACAATATGCTAAAATTTTCTGTTTCCATATCAGGATCTGTATCAACAGCTTCAATCCCTTCATCATCGGCTCCACTTGAATTATCTGCAAACCTGACTCCACCATTAAAAAGGTCACTATCAGACTCCTCCACAGGCACCATTTCTGCTAAATCATTTTCATCTAAAAGAAAGTCATCAACATCTCTGAACAGATTTATCATAAAAACTTCAGCCTCGCAAAAGGAAAATCTCGACAAAGAAGTTGCAAGAATGATATTTGCTACAAATTCGCCATTTCGTCTTGTTCAGCATCCTCAGTTTCTCAAGATGGTTCAGAACCTGAGGCCAGGTTATATTCCTCCATCCAGAAAAGATATTGCTGATAAGTACTTGGATCTTGTGTATGAAAAGGAATAAAAAAGTGTGCAGATGACCTGAATAATGAAACTATGTCTTTCAATTGATGGCTGGTGTAACATCCATAATGAGCCCATAATATGTGTCAATCTAACAACATCCACTGGTCAGATTTATTTAGTTGACACAATAGACACACCAAGGAAACCTCACACTGCTGAATATCTTCTACAACTTGTACAAAATTCAATCAAGGAGGCTGAACATGATTTTGGTCGTCACATTGGAAGTGTTGTGACAGACAATGCAGCAAATGTCACCAATATGAGAAAACTCTTGGAGGAATCGAGTGAACCTGAGCATACCGTCCTCACATACGGCTTATATCGTTCCTTGTATACTTGTGGCAAGTCTATATAACACTGCTCCTTATATTGTTATGCTAAAAATGTCTTTTAGCAATCAGATCGCATATCAGATAGCAATCCCACAATATTTAAAATCTATAAAAAATCTATTTAAATCAAATAAATCTGATTTAAATAAAAAATATATTTTTTATATAAAAAAAAAAAAAAAAAAAATTGCCAACCCTGGTGTTCACTAACACCATACAATAATACCTGTTAAGTTCGGCTAAAATTGGCATTTCAAAGGATAACAGTGCCTTAAAAATAGTTTCTTATTTCACTATAAAAGTTTATATTAACTTATACTGCATTGAATAAGTCAATAGTTGATATATTTGTCCTATATATAATGTTAGGTTTCTAGTTTGATATATTTGTCATATATAAAATGTTAAGTTACAAAGAAAGCAATGGCCTCCGCTAGCGGACCCAGAGATCTGGGTGCGCACGTCCTGTGTAATAGTAGTCCTTGATATATATATATATATATATATATATATATATATATATATATATATATATATATATATATATGTGTGTATATATATATATATATATATATATATATATATATATATAAATGGACACATGTATGAGTTTATTTGCCTGATTTTATTCATCTAATATGTTCTATGATAGCAGGATCCTGTTCCTGTGCTTCCAGTGGTCAAACTTGGACTTGAATTTTCTTATGTTGTTTGACTGTCCTATCCATTTCATTCTGTTCCATTGATCAATATATCTGTTTTGGGAGACTATATTTCTTGATACTCTTCAAACACCTTGTCTTTTTCAATTTCTTTCCAATTTATCTTTATTTTTTTTTTTTTGTCCAAATGTAAGAAATATTTTCTGTCGATTATGCTTACTCCATTCATAATTCTGAATGCTGCTATAATATCAACGATCCTTCTTTCAATGAAATTTAACAGTTAAAGTTTAAGCTTTGGAGCAGTCTGTTTGTCTCTCCCACAACCCTGCAGATATATCTGTCAGGTGAAAAGTTGTCTTCCATCAACTCTCCCAAATATTTCTTTCCCTTTGATTTTGTATTGGATTCATCTGCCAAGAATAGATTAAAGGTGTATTTTGAAGGCATTGCCCATTTGAAGCTTTGCATTTTTTTTTTGTATTGAAAAAAAAAAATCATTATTGTCTCCATGCGAAAAGAGTGTCTAGGCTTTTTACAATAGCATATAGTCCTCGTTTTTCACTTTTCTCTTGGTTTTTGCATAATCTCCAATTGTGTTGTCGTAGCTTGTTGTACCTTCCATCAAATCAGTGACATATGTATGTATCTGTAAGTGCTTGTTAATGCCTTGTGTGTGTGTATGAGTGTATACATGAGTATGGAACAAAGGCCACTTGCAAAATGCATATAAAATGAATAGCTAATGTATTAATGCCTCGCAAACAGGAGATCGTAGCAAGTATATATTTGATAGATTAAATAAATGACTGACCCTACTAGGATTTTAACCATGGAATACATGACTGGAAAGCATGGTCATTGCATCTCACTAAGTAGTTCCAACGTGGATTCGTAATCACACAGTCCATGGTTTGAGTCCTAGAGCAGGTATAGCACCAATACATACCTTGGAAATCCACTCCGCCCAGACTCGCTTGTAGATGCGTATGGCCATCCCTATTCCCGTTGGGATGGCGATGACGACGAGACTGCTCAGGATATTCATGTAGGGCAACTTGAGCTCATAGGCAGACCAGCGTTGTGTGTAGAGCCACAGATTGAAAGGCATACCCCCGAACGCCAAAAGTGAGGAGGTAGTAGTCATCAGGATACTGTGGGTTAGGTGTGTCAAAAATTGGGTGCGAATTTCGGCTTAAGTGGTGATATTTTCACACACCCACGTGACATAATTTCCTCTTATGTAGTATGCATATAATTGAACAATTTTTGTGGCGTAGTGTTTTAAAGTGCTCTAGCTTAGGATACTAGCAGGGTCCTGTAATGTTATCGGGTGCCCCGACCATCATTGACGCTTCCAGTACAAGGATTCTTTGTTACAGTTGACAAGGCCTCATTCATATATGTACTAGACGTGGCATCGTCTTCGCTCTGCATGGCAGGAGACGGTTACTCTCACGTCAGTCCATACCCGTCTGCCATACTGTGAGCACATAGCACTCCATGTACGCATAACCCACTGATTAATAAACGCAGTGAGTAGGATACTTGCTATTGCTTGCAACTTGCAACAGTGAAACATAGGACGATACGCGAATCGATGGCGCGTACGTGAATGACGCACAAGTGAACGAAGTACTGACGGAACTAGACGGATAGGCAATAGTGTACGTGCTGGACCGTGAGTACAGTGTCGACAACAGTGTGTGTGTTGGACCGTGAAATGCCGAGCGGTAGTGTGACGCGCCTTCGTGGACACGTAGTGGTGCGAACAAAGGGGCCTTTCATCCCACCGCTTCGCCCTACCCGCCGCGAACGCAACCCCGTATGGAGCCCAGCTGACTCACACAGGCCACGCCCACCCAGCCTAGGAACTGGTACAACGCCTCTGCTCCCTCGCTGTAATTACGTCATTGCAGGAGGTAGCGACTAACTGCCGCTCACACGAGGCATCGATGGTGACAGCCTCGGACGTCAAGTAGGACCTGCACGCATGCGCCGTGTCGGCATGTCAAAGGGGTTCCCCGTCAGACACATGCAATCCCGCCTCAGCGTCTCCGCCCCCGCACCTTCTCCCGGGAAGGCTGGCACCTGCCGCCCCAGTGCCTGACGGCCCTGATCGCCCCTCCACCACCTGTCGGCATACATATCCGTATGCTGCCTGACACAGGTGCGGACATCACAGTGATAGGTACTCGACACCTATGTACGTTGGAGATATCTAGAGCCAGTATAACCGCCGCTTTCGGCGCCGACGTACGTGGCCGACATATCTCACATGCCTCCAGCAACGGGACGCTTCCGGGCTACCTTGACACTCGGAGACAGGGACTGCAACGCCGTAATACGGATTCACGGGAAGGTACAAACACCCCTCCTCTCCTTCGGCTTGGCCATAGTCCCGCCCGACTTCCCAAGGTCTGTCCTGGTGGTGACATACGAGAGCAGGTGCGCCAAGCTAACATTACCCATTGATAGCTTAACGGGCGCCGCTCGCGATTACTTCCTACGGGAGTTTAGTGACGTGCTGGTCTGCAAAGATGACCCCCGCACCGCCTCCCCCCTAGGAAAGATGGTGGGTTCCCCCCCTACATGAACGTCCACCTACAAGATGACGCGACGCCCCTCGCCTTCCACACGCCCAGGTCGATCCCGTTCGCATTTCAGGTTCAAGTGAAGGAAGAACTTGACTCAATGGTGCAGCAAGGTATCACGTCTGTCGTAAGGCGAGCTCTGTCGTCGCTGCCCGTGCTGGCGCCCTTCGACCCCGCCCTGTCAGTGGTATTGCAGACGGATGCGTCGCTCCTCTACAGCATCGGGTACGTCTTCCTCCAAGACCACGGTTAGGGCACTAACGCCTCGTCCAGTGTGGGTCGCGGTTTCTGACGGACGCAGAAACCCAATATGCCACTGTCACTGGAGATGCTTGCTGCCACCTGGGCCGCATCCAAATGCAAACCATATCCGTTTGGATTGCCCCACTTCTCGTTGATGACAGACCATCGTTAGCTCACCCCTCTCCTCACGTCAGGAACGTCGTCACCGGCAACGTCGGCGTTTCGCGGGGACGACCCGTCGCTCACCGCCGACGCCGATAGAACGCTCTAAAGACTCCGGGCCGCGGCACGGATAAACACCGCCTACGGCCACCTAACCTAACCTAACCTAACCTAATCTAACCTAACCTTATCTGCTTGTCCTCCGGGTTCCCGTCCAATCACCTCACCCTACCCAACTCCGCCCCTCCGTATTGGAAGCTCCGGGCCACCCTCTCCGCCGACGGGGAACCACCGCTGTGCGACCAGCGCATCGTTGCCCCCACCGCCCTACGGAAGCGCCCACCGGCCTCCGAAGACGCCGCCCCGTCGCGTCCCATCCCTCGGTGGAGGACCTGCCGTCCTCGTGCGCGGATCCCCCCAACTCCGTCCCCGCCGCTTGCCTCGGCTCGCGAATAGGCATACCTCTCGCGATGGTCCTGCGAGCGCGGTGGGAGGTGGGGAGGTTGTAGTGCTTTAAAGTGCTCTAGCATTGGATACTAGCAGGGCGCCATCGTGTTGTCACGTGCCCCGAACATCAGTGACGCTTCCAGTACAAGGATTCTTTGTTACGGTCGACAAGGCCTCATTCAAATATGTACTAGACGTGGCATCGTCTTCGCTCTTCGTGGCAGGAAACGGTTGCCCTCACGTCAGCCCATACCCGTCTGTAATACTGTGAGTACATATCGCTCCATGTACGCATAACCCACTGATCAATAAACGCGTCAATCGTCCCCCCGTGTTTCAGTCACATGTTGCAAGAATTATGACAACTTAGAAAAACGCATATTGTGTGACAAAGGAAACGTCTCTTATTAGTGTATTTTAGTTGAGAGGAAATTAATTTCTATTGCTATTAAAAATTTGTTTCTTGTTCAGTAGATGGTAGCAAATCCACACGTATCATGCACACACATCGTCTACACATACCTCCTTCTCAGCATCCAGACCCATAAATACTCCACTACCACCAACATACATTTGAAGCACATTAGAAAACTTAAAGGGGGTTATTATATTGTATAAAGGGTTTCCGGAGAGAGTAGTAAATAAGAACAATAACGAAGGATAAAGTGCCTTGATGGAGCGAGGTAAGTAACGGAGTCCCATAAGGGTCAGATACCCTAACATGGTTGCATACGATGCAAAAATCATGTTGAGGGAGACTGCAAATTGTCACAAGAGTTGGACTATATACATGTATGGAACCAATTATAGAAAATTAACTTTAACGTCAAGAAAGGCAAACTAATGGGAGTGGTTAAAAAACATCATTGACTCAATGAGAATTGAGTGTTAAAAAAAAAAAAGAAGAAGAAAAAAAAAGGATCTGGGAATATTGGTCACGTTTGCCTTTTCACGCAGATTGAACATACAGACTATTGACGAACATTAAAGTGGTTTTTCACTGGATGGACAACACGGACGAGATGATAAGAAAAATCATGGAATACCTAGATTCCTAGAATATGCAGCAATAGCGTAGCCTACGCACAAAGTGGGAGATATTAGCAAAATCGAAATAACAGAGCTGGTTCCCAGCCATGTAGATAAAATGTATGAAGAGAGATGAAAAATACTGGACCTGCCATCATTGAAAGGACGAAAAAGAAGTGGCATGATCTTTGTGTTCAGGTGATTAAAGAAAGTAGATAAAGGTGACAGAAAAATCTCTTGGTATGGGATCGGAGGGTGTCATAAGTTCATGGGAACAAATTGAAGAAGACCACATGTCTGAAGGATATCAAAAATAGTTTTCTGCATAGATGTATCATCTGGAATAGCTTAGATGGTAATGTAGCTCAGCTTAAAACCAAAAGCAAATTAAAAAAATAGGCGTGGGAGTTGGAAAAAACAGGAACTGATTACAGTTAGACAAAATACAATTAGATAAAGCATTCACACGCGCGCGCATGCATTTAAAGAGGGCTGCCCCACCTCAGAGCTAGGTCTCCATCCAGCCAGTATGTAAAAAAGTTGGATAAGGCTCCTCCCGGGCTGCAGCAGATGAGGAGAACCCCCAAGGATTCGTAGGGCGTCATGTTGAGTGCCATGGTAAGCCCAAAACCTGCGGCAGGAAGGATGCCAAACTGGCTGACCATACCAATGACGCACCCGACAGGTCGTTTCGCGTGGATTATAAACTGAAACAAAGAATTTGCGTCATATTAGATGAAGTTAATAGATAACCTCTAACGGTCAGGGCTTCTCTCATTTGAATAAGATCGACCGGCGTTAGACAGAACGAAATCCTTTAAGTGACCATATTAGGTAATTGGCCCCCCATAGAGGTTTAAACGAAAATTCGGGGCTGAAACATCCACCCATTCCATTCTCGGTCTTCTCTTTAAGTTCACTGCATCCACCTATAACTTCCACATTATTTTTGCAAGTCATTCTTCACTTATTCTTTCCACGTGCCCAAGCCATTCTAGTGTTCTTTCATCAACCCTATCTACCAGCTATCTTTTCACCTCTTTTAATTTTTCTTTTGTTATACTTATAGTAGCGAGTGAATTTACCCTACGCTTATCACAGGTTTCAGTTAGGATTTCATTTTGAGATGTTTCTTTTACGAATACTGAGCTTAAGTAGTTGTTTAAGATGTCACACATTCCTTCATTCGAATATTCAAGTTGATCGTTAGCAGATAGTGGACCAATATGATTCGTAATAACCTTTTTATCTCTAATGCAACTATAAAATTCTTTGGGATTCTCTTTGAATTTATCAACGATATTCGTTTCGTATTGTTCCTTTCCCTTTTTTTTTTTTTTTTTGCCGTCTTTTCTAAATCCCTCTGTATTATCACACAACTTTGGTACTCATTAGGTGCATCAGAACACTTGTATTTCTTAAAAGCCTATCTCTTTTTAGCAATATATTTTTTCTTTGTCAAGCCATTTTAGGTGAGCCTGATTTGGAGGGAGGGGGAGTCTGTCCTTAAATGGGATGTAAGTACGAATCATCTCAGTAAGTGTATTTTGAAATATTTCCAATATCTGTTCTACAGGTCTTTCGCCTCTAATTTAGGCAAATTCTCCGACAACTTGTCGGAAGGCTTGTCTAAATGTGAGGATTCGATGAAAATGAGACTACGTCTGCTGTAGCCATGAAGAAGGTGCTCAGGGACTCGAGTAGTCCTTTTTTGGCATCATTCATGGCTCAATTGCTAGCGTCTTGGCTTCACAATTATGCCAGCACAGGTCAGGGTTCGAATCCCTTGGCAGATTTTCTATAAAAAAAAAAATCCTAGAAATACACACACGTGTGTGCATATGTGGGGTCATTCTGACAAATTGAAGGGGGCGGGAAGGGCACATCTGGAGTTTTAACCCAAGCTTATTTATGATTAACTAGCAGGACCCGTGGAAATTCCACGGGATTTACAAAGGAGTCTTCAAAATCTCCTGAAGGAGTCTTCAGTCTCCAAAAGGAGTCGTCAAAGTCCCCCGACGTTGTCGTCAAATTCTCCCGTCGCCTCTCTCTCTCTCTCTCTCTCTCTCTCTCTCTCTCTCTCTCTCTCTCTCTCTCTCTCTCTCGTTAGGTCAATCATAGCAGGACCCATGGAAATTCCACGGCGACATAAATGATTCAAGGGGACATGTCCCCTCCGGAGCGCGTGACGTCACAACTGAAGACCAGCCAATCAGAAGAAGAGACATGACGTCACGCCTGAAGTCAAGCCAATCAGAAGAAGAGATATGACGTCACGACTGAGGACCAGCCAATCAGAAGAAAGAAGAGACATGACGTCACAACTGAAGATCAGCCAATCAGAAGAAGAGATGTGACGTCACGACTGATGACGTAAGCGTGACACACGTATTAATATATAGATTTTGCAATGGGCCTTTGAGAAAGTCTATTGCAAGACCAGTCAGGAATAAGCCCTAATCAATATTCATGTCTTAAGTCCCCTGGGACCAGCTAGAACAAATACCGAGATCATATTGCGCACTAAAAGCCTAAGTATTATTCCCCACAATGAAGTTGATAGTCCACAAAATTACCTTGATTCACTGAATTAATGCATACATTGGGATGCATCCATGGTCACGTCATGTGCAGAGATCCTTGTTTGCCCATTTTGTTGGGACATCGTTCTGGTTAATGAAAATTCATGTGAACAAGCTACATAAACACGTCAAAGGAAACATGGACTGGAAGTGATGCGTTTATTGCTGACGTTTCGTCTACGTTGACAAAGTCAATAGACGAAACGTCAGGAATAAACGCTTCGCTTCCAGTCCACATTTCCTCTGCCGTGTTCATGCATCGTTCAGGTTCCAGTGTCAGCTGAAGGTATTGTAGCCCAGGTTAAAACCATAAACAAATTGACCTCTAATTCCAGCGGTCAATCCGTATGAACAAACAAATACAACGAGAACTATAACACAGAAGTACGAGCGCATTATATACAATATTGTTTAAGTCTCTCAGTCACTCTTTCCCACTACTTCTTTTAAATTATATTCACGTTCACTTCTATTAGTCCAGTGGATTGAGCACAGTATGTAACAGACACTGCATTTTTAACAATAACAACCATACTTGGATCACAGAACATGCATATGCGACCACTTTTGGATACAGTCACTGAAATAATCTTCAGTGTAGGTATGGCGGCTATTTCAATATTGGTAGCTTAACGAGGGAGATAGGCAAAAAATCTATGCTTGTGTGTGAAATAACTTCTATCTTAATATGAAAAATTATGTTTGTTTCCTTTCTGTATACTGAGAAAGTCACAGTTTTTCCTACTCGTCGTATTAACGTATCTATGAGTTATTGGAAAAAGAAAATTTGATTAGAATCAATGGTAGGGAATCACACTGGTTTAGATATGTAGACGACGTCCTCGCTATCATCCCCGAAAACACCAATGTAAATAATAAAGTGAGAATGCTTAACGCGGTCAACAGCGACATTCAGTTCACCGTAGAAGAGGAACAAAACGGACAATTGCCCTTCCTAGATACGTTAATACGACGAGTAGGAAAAACTGTGACTTTCTCAGTATACAGAAAGGAAACAAACAAAGAGGATTTAGTACATTACTTCTCCGCACATGATGATAGGACAAAGAGTGGTATAGTAATAGGATTTTTTCTCAGGGCACTACGAATCTGTAGCAATGAATACCTAGAAGACGAATTTGATTATATTATGAAAACCTTTGACAAACTTGGATATCCAGAGGGAATGTTGAGGAGAACAAAAAGAAAAGCAATAAATATTTATAATCGCGGAAAGAAAGAGAGAAATGATAAAAATAATACAAATTTTATATCAGTACCTGGCTCAGATACGTCACAATCAATAGACAAATATTTAACAAAAACAGGTATAAACACAGCTTAAATAACTAACATGAGGATAGGTGATTTGATAAAGACTTCCGAAAAGAGAACCAATTCCGAAAACAGCGTCGTATACAAAATCCCGTGCAATAGTTGCTCAATGGCATATTTTGGCGAGTCATCAAGGGGATTAGAAAAAAGAATTTATGAACATAAAAACGACGTAAAAGCACATAGGATATCTAATTCTTTAGTAGTTCATGGGGAAAAATTCGATCATTTACCAAACTGGAGAGGAGCTGAGGTGCTACATAAAGGTTTTGATAAAATCACCAGAAGAATTGTTAGAATCAGCATATATTTCAACTAATAATTCATCGAACCATCGAGGAGGGTTTATCAATTTAGCTAAAAAAAACCTAGTATTTTAATTCTAGAACACGCCAGGAAAGACCTTTCCCAAGTGTCCGAAAAGGTAATTAGGTTTAGTACATAAACTTCAATTGCAGTTCTACGTACACTCTGAAGAAGTTCTACGCGAACGAAACGTTAGAGTGTTTAGGGTTCCGAGCCTTCCCCTGTGTTTATGTTCTCCATCATCCAAATCATATATATGTATATATGTACAGTATATATATATATATATATATATATATATATATATATATATATATATATATATATATATATGTGTGTGTGTATGCAACTATTCTTTTGTCGTAGAGGAAAACCTTATTCTGACCGATGACTTTAACCGCCAAAATATTGTTCCCTACCATTGTCCATTTTTCCTAATAGATTTGTCATTCGACCCAACCCTGTTATCGAATTGCTTCTCATAAAGACACATACAAATCAATAAATGCAATATACCAGATTCCGTCTAAATGAAAAGATACAAACACACACACACACACACACACACACACACACACACACACACACACACACACACACACACACACACACACACACACACACACACACACGCACACACAGACCTACCTACCTCTTGCCAGTAGGTGGCGGCGCCCATGCCCAGCATGAAGATAATGAGGGCGGCAAGAACCACGATGGACAAGCACTTGTCCAAAATCTCGATCCATTCCTTCGAAAATAGAGCTCCGTTTTCTATGACCGTCTCGTTACCTGCAATGGTCACCATCACAAAAATAGAAAAATTATTATATCTTCCTTGATTTAGTGAATAGACCGGCCCAAGCAGACTAACCAAACTGTTGGCAGAGATCAGTATCTTGTTTTGTGTACTCAAACCTTTTAAATACAAAGTAGAACTATGGATGTTTAAGCAGAATACACGCTAAAATAGCACTGATAAATTTTTGCTCAATGCATTTATTATTTCTGGATAGAATATTTTCATGCAGAATTAATTTCTTTTTTGGAGAACAGCAAGGGGGAGAAAGGTATAAAGAGAGAGAATGTCGTAGCTATATTTGCATATCATAAGGAAATCCGAGGTTAAGGCAACATTATCAATGTCCGTATTTCTTAATATAGAAGTGAGGCATGTCCCCTCCCGGCTCCCATTACCTCCGTACGTGTCGTTGCCAACCAGGAAATTGAACAGAACGAGGCTCGTGTACCAGTTGCCTCAGTGAAAGATATGACAAGTTGAAGTTCAAGTTGAGTTGAAGTTCCTTGAGGGTGTTCACAACATCCCCTGGCAGCCTATTCGATGGGCCACACGAAATTTATTGGGTGCTTCAGCAAGAACCCACTGTGTTGGATAAGAAGAAATGAAATAAATGATATCCATATATTTCGATCACGGACTGTGATCCTCTTCAGTGGAATACAGAGTGGTGGAGCAAGAGGCATGTCTTATGTACAGTAAAAGAAGGAACATGGATAGGACTAAGGTAGCGTCTAATGCTTTGCAGGGCAGTTCACCCGCCTTCACCAAATGTTCCTTCTTTTACTGTACAAAAGACATGCCTTTTGCTCTACCACTCTGTATTCCACTGAAGAGGACCACAGTCCGTGATCGAAATATATGGATATCATTTATTTCATTTCTTCTTATCCAACACAGTGGGTTCTTGCTGAATTTTACGAATGTGTTACGACATTACTTTGTAGTTATTGGGTGCTATTGATGCACGGGATCATGTCGATCACGTAGCCTGTTTTACAGTCACATACAAAGAACAACTTTTGTCCGAACCTGTCTTTTGGATGGAATATTAACTCGTCATTGCATTAATCTTTCATTAATGCATAATCTCTGATGTGAAATGAACGTGGAGCCAAACTTGTTGTAAATATGCCTGCAAATCTGTGAGCGTGTTTCACTACACCAGTGTGATGGCAAAAATGTACATTACGAGTACAGCTTGAAGTTACCTATAGACGAATTATTGTAGTAAAGTTGAGTGATTTATTAGTAGTAATAAGAAAAATTGGAAAATGATGTCAGTAAAAAATTATGGACATTTCGTTAATATTTAAAAAACGGGGACAGATGTAAAAAGTTGTTAACATAATAATAAAAAATAAAAATAAAAAAAATAGGACAGATAAAAAAAGAATACTGATCTCCTTTTTAATTTATCTGTTTCCTAGAATCAACCAGTATTCAAATATGTAATCACATTATTTCGACTACAAGAATCCAAAATATATTTCCCCGTATTGCCCCTTTTGTCAACTGAGAAAGTTACCTAGTAACATACCTAAAAAATCTTCAAATCTAAAATCTCTTGCTGAATTTTTCCAACATATTCCTAAAATTAAGATATTTAACAATAAATACTTTTGCGTCTGTTGGACATGATGAAAAAATTACCGAAAAAATGAGTCACATTTGATTGGAATATGTTGAAGAAATGGGGTTCGTTCCTCACAAAAATACACCGTATAGAGAGATTTAAAGTTATGGCATAACAATCAGAGTAGCTGAGAGAACACGAAAATGGCGAAATGAGCTAGATTAAAAAAAGAAAAAAAAAAAAAGAAAAAAAAAGAAAGGATGATAAAGCCCCCACTTTCCCCCGATCCTCTTATTTCAGTAATGTGCATCACGACTTTGTATTTGAAAAACTTGAAAAAAGCGAAACGTCGCACCACTAAAGGCTCCATCCTCACATTTGGTGTTTATTTCAATAGACTTGTCGGCAACTGTCATTTTCATAGATTCAATTATATTAATTTCTAACAAAAAATTACACGAAATAATTGTCTTGAAGTTATTCCAGTCAATATAATAAATATGCTCCTTCACATAGAGAAAAACACCTCTGGATGCTTGCGTCTGTTGGACACGTCGCACCACTCTATACTTGTGTTGCTTGATCCTTGTCTTAAGGTCTTTGCCAGTTTGGCCAATATAAGACTTGTTACAATTCAAACACCTTTGAAATGTCTTTACATGTATACATACATCATATACCAAGGCTTTTCCCCCTTACAAGGGAGGTAGCCAAAAAGGAAAAGGCATAAAATCATTCCCACCCATTCCATCCCTGAATACACTCCACACCCCTCCACCCTCCCTCTTATCTTAGCACCTCCTGGATGACGGGTCATCCCTGCACCTTGTCCACTGCCCTGGGTCAGAAGCAGTGTCGCAAGACACAGCACATCCACAGCAAGGCCGCTTCATTAAATCGGCGACCCCCCCTCTCTGTCCCCCCATACAGACCTTAATGGAGGTCTACATTTATCTCCCTACTATATTTGATCAAATTGCATTTAGTCAAATTTCTTTATGTGAAGTTATATGTAATGACTTTATAGTTATCCCAGTCAATTGGATGGTTAAATTTGCTCATGTGAATTAATCTACTGCAGGGCATCACATATTTGTTACGTAATTTTGATATTGATGTAGTTTTTAACAATAGAAATAATGTAAGACAATTACTTATAGATAATTTCATCAATAAAGGTTGTGTACAAAAATACATTGTAAATCATGTAGTCAGTTTTATGTTGGTCAAACTGTTAAAACACTGAAAACACGAATCAATCAACACAAGAAATATGTTAATTAGGGAAAGTAATTTAACGGTGTATTCATTCACATGAGCAATTTTGACCACACATTTGACCGGAATGACGCTGAAGTCATATTTAACAACACCACAGAGAGAAATCTAATCGAATGTATTTTTACCTAATCTAATAATGTAATAAATGTAATCCTCTATCAAAGTTTGTACAAATTGAATAATATATAATATATATACAGTATATATATATATATATATATATATATATATATATATATACATATATATATATAATATATATATATATAGTGTGTGTGTGTGGGGGTGTGTGTGTGTGTGTGTGTGTGTGTGTGTGTGTGTGCATTCGTTTGATAAAATATAGAAGTCAATGTAGATTGCTTACCTTCATTCGTTGAAGATTCATTGAGGAAAATGTTCGAATCCATTGTGTAAAATTTTATCATTCTGTTGTCCCTTGGTCTTAATTTAGTACCCCTGATGAGAGACAAGAATACTGTCACCACGTTCCCCTGAGTTTCGTTAAAGCGTGACAAAATAAGGTGAAGCGATGAGACTAGGTATCCCCCTTTTTTGTATCCTTATTTTACGATCTGTGTGCTAACTTACGTTTTGATTCGGCCGCACCCTTACAAGAAGGATTGGGGCTTTTGTATAGTTTTCTTCTTTCTATTTAGCACCAAAATGATCGCATTTCAATAATCATTGCGTGTTTGACAATTTGTAAGTCTAATCATGTAAAAATTTACTTTCCTCTACGCTGAAACCGAACTCGAAAATCTTTGCAAACTCTGTAGAAGATGTTAACGTTTCAGTTTGAAATGTTATGTACCACTGTTGAAAATAGACGTTAATGACTGGAGGCTTTACAAAGGGTAACTGTTACTAACGTCAAAAGTAAATATTAAAGACTGGAGGAGTTATAAAGAGTAGTGGAGGAGATATATAGAGTAACTGCCATCACTGTTGACAGTGGTACTGACGGACTGACAGAAAGTGAGAATCTAATGACAAAGATCGAGAGTTGCCAGTTATCTGGAGATGATAAGCTGCACACAAGAAATATACTGTTCTGCATAAATGCAACTAGTATAGATTAGAAGACGATACAATCCAAACTAAATCCAGAGGGTAATTAAATGGTAGGTATAATACTTGGAGTTAAAAATATTTGAGCATAGAACTTTTCTTGTGTAATGCAGTTAAATAACTAATTGAGTATTCTTTTGTTGGTTTGCTACGCTCACAAGAGAAAACGTTAGAATTGAATGGGTAACTACAGTAAATACCTGATATAAACTATGACAAATTTATTGAACGTTTTACATTGTCAAGTAGTTGTCCGAGAGGTCAAATATGCGTTCTCAAGAGCACGTCGAGGAGCACTTTTGAACATTACACTAGAATATATAGTAATATAAAATAGTACAAATTCAAAACTTATTTTATTGGTTATTCAATCATTCCGTCACCCTTGGTCTCTCTTGCAAAATATCCACGGCCTCCAAGACACCGGCAGCAGCCACTAGGCAAGACAGGGGCCTACTATGCGTTAGTAATGTCTCAATGGCGAGCTTGAGTTCAGGCGTGCTATTGTGGTTCAGGTCTGTTGTTTGATGTTTCTCTCTTTGGGATCTATTTCTGGGGGTTGCTGTTGTTGTTGTATTGAGTTTGGTGGTCTTTCCTGAAAGACTTGTTTAGTTATTTGGGTGTGAATGTGCCTCTGTGTGGATGTTTTATGTGTTTTGAATGGCAGGTTGTTGTACATGTTTGAGCTGTATGTTGCTGGTTGTGGTTGTGAGATGTGATGTGAGGGGTGTGTGTTGGTAAGGGATCTGGCATAGAATTGTGTTCCTTTCATATTCATGTGATGTTCTATTGGGAAGATTTTGGTTTCTGTTTGTGGGTGTCCTATGTGGGTGGTTTTGGTGCATCCTATAATTACTCTTAGTGCTCCATTCTGCAGTTTAAGTTGTTTGTGTTTGAATTACCTGTGATTGGGAATCATGCTGTACAAGCATATTTTAAGATGAAAAAAAAAAAGTTGAGGCCGTGCTCAGTTCGGACGAGTGACAGCGAGTTCAGACAGGCTAATTGAACTCTTCGTTAAAATTACTTATTATTTACGAAAAAAATACAACATAAATGGATATAGAATAAGAAAGAATAGCAATAAATTTTACATGAATTATAAATGGATAAATAATTACCAAGCAGAGTAGTTGGATGTACTCTTGTATGCAGCACGTAAGAACAGGTGGTCGAAACGAAGTCTTGGTTATGGTGTAGACAAGCCTTGAATCTGGTTGCTAGAAGTCGCACCAACGGAAAGCCGTTTAGGCCGACTCTTTAGTCTCGGGAACAAATGGGTTGTTTGAGGTTAGGTAGGAGATTTTTTGGTGGTCGGGAACTTGTATGAGATTGGTTGATGTTTCGTTGTTGAGAAATAACAGAGAGAGTGTCGAGTTGCACTTAGTCCAGCAGCAGTCTGGAGATGTCCGAAACAATTCGGAAAAACACGCGTGGAGATTGGGCAATCGTTGTGGTCCAAAGGAATTATTTTGTGGAGTTGTCGTAATCGACGAATGTAGAATAATTTCTACGTAGATTCAGATAGGCCCTGGGCGTCTGCTTCTTTTCTTGTCTTCTCTGTTTCTTCTGCGTTCTGCTTCTCTCTGCTTCTCTTCTCTATTAACTCTGTTTATTGACTCCCTTGGGTCGCTCTCCACTTCGACTTTTATAGCCCGGGAATGAATGCTTACGTTTCCTGGGATGCCAAAACGTATCCTAAGCAGGTATTTTAAATACCTCCAACTAGCAAGAAAACAAAATAAATTTTCGCACCAAAATGTGTAACGTTTCTGAGCTTGAAGGTATCTGACAGGACGTATAAGCGCGCCCCCAACAGACGGGTGTTGCGCAATGTTTAATATTTTAGGGAATATACATTATAATATACATTATACATCATATTTATGCAGACATGCTTAGAAATACAAACAGAAGAATTTATTCACACAAGGGTGTGACACAGCACAACCACAGAATTCTATTCACGCCAAGGACGTGACATTAACGCTAAAAGAATATATACACCATAAGATAAGGTGATCATGTAACATTTCAGCTTTAGACTATACTAAAATAAAAGTGGCTCCTACATGATCAATATCACTGACACAGTATATTGAATCGTAATTATTGCCCCCCCCCATATATAACTCCATCAGTTGCATATGTAATATAAATTATTGTGCATTGTTATTGATCGTGTAGGACCTGAGGATCTGCTCAGCTTTCAATGTTGATTCCGACGGAAGGAATCAGACCTCATACTGGTCGAAAACCGACCATCGTCCACATCCAGATCACTTTGGCCGATGGGTACAGTGCCGCTGTAAAGCCGACGCTGACTCTTCGTCATTTTCGTTCATGGTCGTGTTCTCCCTCGGAAGGGGAGGGCACGCCGAGGGCCAATGCAGGGGATAGATGGATTTTGACAGGGACTGAGATCTCAGTTTACTTTGATTTTTCTGTTGCGGACTGTGGATACAGGGGATAGGCCATTTCATCGTCGTACTGCTCTTCGAAGTGCCTGGAAAAAAGGGGGAAATACGGTTTATATTATCATCAATGGAAAGCAAACATCGTGAGAGGGGCGTCACTTCACTCACATGCCGACGCCATTTCCTTACGGTTACCCCCCCAACAACCCCCTATGGTGCCACCCTTTCCAAACTCAACAGTTTTTGGCAAAATCAGTTGATTTGACCAAACATGAGTTCTGTAGACATCCCTTTCGTCTCCTCCCCCGAGAGTTGTCTTTAGTTTAAATAACCCTGTGCGTGATACCAACATCAGGGATAGCCTGAGTTGATGTTCATGAATGCTGGTAATACGCCTTGACTGCGTTTTACAAAGCAGGCTCTGATTTGATACGAAGTCATCAGAGCTAACCCCGTGTTTTTCCAAAGGCAATTGGTATCAAAGATGTCGAAACTCCTCTTTCAAGTCTGCATTTAGTATCCATGTTTCAGCCGTACAGCAAGACAGAAGTACAATAGACCTAAAGATTCGAATCTTAGTCATCCTTCATAAATATCGACAGTGCTATATATAATGAATGAATTCACAACAACATGGTCTATACCAACCCATTGAAAGACTTCTTGACATGACCCACTACTGTTATGCTTTGTACTACTAATGTAAGTGAAGCTCTCCAAGACCTCAGTGTCCACTCCACATACATAAATAGACTAAAATTTACTACCAGGCAAGCTCCCAAACGCCTGGACCTTGATCTTTGTCCAAACCTGGAGTTCCAGCGATCTCGCCTTCCTATAAAGTGACTAAAGGTATGTAACCAGGATATTTTGCGACTTCAGTAGACTGGCAAAAGCAAGGCAGTTGACCTTACTGTTGTCAATGTGTACTCCGCAACATCATTGACTGACAACTCTGTCCATGCAGCTGTTGAAGGTTATCTGGGCGAGAATGCACTCCTGCCTCACTCCTGGACTAATTCCAAAGAAGCCAAGCACGCCTCCTCCATACTTCACAGCACTCTGTCCCGAAATATAGGTTGGGAATCCTTAAAAGAATCCCATGGACCCACAGAAGATTCCAGAGCACCTCGCGATGTACTGAATCATGCGCCTTGTTGATCAGTCCTGGCTGCTAATAACCACTATTTGAAACTCACGTCGGTACTCCACTAAAACTAATCATATTTCATAAGAGCATTCAACCTAGCTGGTTATGAGGAACAACTTGTACGATAGACCTGGGGTTATGTCTAAGGATCAATGTAATTTACGAATACTATTGTACCTCTGGGAACTGTGAATCCATTAATACGCCCTACATTGGCCATTCGACATGTAGCCTTAGCAAACAATGACAATCCACCAACAAGGAGCAATTATGAAACGCCATCTAAATTTCCACATCTCAGTCTTAGAGAACACTTTGTTAAAAACACTTTTTAGTTTCCGCCCACTGTAATGATGTAAGCAAATTAAAAATGTTGGATGCCATCTATATAGTATAGGGGACTGGTCCCCTACCAATCTTATTCAATCGAACATGACTTCGACTTTATAACAACTCCAGTACCCATGTCACAAACTCTTGCCACACTAGTGACTAAACTCCTCAACCCACTCTTCCTTTAAGTATTCCTTCTGTATCCCTCATTCCCATCCTACCAGCGCTGAAATGCCTCCCACATACAGTATTTGTTGATATCGTCAATCTCTCGAGCTCGTGTGCAACCGATTATCTTCGGATACCTTGACAATATTTTGATTTAGCCACTTGGGCTGAGGAAAAACTGGAATAAACATGAAAATGACTTGTGATAGATAATGTGAGGGGAGAAAAATACAAACCTATGTGATATATCAGTGAAAAAGTAAATACAAATTATTTAAATGAAAAAAACATCAACGTAATATCTGGTTTACTAGGCGGAAATAAAAAGATATAAAAACGGTCTTCTTCAGTGCAGTAGCATCTAAAACAAAAGATCAATTTGATTAGGTTAGGTTAGGTTAGCCTAGGCTACAATTATCCCCTAGTCTAGAGTTAGTAGGAAAAAACGTGGGACTGTTTTACAGTACGTAAATAATACTAGCCACGATTCTCTAACTTGAAATTTAAATATATCACATCAAAGACTTTAAATCGACAAGCTTTAATAAAGTGCCTGACCAACTACTTCTAAAGCGTCTCTATTTACCACATATATGTTTATTTTTGTGCTAGCTTTCTAACTGTATACATTGTATTTGTGTATCTGTATATTCTATTACCAATAAATCCAATCCAAGATAGCCGAAGATAATCAATTGCACGTAAGTGCGAAAGATAGGCGATATCAACAAATACATATGAATGTTTGCCGATGACGTCATGAATGTGAAATGACAACAATAGTGCTGATTGGCCCTATTGCAATACACATGTAGATACATAAATACATACATACATACATATACCAAAGGCTTTTTCACCCTTACACGGGAGGTAGCCTGTGTAAGGGCTACCTCCCTACATACTCCACTCCCCTCCACCCTCTTCCCTCCCTCTTATCTTGGCACCTCCTGGATGACGGGTCATCCCTGCATCTTGTCCACTGCCCTGGGTCAGTGAAGAAAAAAAAAAAAAAAAAAAAAAATCGCTTCCTAGGATGCCGACACGAGTCTGTGGGTTTGATGAATTCTCTGGTTCTCAAGTGAGGAAACCAAACGTGATCCTTCACTGCTTCCTACCCGTGGACCAGGACTAGATGTGAATCATTCTCATTTCAAAGGACGGGAATTTCTCACCTGAGGTTGATTTCTTTGACACTGCTGTTGTTCACTGTTGACGTCTGAAAGCATACAATGGACCTTGTTAGTACATTAAGGAATGCGCGCACACACACATACACACGTATATATGGACGCACACGCGGGTCGACGGTACAGTGGTATCATTCGCAACCTTCACTCCACTGGTTCGAGTTCGAATCCCGCCCAGGGCTGAAATAATTTCAGTACCGCTGCGCTGAGAGACGGCACTCCATTTCTCGTGGGCGGAGAGTTGGTTTTGTGAGCGTGCGTGCGTGCGTGTGTGTATATATATGTGTGTGTGTGTGTGTGTGTGTAAGGTCACAGCATTACCCATATATCGGGCAGATATGAGCTCTGAGTTCCCATCCGGGAGGGTAATAGCTGTCGATCACGAGCTTAACATGTGATCTAAGACCATGGTGAATCACACGCACACATCAATATCGCTGCGCTGTGAGTCGTTACTCCAACTCTCGTGAGCGGGGAGTTGTGTGTGTGTGTGTGCGTGTAAGGTCACAGCATTACCCATAGATCGGTCATATATGAGCTCTCTTCCGGGAGGGAAATAGCTGTCGATCACGAGCCCAACATGTGATTCTCGACCATGGTGAATATCTCTCTCTCTTTCTCTCTCTCTCTCTCTCTCTCTCTCTCTCTCTCTCTCTCTCTCTCTCTCTCTCTCTCTCTCTATCTCACACACACACACACACACACACACACATTACATTAACGTTTTCTACGGTGTTAGTGTTTAGGGGGGACTTGGGTTTCTGTGGATCGTTAATAGCGTGCACTCCAATTCCAGGCGTTTTGGTACAGCGTAACCTAAGTTTAATTTCTCCAGAGTTGTCGCGTCAGGGGGAAAAAAGCATCATTGTAAAGACAAACATATATACACATTGTAGTGTAAGTCAAAGAAAACAAACGAAACACGAGCAAAATGTTTAAAGGGGCGTCTACAGTAGACGTAAATTTAATATCATTGCCACTGGAAGGTTAAAATTATTGGGAATACATTCGACAATAAGACCTACAGTAAAAGGAGACAGTGCCCTTAGATTATTTGACATATCACAAATATAGACGGTTATGAAACCCGTAGTGCCATCTTGGAGAGATTAAAGTAAAAATGGATAGAATATTAGTTACACTCAAACTATTCTTGGTGAACCCATGTTGCGAGTTACGAATCAAATTATGCCTCTTGATATGATCTCTGATAACATCTGCTATTAATGATTCCCTCATTTAACCTTTAACCTGTGTCAGTATGATTGGTCTATAGTTGAGCATAGAGGATTTATCAACCTTTTGAAACACGGGAACAGCATTTACCTGTCCCCAAGAAATAGGCACAAATCCAATGTCAACCGACTTACTAAATCCTTTCGTTAATTCCTTACAGTATTCAAATTTACACTTTTAACACTCGAAAAGATTTCGTTAGGACCCGTTAATTTTGCACCATTGGGTCAATCTATCTGGTATTATCTTACTTGCTAATACAGATGTTAGTCTATCTCTTCTACACAAACTTGGGGTACTATATCTAACCTCTCTTTTGTAAATACTTTAAGAAAATATTTATTAAACGCCTCGCTCATTTTTTCCTCTGTATCAATCAAGATATCCTCTTCGGGTTTAATTGGGCCTGTCTTTTCTGGCAACCATAATTTGTAGTTAAGTTTCGTTCTGAGCATATTATTTTTAACCAGACTAGCCATTTTATTATACCGGGCTCTAATGTAAATTTCTTCCATTTTCATTACTTTTCTTCCGATATAATTTTTCAACCTATTCGTCACCCATTATTATCATATTGAACACAATATAACTTAGAAGTACTGTCCATGTACAGGGGTCTTCAATACTATCCTTATATTGTCAATAATATTGCGCAATGCAGATTAATTATTTACACAATATTTTTGATCGTGTAGGGTCCTTATTCAACTTTGTTTATTCTCTCTGCCGCCAGGCAAATTAATTTGAATAACCTAAAGAGAACGCTTGAACTCTAAAGGAGTTAAAAACTGTCGATTAATCCTTTCAGTACTAACTCGACTTACATGAGCATTTCGTCAGGTGCCAGGCAATTTCAATCAGCTAAGGAAATCCCCCTCCCCTTGACCGCCTGTACCTATTTCATCATATGTTAGAATGTCGTCTCCCCACTTAATTTATTAATCTAATCTAATCTATGATACATAAAAAAGTGCGATGACTTGAAGACTATGTAGGTTGTAGAATTCTTTGGATTGTGTTTTATGAAAAAGATTAATTATCAATCCACTAGTTTGAGTCTGAAAATCTCTAGTTCTAACCCCGACCTCACCCTGGAACCCTCTACGGGGGTCTTCCAGCCCCCTCCCCCTTGTTGAGAACCCTCCGGGTTAAAAGGGCAGAGAGTACCTTCCGAGGGACGGTGTTTTCGACGACCAACTTGGAGTTCTCGACCGCGGGTTGCCGGGTGCACCGCCAGCAATGGTACACGATGATGAGGGCGATAATTTCCACTACCAGAGTCACAGAGTACAGGGTCGGGAACACCATCAACTGCCTCCGAGTCTGTAGTTGGAATTCAGGACTATGAAATGTGGTGGCGAGATTTAGAAAGGAAGGTGGTTTCTCATCGTCTTCACTTTAGCATGAGGTGGCGAGGTGGTAGTGGTGCCGTGTAAAATGAAGCGGCGAGCCCTGGTGTGAATGAGCTGCGCCTTACTGCATTGTTATCAACCCGATAGTGGGCAAGAGATAGGGATGACCCTTCATCCTCAATGAGCTAAGATAAAAGGGAAATCGGTGAGTGATAGGTGGACATGCCTTGGGGGTAGAAGCCTATTGATATACAGGTAGATAGATGGATAGATAGATAGATAGATAGATAGATACCAAAATACATTTGGGATGTTGCATCCATACAATTTTATTTACAAAAATACCAGTTTGATTAAAGGCAAAGTAAATATAGAAATATTTTAGCTATTCAACAACGGTAGATATTTGTCCCTCGTTTGTCGTCTGCGACTCGAGAAGTTTTGGAACTCTCCAGGGATTGCTGCTTGCATCAGTTAAACATTTATAAATATATATGAGAAATTCGCTAGTGAACAGCGACATCAATCAGACACTGTCAAGGAGATTGTCTTATAAATATATATTACAATTGCGGACATCCCAACCTCACCCACGATACATCAGAACCAATTTACTGTACACATAAACTTCAGACCCCAACTGTTCACCATAAATATCTTCATTTGGACATAAAGGATATGGCTGAGATACTGTACTTTGAACTCGGAGAAGGAGAGGACGATAACACTGATGACCACGGGGACGTTCTGGCAACCGGTCTCGATACCGATCGTGCGCGCTACCTTGAGGGTCTGTGGACAAGAACACACATGGAATGCACAACCTTGTGAAAGAAACTAAATCGGATTCATAACATAGTGAATTAAGAAATAAATTATAATAGCAATAATTGTAATACCGATTTTAATGATGATGATAATAATAATAATAATATATCTACCTATATACCAAAGGCCTTTTCACCCTTATAAAGGAGGTAGCTAAGTCAAAACGCATTTACCCACTCCCACCCTTTCCTCCCTCTTATCTTAGCTCCTCGTGGATGAAGGTTCATCCCTGCCTCCCGCCCACTGTCCTGGATCAGAAATAATACAACAAGATACGATATATCCAAAGCAAGGCCGTTTTACTTAATTGGCGACCCCCTCTCTCCATCCCCTCATGTTGAAAATAAAGAAGAGGGAGAGAAATCTCTTCGGGCTACGCCAAAATATGATTCACACATAACCACTCACTACTCCCCCATCCCCAACCCCCTCCTTTCTTTGCACAGTATCATCTATACACAGCTATTCTCCACTCAACCCTATCTTGTACCTTCTCTCTTCCTTGCTCAACAAATATTTCCAGCTTGGCCAAAGCCCCTTTCACCCTATCCATTCATCTCATTCTTGGTCATCTCCTCTAGTTCACTCCACCCACCTCTGCTTTCCACACATCTTTTACTAATCTTTCTTTACTCATCCATTCCATGTGTCCAACCCATCCCATTACTCTTACATCAACCCTATCTGTCATCTCCTTTTCCACTACCGCTCTCTTCCTCACCTACTCGTTACCCTATAGAACCTTGTAATCCCTACCACATTTAAAATTCTCTCTGCATCTCTTAAATTCTAAGTCTCCGCCCTATTAGCTGTCGTCACCACAGTCACCCCTTCATATAATCCACTTTTTGCATCCATTCCCAAATGCCTATTTCTCATGACACTTTTTAATCCCCCAAGGCATTTACTTGCTTCTCTCAATCTACAGTTTACCTCCACCTCCACTCCTCCCCTCCCTGTCACACGTGATAACCAAATCTATCCACTTTCTCCAGTCTCTCTCCTTTAAGACTTACAACCAACTCACTGCCATCCTCTCCCTTTGTACGTCTTATCATTTTACTTTTACCTACATTTACTTTGGACTTTCTTCTATCACATACTTTCCAAAAGTCCATTACTAACTGCCTTAAACCCCCTTCTGAAACCTGCCACAAGCAGTGTCGTCAGCAAACAACAACTAGCTCACCTCCCACTTCTCTCCATTTCCTTTAACCATCTCTAATCCCCTGCCCATTACCCTCCCATTTCCCTCCCGCACCATCCCATCCATGTACACATTGAACAGCCATGACACATCCCTAGCGCAGCCCTATCTTTACTTCAAACCACTCGCTCTCTCTATTTTCAATTCTAACACGGGTACTACAACTCCCACAAACACTCTTGATTTCCCTTAACAGCTTTCCTCCAATTTCATATATGTGCAATACCTCCCACAGTACCTTCCTGCCTACGCTGCCATAAACTTTCTCTGAATCCATAAAGGCCCAAAAACCATCCTTACCTTTTCCTAAAACTTTTTCACAAATCTCCTTTACCATAAAATTGTGATCCACGTAACTTCTACCTTTCCTAAACCCTCTGTTCCTCTCTTAATTCTCCCAAGTAAAACCCTCCCATTAGCCTTTCCAACTACACTTAACAAAATGGTTTCTCTTATTAGCTCTCCGATCACTAACACCGTTGTCCAGCTAAACCTCTCCTAATTTTCATTCTCCCTGCGAACCGGAGACGACTGTTGATAGGTTGGCGAGAGCCGATCAGTAGCCTCGTCGATCAGCTTGGTCAGTTTTCTAAATCCTTTTTAGCTTCTTTTGTGTATTCTTCCATTTTTAAAATGAAGTGTTTGAGAAACGTGATAGGTGCTACAAGAAAAAAGAAAGAAAAAAGGATAGTGTGAGGTAATATGGAGGTAATGCAGAGAACGGGGACGGAAACAAAACTGTCAGATAAGGTAAATGAGATAGTTTTTAGGTGGTCCGGGCATATGGAAAGAAGTGAGGAAAGGTTAACAAAAAGGGAGGGGAGAGGAAAGGGAACAAATGAACCAGATAGGAGCGTGTTCGCGCGCATGAGTGTGTGTGTGTGTGTGTGTGTTTGTGTGTGTGTGTGTGTGTTTGTTTCCATGTGTGTGTGTTCTGGAAACCTGCAGCCCCACAGGAGCCAGGAGCATAACATAACGCTGGTAACACTTACGGAACAGAGGATTTTGGCCACAGCATAGCCCAGGGAGACACTGCCTATGGGAACGACTGCAGCGGCCACCACCACGCAGAGATTAGAATTGATGATCACATGCCAGGAGGTGAGAATGATCAGGCAGTATCCGAACGAAGTTGTGATCCACGCCGCAAAGCTACACATCTGCAACAAAGGTCGGAGATCAGCTAACTGCATTAACACAGTGACGTACGTTCGTGGACACAGAAGTCATGTGAAAAACTAAAGAGTTTTAAATCATTACAAGCACCGGCTTCGCCGTCCTTGCTACTCCAGGGGTACTTGGACTGTGGCGCGCTCGTTTCGCTGCGAGAACCAAATATAAAATGTTTTATTTTATACATCCCTTATATATTTTTTTTTTCTCTGAAGGAGAATTGATGTATTTTTTCGCAACCCTTTTTAGAATTTTTTCCCGGTACATGCTTTATTATTATTATTATTATTATTATTATTATTATTACTATTATTATTATTATTATTATTATTATTACTATTATTATTATTATTATTATTATTATTATTATTATTACTGTTATTGTTATTATTATTATTATTATTATTATCATTATTATCATCATTATTATTATTATTATCATTATTATTATTACTATTAATTTTATTATTACTATTGTTATTATCATTATCATCATTATAATTATTATTATTATTACTATTGTTATTGTTATTATTATTATCATTATCATTATTATTATTATTATTACTATTATTACTATTATTACTATTATTATTATTATTATTATTATTATTATTATTATTATTATTATTATTATTATCATTATTATTATTATTATTATTATCGTTATAATTATTATTATTATTATCATTATTATTATTATTAAATAAATTATTATTATTATCATTAGATAAATGTGGGTAAAAGTAAGGTGATGAGATGTACAAGGGGTGAAAGTGGCAGCAGACTGGAAGTGAGCATTAAGGGAGAGCGACTGGAGGAAGTGGATAGTTTTGGATACTTGGGTGCGAATGTGGCAGGAAAGGGTGGAGTGGAGGTGGAGGTAGAATGTAGATTGAGAGAAGCGAGTAAATGCCTTGGTGGATTAAAAAGTGTAATGAGGAATATACATTTAGGAATGGATGCTAAGAGGAGATTGAATGAAGGAGTGATTGTGCCGACAGCACTGTATGGGGCAGAAACATGGAACATAAAAGAGGAAGAGAGAAGGAGTTTGAATGTGTTTGAGATGAAATATCTGAGAAGTATGATGGGGGTTACTAGGCTGGATAGAGGGAGAAATGAGGAGGTGAGGAGGAGAACAGGGGTGGTAAGGGAGCTGGGAGGTAGGGTGGATGAAAGAGTATTGGGATGGTTTGGACACGTGGAAAGAATCCACATGGAGCTGTGAGTAGCGTTTCTTCGAGGCCTGGAAAGTGGACCATGAATCATCTAAATCAGACCATTCACTTTAGCGAGATCTGTTTCTGTAGACTAGGAAAAACCTGCAGGAAAATGAAATAACAGTCGTGAAATAAAGGGACTATTGCCAGATAGCAATGCTTAGTATTCATTGAGTATTGTTTCGTGACTCAGATGGCATGTGGCAAGGGACCGGAGGATCGGGACTTGCATCTGTATCTATATGTATATAGAACGAAGGTCACTTACAAAAAGCACGTAATTAAATCAATTATTGCCCCTACTAGGATTCGAACAATGGACTGCGTGATTAAGCATGGTCATTACATCTCACTAAGTAGTTCAAACGTGGGTTCATAATCACATACTCCATGGTTCAAGTCCCAGAAAGGTCACGTATTCGTCAGAGCAACTATATAGCACCATGACATACCTTGGAGATCCGTTCCGCCAAGACTCGCTTGTAGCTGCGTATGGCCATCCCTATTCCCGCTGGGATGGCGATGAATGAGAGACTAGTCAGGATGTTCATGTAGGGCACCTTCAGCTCGTGGGCCGACCACCGTTGCGTGTAGAGCCACATATTAAAAGGCATACCCCCAAACGCCAGTAGTGAGGAGGTAGTAGTCATCAAGATACTGTAGATTAGGTGTACCAAAGCTTGGTTGCGAATTTCGGCTTAACTGGTGATATTCTCACATACGCATGTGACAGAATTTGTTATTTTGTTGTATGCATATTATTGAACAAGTTTTAAAAACACATATAGTGAGACAAAGGAAACGTCTCTAAAGATTAGTGTATTTTGATCGAGAGGAAAGGCATTTCTGTTGCAGTTAAAATCATATTTACTATTCACTATATGGTAACAAATCCACACGTAGCATGCACACCCACATCCTCTACATATATCTCCCTCTCAGCATCTAGGCTCATACATACTCCACTAACACTAACACATACACATTTTAGAGCACATCGGAGAAGTTAGAGGGAGCTATTGTATTGGATAAAGTATTTCCTGAGAGAGCAGTATACAAGAACAATAATGAAGGATATAATGTCATGATGAAGCGCGGTGAGTAGCGGAGTTCCATAAGGGTCAGTTTTAGCACCATGACTGATAGTACGACAAGCTACCTTAAAATGTTTGAGGGAGACTGGAAATTGTTACAAGAGCTGGGCTATACACATGTATGGAGCCAATTATAAGAAATGAACTTAAACTCCAAGAAATACAAAGTAATGGAAATGGTTCAAGTCTCAAAAGGGTCATCATTGACTCAGTGAGAAATGAGTAAGTTACGGAAACAAAAGAAGAAAGGGATCTGGGAATACTGGTCACGTTTGCCTTCTCACCTGACCTGCAAAATCGCGTGTTGAACATACAGATTACTGACAAACATTAAGGTGGTTTTCCACTAAATGGACAACATGGACGAGATGATAAGAAAATCGTGGAATACCTAGAATATACATAAATTGGAAAATATGAGCAAAATCAAAAGAACACAGAGAAGCGACCAAGCTGGTTCCCAACAATATAGATAAAACGTGTTAAGAGATAAGAAAAGCACTGGATATACCATCATTGAAAGAAAGTATTATAGAAAAAAGTAGCATGATCCTTGTGTTCAGGTAATAAAGGAAGTAGATAAAGCTGACAGAAAAATCTCATGGCATGGGACCGGAAGGTATCACGAGTTTATGGGAACAAATTGAAGACGACCACATGTCTGAAGGATGTCAGAAATACAGTTTTATGCATATATGTCTCAATTCCTTGGATAGTTTATGTAATAAATGAATGGCTATACCTGTGACAGGGAATGTAAATCCTCGTCGGGCTATCTAGATTTATTGTAATAAAGATATATTTACAGCATGGGGATGTAATCCCCTTCGGGGAGAGTTACCAGGTACTCCCTCTAAGGTAGAGTACTGTGTGTGTGTGTGTGCGTGTATATATATATATATATATATATATATATATATATATATATATATGTGTGTGTGTGTGTGTGTGTATGTATATACACGAAGTTTGTCCAGAAAGTATCCAGCCATTATGAATGTTTGCAGAACTGGTAGTGCAATCCTAGCAAAAGTGGACGGACACTGACAGAAGGCCCTACTGCGTATGCGTGAGCGGCCCTAGTCCCATGTGACAACTCAGTTACCGGTCAGACACAGTTGAGTGAAGATGTGTACTGTTTGACCGTCGCATTGACAATGACTGAGCGAGTAGATGAAAATCGGCGATTGACAGTCCGAGAATTAGAAGATGATCTTGGTATCCCGCGGACAAGTGTTTCAGAGATTTTGACGAAAGATCTTGGTATGACACGCATGGCGGCGAAAATCGTCCCGCGTCTCCTGACCCATGAGCAGAAGGAATTTCGTGCTAAAAATTCACAGAACATGCTTCAAGCTGCTACAAATGACTCAAATTTCCTGAAAGAAATAGCAACAGGATATGAGTCGTGGGTCTACGGCTATGACCCAGGAACAAAAGCCCAGTCTAGGCAATGGAAGTCACCTGCGTCTTCACGACCGAAAAAGGCACGGCAAAGTCGAAGCAAAGTCAAGGTCATGTTAATATTTTTTGTTTTTATCAGGGTGTTGTTCACTGCGAGTACGCTTCTCAAGGCCAAACAATAACGAGGGAGTATTACATCAATGTTCTTCGCCGTCTGAGGGATGCAGTGAGAAGAAACGGCCGCAGCTGTGGGCAAGTGGAGACTGGATCCTTCATCAGGATAATGCACCTGCTCATTCTTCATGTGTCGTGCATTGATTTTTTGGCAAAACATTCCATCATCCACCTCATTCAGACCACCTACAGCCCAGATCTAGCTCCCTGTGATTTCTGGATTTTCCCAAAGCTAAAATCACCATTAAAAGGAAGGAGATTCCAGTCCATAGATGAAATTAAGAAAAATGCGACGAGCCAGCTGATGAAGATCCCAAAAGAGGACTTTGCAAAATGTTCTGAAAAGTGGAAGGGACGCTGGAAGAAGTGTGTGAGGTCCAAAGGGGACTACTTTGAAGGAGAGTAGGGCGCCATTGTCTTAGGTTACAAGCACTTCTTGAAATTGTAAATGGCTGGATACTTTCCGGACAGACCTCGTATATATATGTGAATGTGCCTATCTTGTGTACGAGTAAGGTTAGCAGTTAGATCATAGGTTTGGGATGTATACAATACTATTTGGGTGTTAATTGCATTGCTATGGATCTATTTAGTTTTAGTGAATGTGTCATGACATGGTGTATGGTTTACAGTTATAATTATGTAGTTATGTAACTTTCCGTTGGGAGGTGGCGTGATGTGTGTTGTATGTTTGAGTCAAGTGTTTACAATTTGGGAATGTGAAGGTCAGCAAGATTGGAGATATTGCAAGAGGCCATTGTCTGTCGGCACCTTCTTTTATGCATGTGGATCACGTGTCAGGCATGTGACATGTAATGGTTAGTAATGATATATGGATACATTTAGATGGAGTTGGAAAAATATATATTACAGTTAGACAAAAACTATTAGATAAAACATACACACATACGCGCGCGTGCACACTCACACACATGCATGCACACGCACACACACACACACACACACACACACACACACACACACACACACACACACACACACACACACACACACACACACACACACACACACATTCAAAGAGGGCTGCCCTACCTCAGAGCTAGGTCTCCATCCACCCAGTACGTAAAAAAGTTGGAGAAGGCTCCTCCCGGGCTGCAGCAGACGAGGAGAACCCCCAAGGTTTCGTAGGGCGTCATGTTGAGTGCCATGGTAAGCCCAAAACCTGCGGCAGGAAGGATGCCAAACTGGCTGACCATACCGATGACGCACCCTACAGGTCGCTTCGCATGGAGTATCAACTGAAACGAAGGATTTGCGTCGTATTAGATGAAGTTGATAGATAACTTTTACTCCTATTCTGTTCCTCCCTTTCTCACTCGACATTCACCAACATTCCCTTATACATTTTATACTGACATCTAATTACTTTTGCTCGTTTCACTCTTTGACATCTCACGATGTAAAGTGAAAAAATTAAGTTGGACTCTTAAACGAAGGTAATTGTATATCAACGATGATAGCCTCGATGTACTTTTATGAAAAGTTTCCTCTACAAATCTTGCCTCAGTGACTTACATTGATTTTTACCGTCCCCACTATATCTTAGTCCACTTCGTGTAGTGAGTGGATGGTGGGAGTAGTGAAAAACAAAATAGGATAAGAGGAGTTTCCGAATGATCGAGACTCCAGTCTGATCTAGTCTCTTTGTTTAGCTGAATAAAACCGATTGATGTGTCTCAGGACAATAACCTGCAGGGTTTTTTTTCTTCTTCTTTTTATCTAGTGCCCTTGAAAAATAGTGGCTTGGAGTTTAACCTTTCAGGGTTATTGAAAACCCAAAGGTTTATATGCCAAATGAAAGCCTACTTGTGACTTCCTTTCTGCATATTTCTGCAACTATTATCATGCTGGAGTGGAAAATCTTATTTTGACCGAAGACCTTCAAAGCGTTGTACAGTATGTACAGATTTTTAAAATATTGCATTTTTCACTATTTTTGTGGAGAATATTATCACTGAGAAAGAGGATAAAGATCATTTTGGTCTTGGTTTGAAGGCAGTTGGGCACTTCTAGGAATTTAGAGAAATCATTGGAGTTATACGAAGGCAATTGTTTCCTAAAAGGTTTGTCATTCAAACCAACCGTTTGAAACTAACATGCAAAGAAAATCGCCCAAATTCGAAAGATGCACTACTTTCTCAGGGTTCCGTCTAAATGAAAACACACACACACACACACACACACACACACACACACACACACACACACAAAACCGGTGGCGCGGTTGATAGAGTACTGGACTGTCAGCACGGAGGCACGTCAGCACCTGGTTCCAATCCTGCCCAGGGCCGAAATTATTTCGGTATCGCTGCGCTTCGGGTCGTTACTCCGACTCTCGTGGGCGGGGAGTTGGGTGTGTGTGTGTGTGTGCAAGGTCATAGCATTACCCATAGATCGGTCATATGAGCTCTGAGCTCTCTTCCGGGAGGGAAATAGCTGTCGATCACGAGTCCAACACGTGATCCAAAGACCAAGGTGAATACACACACACACGCACACACGCACACACACGCACACACACGCACACACACACACACACACACACACACACACACACACACACACACACACACACACACACACAGATAGAAGGATAGAGAGAGAGAGGGACCTACCTCTCGCCAGTAGGTGGCCGTGCCCATGGCCAACATGAGCAAGATGAGGTTGACAATGCTCACAATGGTTAAACACTTGTCCAAAATCTTCATCCATTTCATCGAAAATAGAGCTTCGTTTTCTATGATCGTCTCGCTACCTGCAATGGTCACAATCACAAAAGTAGAAAAATTATTATTCTTTCTTGATTCAGTGAACACACCAGCGCAAGCAGAGTGCCCAAACTGATAGCAGTGGTAAATATCTTGTTTCGTGTGCTTTAACCTTTAAATACAAAGTAGATCTACGGCCATTCAAGTAGAGTGTACGCTAAAATACAACTGATTAGTGTTGCTGCTCAATACATTCTTAATTCTGAATATGACATTTTCATACAGAATTGATTTTCTTTTTGGGCAGCAACACAGGGGGGGAGAGGATATCGTAGCTATACTTGTAAAGCATAAGGAAATAGGAGGCTGAGGCAACAGTATCAATATCAATATCTCTTGGTAGAGAAGCAAGGCATGATCCCTCCCTACTTCCCATTATATTGGAACGTGTCACTGCCAACCAGGAAATTGAACAGAACGAGGCTCATGTACCAGTTGCCCCAAGAAGATGAACCAGAAACAGGAAAGAAATAGAAGAAATATATAGACTAGGGAAATACAATACAGATAAGACCAGACCAATTAAGGTTAAATTCAGGTCACAAACAACAGCGGAGGATATCTTAGAAAAAAACAAAACTAGCAGACAGTGATCAATATAAACAGGTATGGATTAAAAGAGAAATGGATAAAGAGGAAAGACAGGAGAAAACAAAAAGACAAGAAACTAAGGGAAAACGAGAAAAGAACAGGGTCAGAAAAAGAGAAATTCTATTGGAGAGTAGTGAATATGAAAGTGAGGAAATGGTTCATAGAAGAGAAAAACAGAAGGGAAACAGAAAGCACAATGGAAGTAGCAGAAAATTAAAAGTGTTTTACACAAATATAGATGGCTTAATAACAGGCTTGAACGAACTGAATGATTACCTGAAGGAAAAAGAACCGGACATAATGGGAATTGTAGAGACAAAATTGAATTGAAAGGTCCACTACCATCCAACAGTGTAGGAGATGGTACATATAATTATTGGATTAGAAACAGAGAGGGGGTAGAGTTATGTTCCTCACTAAGAAGAATATAAATGTGAGGAATGGCACATATGGAAAGAATAGAGTAGAGATGATTATGATGGAAGTGGACGACAATGTTGGGAAAAGTAGGAAGTTTGTAGTAAAATGTGTGCCTCCTAAAACGGCTTCATGGAAAAAGAAAGAACACGAAAATATGTTAGAAGACACAAGGATAACACTAAATAAGATAATGAAAGATGGAGGAAGAATAATTATAATGGGTGACTTTGATTGTAAAGAAATCTGCTGGGAAGAGATGACAGTGAAGGGTGGAGACGACCTATGGGGAAATGTACTACTTGATATGATTATAGAACATAAATTGACGCAATGGATACAAGAGAATACTAGGTATAGAAATGAGGAAGAACCATCAAGACTGGACCTAACAATCATATCAGAATCCAAAATAGTGGACAAGATTGAATGTAAGACACCAATAAGTAAAAGTGACCACATATTGGTTGAACTGGAACTAAATGAGGAAAAATACATGAAAAGAAATTAACAATATAGACAAGGAAGTATGATGTATGAAAAAACAAATTTTGATAAGATAAGAGAATTCTTTCAAAAAGCTGACTGGGAAAGAATACACAAAGAGGAAACAACAGTAGAAGAGAAATGGAATATTTTGACAACAAATTATAAAGGAGTGGAAAAGTATGTTCCAAGACAAAAGCAAGAAAAAGAATATGTAAAGTGCTGGTACAACAAAAGATGTAGAGTGTTAAAAGACAAAAGGGATAAAGCTTGGTTAAAAAAAATATCAAAAGACCTGGAAAATGAAAAATATATACTTGTTATAGAAATGAATATGTACAAGTGTGCAGAGAAGAAAAGAGAAAATACGAAACAGATGTCATAGAAAAATGTAAAGATTAACCAAAACTATTTTGCAGATTTGTAAACAACAAACTGAAAAACAAACAAGAATTAGAGAAACTACGAAAAGGAGGAGTTGAATACGCAGAGGAAATAGAAATGGCAGAAATTATGAACAAGCATTTTAAATCGGTGTTTACAAGGGAGAATATACAACCTAGAGATATCGAATGGGAGGAGAAAGTCCCCCCTATGAAAGAGATAGAAATATCAAGGAATGAAATAATGAAACACTTGAGTAATCTCGATGTCAGAAAATCGTATGGACCAGGTGAAATGGCAAACTGGATTTTTAGAGAACGTAGGAATGAACAAACAGACAAAATACATAGTCTAATAAACAGTTCACTGAAAGAAGGAAAATTTCCAGAAGATTGGAAAAGAGCAAATATAGTACCAATATATAAAGGGGGAAACAAGAAAGACTATAGACCGGCCTCTCTTACAAATACGATAGATAAAATTTGTGAAGTAATGAACAAAATTAGATGGGTAAGGCATTTGAAAAAAAAAAAAAAAACGTACTAAATCTAAGGTAATTTGGATTTAGACAAGGACGATCATGCGTCACAAATTTATTGTGTTTCTATTCAAGGCTAATAGATGTAATACAAGAAAGAGATGGATGGGCTGATTGTGCATTTCTAGACCTGAAAATAACTTTTGATAAGGTGCCACATAAGAAATTGCTTAAAAAATTAGAAACTCCAGGAGGAATATAGGACAAAATGCTGAAGTGGATGGAAGACTTCTTGCATGAAAGAAAAACGAGAGTGGTGATAAGAGACAAACACTCTAATTGGGATGAAGTGATAAGTGGTGTTCCACAAGGAACAGTTCTGGCCCCAATAATGTTTGTTATATGTATTAATGATATGAATGAAGGAATTGAAAGTTATATGAGCTTCTTTGCGGATGATGCAAAATTGTTGAAAAAAGTGAACACTGAAGAAGATTGTGAGTCGCTACAGAGTGATCTCAATAAAGTATGGGAATGGAGTAGGAAGTGGGAGATGGAGTTCAATAGTAAGAAGTGCAGTATAATGGAATTGGGAAAAAGCAAAAAAAAGAATAATAGGATCATATAAATTGGGAGAAGAAGGAATAAAAAAAGTAGAAAATGAGAAGGACCTTGGAGTCATTATTATGAATAATATGTCACCTGAGAAACATATAAACAAGATTTTTGGAGAAACTTATCATTTAATAAGAACAATCAAAGTGGCATTTGCATACCTGGATGAAAAAATGGTGAAGAAAATACTAATCACTTTGATAAGACCAAGATTGGAATATGCAGCAACGATGTGGTCACCAAGTATAAAAAAACTTGAAAGAATACAAAGAGCAATTACAAAATTGGCCCCAACACTCTCAGAACTATCA
>NC_134819.1:25619366-25649366 GCF_046742065.1 Oratosquilla oratoria
ACAAGAAGCAGTTTGAATCTAAGTTATGATCACTACTTGCAATAGTTTCACCAACTTCTACATCGGTTATCATGCTTCCGCGGCTAGTGATCAATAGATAGAGTAAATTTCCATGTCTTGTGGACTTTTTACATGCTGAACTAAATAATTATCAATCACCGAGAAAATCTGTCAAGCGACTACCTATATCTTGTCCTCTTCAAAACGAGTCGAACACTCGCGCGGATTGTAGGTTGCCTTATGTACGATGATTCGATCACAATACGCGCGTTTTGAAATATACATTTACAACCATAATAATCTCTTTCACCATGTTCATAAAAAAAAAAAAAAACGCGATCAAGCTGTTCATAGAATATGGGGGTTACTCAGCAACAACTACAAAATAAATACAATCAGGACGCCGAGGTCGGCATCCTCGTATACCTTCTCGCGCCTCATGACGCCGACGTAGCTGTCATCGCATGGTAAGAGTTAAAGCTTCGGTCACACTATCACGACTCAAGTGAGTTTGTTTGAGCAGAAACGACTTCGTTTACAATTTCTTGTTTTTCGAATCTCCAATTGTCATATTAACTTTGCGTCATATGTTGAGAAGTTGAATGACGAGCCAAGAGAAGTTAAACCCATACAACTATTAGACAATTTGTTGGACTGTCCTTAGTGAGGTTTAGAATACTTTAGATGAAGGCGTCCTGGAGCTTTTCAAATTCATAACATTTAACGGGAATCGTGATAGTGTGACTAGGGCTTTAAGGTTCTGGTGTAGAATTGTGTTCTCGTCATTCTCATGTGATGTTTTAATATCAGGACTTTAGTTTCTGTTTGCAAGTGTCCTATGTGGGTGGTTTTGGTGCATCCTGTAATTACTCCTAATGCTCCATTTTGCAGTGTACGTTGTGTCTGAATTACTGCTGATTGTTTATGATGTCATATTTGTGTTTAGGTGATAGTATTTTGTCCTAGGTTGCTCCAACTTTTTCATGGGTTGATGGAGAGGATTCAGTTTTGACTTTTATTATGTTTTTGACTGCTCTCCACAGTTTGCTATTGTCAGAATTTCAATCTATTTTGCCAGTTAGTTTTTCCTGTTTTTTCTTTCTGATGTTATAAATTTGTTCTGCAATGTTACTGTTTAGTTGCTTTAGTTGTTATTTTTGTTGTTCTGTAAAATTGTGTTTCTTTTTTAAGCTTTTCTTTAATGAAGCTCTTGCATGTGTGGAGTTGAGTTTGTTTTTTATAGCCTCTATGCAAATCAAATAATTCCGACTGTCGTCCCCGGATTCGAACCGGGCACATGATTTCTCATTGCCGTCTTCCTGCCGACTGAGCTACTGACCCTATGAAATTAGATTAACAACCTCTATGTAAATGTTTCTTACTTGCTTTCTGGATGGCAGTTACTGTTTTGTTTACAGCTTTTTCCAGGGCGAGGAATTGTTCTATTTCAAGGAAAGTTCTTTCTCTGTGTCCTCCAATTGTTTCTGCCAGTTCGCTTTCTGGTAGTTTATAAAAATCCTCTTGATCGTGGGTTGTAGCTTCTCTACCAGTTGTATGGTGATCTTAGTTTTGATGTCATCAGGTGATTGGTCTTGTATGGTTTCCCATGTGGTTCGAGTTTGTATGCAAGGTGAACACATTGTTACGTCGGGTGATGTTGGTTGTTGATTGTGTTGGAGAGGTTATTTGGTGTGGGTGTTGCTGGAGTTTATTATGTTTAGGTTGGAAAGTTGTTCAGGAATTTTGTGTCCTCTTTGGTCTGCTGTTTGTGTAACAAGCCAATTTGGGTACTGCGCTTTCAAATCACCTGCCAGTATGTAGTTTGTCATTGGGTTAAAAGGTTGGGGCTGTGGAATGTAGTCTCTTGGGGTTGACGTAGTTGGAAGTGTATAAATGTTTGTGATAGTGTAGGTAGTTTTCTTTATTTGCCTTTAGATTGTAATAATTTGAGTGATGATGTCTGATTGATTGTTTGGTGTCTCGCATTTTGTTGGAGAAGGGTAGAATGATGTTTATTAGTGTTATGAGTCTACCTTTGTATCTTGTGTTGTCTTCTCTTACGGTTGTGTAATCTGCTAAAGAGGGAATTGTTACTTGTGGTGTCCCCCCCTACACATTTCCCTGAGGAGGGGGTGGTAGAATTTATTGTGTCTGGTTGTGAGCCCCTGGGTTAGCGTCTTGTGAGGTCGATGTTCTCATGGGTGTGTGTGGGGGGGAGATAGGCAATCTTCCCCCTCTCGTTGGGCAAGGGCTCCAGCGCTGCAGCTTCTTGTAGACGGAGCACGGCAGCATCCACTATTTCAGATACAATATGCAATGAAATCTTTAAAAGTTTGCTTTGTTTTAGACGAATCAGTTTTGAAGAATATTTTCTTCACATCTGTATCTAATACAAGCAAAGATATTTTTGTTAGAATAGGTTTGTGTAGGTCCTGGAAATATATATAACCAAACTTATTTTACATATTATCAAGTTCTCTTTAAGATATTCAGGATGTTGTTTGTTACAGGAACTTGATATCCTTGAGAATTTATTCAGATTCATAAATGAAGATGTAAAGGACTTAGATCCACGAGTAAAATGCTCTGTGTAGTGAATAGAAAGCGCATTTGGGTTGGAGGGGGTTAGACTTGAGAAATAACCCTTTTAACAAATCAATTGGTTTTTATTCAAAAAGATAATATTCACAAGTATATTCTTATTGTTTATATAAAAGATTAAGTTTTATCTCAGACACGAGAAACAGAGAATAAATGGGGAATCCTTCTAAGTCTGTACAGCTCGTTTGTGAACGAATAGGTGCCACGTGTAAGTAGATAAGGAGAATCAGATAGAGGACTGGTTAAACGAAAAATGTGGTGGCGCTAGAATAAAATCGAGATGTGGATTGGAAAAAAGAAATACCAAAAGAAGATCTAATGCAGTGGGTCGATCTCGCCTGTCCTTTCTACCTTAAACTATCCGTTCGACTAATACCATATTACGTCACATAATTAATAACGCGTCGGTACTTGAGCTGACTTTGTTTACATGGATTTTGAGACATGGATCTTGGGCACACAACAAAGGCTTTCACAAGTACATATATATATATATTTTTTCATTATTACCTTTCAAAAAAAAAAAATGAATTTCTAATCATGACCTTTAAAAAAAAGAGCCTTCAATGTCTAACCTGGTTATTTTTAGTAATGAAAATATATATATATATATATATATATTCATGAGTCATAAGTCTAGCAGTGTAAAAAGCATTTTCAGTTCTCACATTTTTACAACTAATTCTTGGATATTGATAATCCATATATACAATTAAATATATTACTCTACTGAAACAAAAGCGGCTCCTACATGATCAATATCACCGTCATAGTATATTGACTCGTAACTATTGTCCCCCATATATGTCTTCACCAGTTGTATTACGTTGTACGAATTGTTGTGCAATGTTACTGAGCGTGTAGGTGCTGGTAAAGGGTCTGCTAAGTTTTCAATGTTGATTCCGACGGAAGGAATTAAACCTCATACTGGGCGAAAACCGACCATCGTCCACATCCAGATCATTTTGCCCGATGGGTATACTGCCGTCGTAAAACCGACGCTGACTGTCACGACGCACGATAGACACGCTCTCTTGTCTCACGAGCGGGAGAGTGCTCTGTCGGCTGAGCGACACGTGGCGACCGTCGACGTCGTCTTCGTCATCGTCGTACATGGCTGTGTTTTCTCTCGGGAGGAAGGGTACGCCGGGAGGCAGAACGGGAAATGGGTGGATTTTGACCGGGACTGAGATCTCAGTCTGCGTTGATTTTTCGGTTGGGGACTGTGGCTCCAGGAAAAGAACCATTTCAGAGTCGCTCTGCTCTTCGCCGTGCCTGGAAAGAAGGAAGATTTAGGTTTATATTTGTGTCATTTTGACATTTGGAAATAAACTCTCCTACTGGGATTCAAACCCTCGCCAGAGCGGCTTGCTTCGTAGAAGGCGAAGATCGTACCGTCACGCCACCACGACCCTTCAACTAATTCGTTCTGTTTTGAAGGGTCGTGGTGGCGTGACGGTACGATCTTCGCCTTCTACGAAGCAAGCCGCTCTGGTGAGGGTTCGAATCCCAGTAGGAGAGTTTAGGTTTATATCCTTATCAATGGGGAGCAAACGCCGGGAGGGGGATTATCTCGCTCCACCGTTTCACTCACATGCCTTTCCACCTGGGTTATCCCGAACAAACCCCTACGTAGCCACCCTTCCCAAACCCAACAGCTCTCGGCAAAATGGGTTGACTTGCTCTAGCCATGAATTCTGTGGGCATCCTCTTCGTCTCCTCTCCAAGGAGTTGTCTTTTGTGGAGACAACCCTGCGAGTGGTACTAACATCAGGGATAGCCTGAGTTGATGTCCACGAATGCTGGTAAGAGGCCTTGTCTGAGTTCAACAGAGCAGTCGCTGATTCCATACAGTCATCAGAACGATACCACATGCTTTTCCGAAGGTAATCGGTACCAAAGACGTAAAAGCTCCTCTTGAATCTACATTCAATGCCTGTCTTAAAGCCGTACAGCAAGGTAGGTGCACAAGCGACTTGAAGATTCGGGTCTCATTTCTCCTGCATAGATATCGACGACCCAATATACTCTGATTGAGGCAATTCATAATAGTATAGGGCATACCAATCCATTGAAGGGCTTCCTGATATGACCCACCACTGTTATGCAATATATGTGAAGTTTTCCAAGACTTCAATGTCCTCGCCACATGCATAAACAGACTGAACTGTACCCAAAACGTCCTGGTCTCTATCTCTTTGCAAGTAACCTTGAATCCCAGTAATCTCGTTTTCATGTGCTGAATCGAAGACTTAAACTGCGACCTCTAGCAATTCCGCAAGAAGTGCATCATCATCCATGGGCAAAGAAAATTTAGGTGACCTTAGTGTTGTCATTGTCCTTCTGCATAAACATGGACAATGGTATATATTCTGGTTGGCCGAATCCATAATACCATGGACCAAACTAACCTATTGTAGGACTCCCTGACATGAGCACCTTGTCCATCACAATGAGCAATCTAATACAGCGGTAATTATTGTAGTCCTGCTGATCCCCTCTCCCCTCCAAACAGGGACGATTAGCCCCCTTTTCCAATGAGAAGGAATGGTACAGTACTATCCAGCACCAGGCAGTACCGCGTGAAACCTATGAATCATGGTCTCATCTCCGGCTTACAGTAGCTCTGCACTGACGTTACAGATGCCAGTCACTTTCCGCCTTTCATCTTATAGCCTTTCGCATCTCAGAGCAGAGCTGCGTCTATTGGTGGATCAGCAACTGCCACTCGAACACAAACTATAGAATGTTAACCATTTGGAAGGTCATCTGAAGCATGTATTTGTTGACTAAACTCCAGACGTTACCACCATATAGAATACTGGCATTCTTTTTAAATATCGTATGACTAACATACTAGCATGTATACTGTATTGTAGATATGGCTTGCGTCTGAATAGGGAGCGTCTTTCAACTGGAAGCTTGGGGTTAGAGGGAAGAGAAGGAAAGGGATAGCTTTTGGATTCGGCAGCCCAGGAATCCCTGACCTGGCGCAAGAAAGACATCTCAGCTCTGGTAGGAGCAACTAAGCAAAAACATCTACATTTCCACAACTCAGTGTCAGATATGGAGAACATTGTTAACAATACTAGAGTTACCACCCATTGTAATGTTAAAAGGGAATTAACAATACCGAAAGCCATCTACACACGGGACTGGTCCCTTCATTAATATTAAATCTAACGTGACTTTGGCCATTCCCCTTTATAACAGCTTCGGTAGACATGTCGCAGACTCTCACCACGCTGTGACCAAACTCATCAACCTCCACCCCCTTCCTTCCTCTCTAACCTTTCACCCCGACCCTACCAGCGCTGAGACGCCTTCCTTTCTCTAGGTCAGGGGTTCCAAGGCTGCCGAATCTAAGGTCACTGACTTTGTATTTGGTGATGATACCGTCTTTCTTGCATAGCCGTTGCAGCCCTCGAATCACTGCACAGGGAGACAAGACCACTTGGACTTGAGATTTCCTAGACCAAGACCAAGGTCCTGGAGTCTGAGGGTTTGTTGGATGACACAGTTAAGTCTGTCCATGCATTCTTACAACTTAGAGACGCTCATTATAAGTGAGATCTGTCATAACTATACAAGGCAATTGACCAATGTCCCACCTAAAGTGAGATCTCTGTTAAAAAAATAGAAAATCATAGAAAGAAAAGAAATAACTGGTAACGCTTTTGTGTTCAACTATGTATATATATATATATATATATATATATATATATATATATATATACATATATATACCGTATATATATATATATATATATATATATATATATGTATATATATATATATATATATATATATATGTATATATATATATATATATGAATATTATTAGTGAACATAATTTCATACCCTAATTCACTCTTCTAGATTGGATATCACTTTGGCAGGTTGAAACATTCCCAATTTTACCTTCCCAACACACACAATTTATTAACCCATACTTATCATATCATTCGATGATCCCATCATAAACTATGATCTCGTTTCGGTATTCTCCTCAAGGTAATAAACGCTGTTGTATTGTCGCCGACGAAATACAATACAGTTGATAAGACATGGGTAATGGGGTTAATTATTTTTGTGACGCCCCGTTGATGGTCCAACAACAGTGTGGGTTTGGTTATTTTTCTGGTTCTCAAGTGAAGTGAGCAAACGAGATCATTCACTGTTCCCTACCCGTGGATCAGAATGGGATGTGAATCATTCTCGTTTCAGAGGACGGAAATTTCTCACCTTAAATTTATTCCTTTGTCACTGCTGTTGTTCATCGTTGACGCCTGAAAGTATAGTGGAAATTGTTAGCATATTAAGGAACACACACACACACACACACACACACACACACACACACACACACACACACACACACACACACACACACACGGTGGCGCAGTTGGTAGAACGCTGAGCTGCCACGAAAGTGGCCCGCAGCTCCTGGTTCGAATCCTGCCCAGGGCCGAAATTATTTCGGTACTGCTGTGCTTCGGGTCGTTACTCTGACTCTCGTGGGCGGGGAGTTGGGGGTGTGTGTGTGTGAAAGGTCATAGCATTACCCATAGATCGGACCTACGAGCTCTGAGCTCTCTTCCGGGAGGGAAATAGCTGTCGATCACGAGTCCAACACGTGATCCAAAGACCAAGTGAATACACACACATTAAGTTTTCTACGATGTTGGCTCTCGTCTCTGGAACTGTCAACCCTTAGCCTTCTGGACTTTGTAAAGTTCGGAAGAAGAGAACTGGTAATGTTCCTTGTTCCAGAATCATGAGGACCAGTGCATATTTCATCCAGTTCTGTCAGTGCCAGTAACCATATTGTAGTCACCCAAAACAATTAGTATGTCTCATGGTGGGCACTGGTTAACTATAGATTCACAGTCATGTAAATATGCCTGTGATTTGCCCTCCATACCCACCACCGAGCCCAAAAAAGGGGGACTAGGATTTAGGTATACATATTAACATAATAGCCCCAGGGATCATGAGAGAGTATACGCACCCACCAGCTTGACATTAACGAAAGAAAGGCACGGACCGTGCTGTGTTGTCCTAGGTGGTAGCTGCTTGACTCAGGGTGTGGCTGACCCAAAGATTCAATTCAAGCAGCCCAGACTGATGGAACCCCACCCCCACTTTTTCATCATAAGCCAGAATGTCGTTGTCCCCAATTTTCAAGTTTGTCATTGGTGATTTATTTAACTTTATTACTAATCTTCCCCACCCCTTGTCCTAAGAACTCCCGGGTTAAATGGGCAGATAGTACCTCCTGCGGGACGGGGACACTGGTTAGGACGGTGTTATCGACGACCGACTTGGTATCCTCGACCGTGACTTGTTGGGAGCACCGCCAGCATTGGTACACGAGGATGAGGCTGATGATCTCGACCAGCAGTGTTACAGCGTATAGAATCGGGAACACAACCAATTGTCCCCGTATCTGTAGTTGAAATTCATAACTGAAATATTGTGGCGAGATTTAAAAAGGAAAAAGTTGTAATCTGATTTGGGAAGGTATGCGATAAGAGGAAGTTGAAAGTATATGTGAGTAAAAACAAGGTGATAAGATGTATTACAAGAGGTAAAGGTGACCGTAAATTTGAGGTAAGTCTTAAAAGGAGAGAGGTTAGAGGAAGTGATTAATATTTTGGATATTTAGGGTTACATGTAGCAAGGAATGGAGGAGTCGAGGTGGAGGTAAACTGTAGAGTAATGAAAGTACATAAACGTCTTGAAGTAATGAAAAGTGTTATGAGAAATAGGTATCTGGATACAAAGAGAGACTGTATGAAGTGGTGATTGCACCAACAACAATGTATAAGTCAAAGACCGGAATCAAAACGAGGTAGAAAGGAGAAATTTGAATATGTTTGAGAAGTATGGTGGGTGTTACGAGGATTGATAGGGTGAGAAATGAGGAGGTAAGGAGAATAGTGTGGGTGAAATAAAAGTCCGGTAGGCCACATACTATACCAAAGAAAATTTTCGTAGGCCACATACTATACCGGCACCTATATTGCTTTTATAGTTTGAGAGCGCTAACCACGGAATACACCGAGAAACGCAAATAAAAACACGCCCAGCTCTGACAAACACAGATGAACAATTGCAAACATCCCAACCTCACCCATGATATATCAGAACCAATGTATTGTACACATGAACTTCAGACCCCAGCTGCTCAATGTACGTATATCTATTTGGACATAAAGGACATGGCTGAGATACTGTACTTTGAAGTCGGAGAAGGAGAGAACGATAACGTTCATGGTCACGGGAATGTTCTGGCACCCGGTCTCGATGCCGATCGTGCGCGCTACCTTGTGGGTCTGTGGAGAAGGACGTGCGTAGAGTGAACAATCGCGGGAAAGGTACTAAGTCGGAGGACATTTCGATCCATAACATAGTAAAATAAGAAATAAATCATAATAACAATAATCGTAATACCAATGATAACAATGATGATAATAATGATAGTAATGATTATAATGATAATATAATAATAATAATAATAATAATAATAATAATAATGATAATGATAGTAATAATCATAATGATATAATAATAATAATAGTAATAATAATAAAATAATAATAATAATAATAATAATGATAATAGTAATAATAATAGTAATAATAATAATAATAATGATAATAATAATAATAATAATAATAATAATAATAATAATAATAATAATAATAATAATAATAATAATAATAATAATAACAATAATGATAATAATAATCATAATAATAATAACAACAATAATAATGATAATAACGATGATGATAATATTGTGCGTCTCTCATTCGTAAAGGAGTTGATCGACGAGGTTACTGATTGGCTCTCGTCAGCCTATCAACAGCCAACTCCGGTCCACGGGGAAAGGTGTTGGTGGGCCTTGGAACTCTCCTGATTGTAGTGGGAAGGAATATGGTTTCCTTCGTGACGTTAAGTGTTAGCTTGTACCGGGTGGCTACAAGAAATGAAAGTCAATTTGTGGGAAATACACTGTAATCTCTGATACCACTGACAACTAATGCGTGTGTATACAAAGAGAGCTGGCTGTCAACTGACGCCAAGCTGCCAATTTTGCGCGAACAGACAAGCATAGCATTTGCGATATCCAATATAATTACAATATACACAAAACAACAAAACATATGACAATTTTATAAAGAGGGGGGAACATATGATTCCCCAAATAAGCAACACACAATTACAATGTACGATAATAATGGTATGATATACAATCATACCACACTAACACAAGCTTGAATCTTAAGATGCATAGGGCCTCCTTGTGCCTATAGTCAACGTCGCTATCGAGAATGGAAAGCTTTTGCATGAGTTGGTGTCGTTCTAAGATTCCATGTTTCCTCTCACAGTGTTGATGTACAGAACATTCCTGTAGGTGGACAGCAATTACGTCTGAATGACGCGTGGGGGTCATACCAATGTAGGGGTCACGACATCCATTCGCTGGGCAAAGGATCTGGTATATCACACCGCGCTTCATGGCCCTGTTGATGTTACGTCGGGCTGCGTCGTCCTTTTTGTACTCAGTGTTCATGTAACCCCTAGAAAGGTAAACGATCTTTTTTTCTTTGTGAAAGGAGCTGTTGTCCTTTAAATACCAACGGTCAATAGTTACCTTCGCGACGCGGCGGTAAGACTAACCGTTGTCGACAAGGGTCTGCTCCGCTGTAGTCTTCCAAGAAGAACAGTGAGAAAGTGCTTGTCCAACATAGGTATTCATAACTGAAGTCTTGTACTTGTCCGAGCACTTACTCTCCCCATTGAAGCACGGGCCGAGGTCCGTCGGTTTACGATACATATTAGTATCATAGCCTCGGGAAGTTCTAGTGACTCGGACATCTAAGAAGGGAATGGTGTCTTTGTTCCCATCACACATGTGAAGCTAACCACCGATTCCTCCTCGAAGGTGCGTCGTAGTCTTTCTTGTTCTTTTTCATCGGCAATATTGACGAAGGTAACGTCAACATAACGGGTGTATAGGGTTGGTCTTGAGATTCTGCAGAAGACAAGCTACTCAACGACTCCCATGTAAAAACTTGCGAACAACACACCAAGGGGGGATCCCATGGTCACTCCAATGATTTGAGACTACAAATGGCCCTTGTGATCAACGAAGGAGCCCTTCTTGGTGTTTATCTCCAACAAGCGGTGAAGCGAGGACTCGCAGTCATAAAGGTGTGGACTGGAGTCATTTCTATAAACTCTGCCCATGATCGTTCGGATTGTCTCCTCCGCAGGTATTGATGTGAAGAGACTCTTCACATCCAACAAAGGAATAATGCCAGTTAACGGAGACCCTCCGGAGACTATTGAGAAACTCAAAAAACGATGCGCACATTTTGTTTGAGGATGTAAGGAATTAAAATCGAGTTCAGAGTCTTGCCCAAGTGATAAGTCGGAGTAGGGCACTGATTGATTATGGGGCGCAGCGGATTGTTGCTTTTGATATTGTTGTAGATTTCGCCAACATCATAGTCCCCAGGAAGGCGTGCAGTATATACGACAAAGTTGACAATCGATGATCTTGTTGGCCTCCTTCTTGATCTCTTCGATGGGGTTCCTGGTTAAACGACGAAAGTTGGAGGTATTCCCAAGAATGTCGTCCAATTTCTTTAGGTTTTTCAATTTCTTGCGTTTAATCAAGACGAAGGCCGCAGTTTTATCAGCTCTCCAAATAACAATATTTAAGTGGCAACATAGTCCTCTGAGGGGTCCTTCATTTCTCGGGTCAAAACTTGGCTCCATCACGAAAGAAACCTTCTTGTTTCCTACTAAAATTAGGAGAGTTTCAAGGCGATTACTAACACCGTTGTCCAGCATCACTATCCAAGTGTTCATACTCTCCGTGAACTGGAACCAGATGTTGATAGGTTGGCGAGAGCCAATCAGCAACCTCGTCAATCAGCTTGTTAATTTTTCTAATTCCTTTTTTTTTTTTTTGTTCTGTGTGTTCATGCATTTTTCAAATGGTACGTTTAAGAAAAATTATAGGTATTACAAAATTTATAGAGTGAGAAATGTGAGGTGAGGTATAGAACGGGGGTGGAAAGAGAAGTTTGAGATAAGGTAGAACAAATGATGCTGAGGTGGTTTAGGCATGCGGAAAGAAGGAGTGAGGAAAGGCCAACAAAAAGAGTGTGGGAAGAGGAAAGAATTCCATTGAACCTGAGAGGTGTGCGTGTGTGTGTTTGCGCGTGTGTGTTCTGGAAACTTGTAGCCCCACAGTAGCCAACAGCATAACATAACACAGTCAGCACTCACGGAACAGAAAATTTTGGCCACAACATAGCCCAGGGAGACACTCCCTATAGGAATTGCTGCAGCGGCCATCACCACGCGGAGATTGGACTTGATGACCACATGCCAGTAGGTGAGGATGATTAAGAAACCTGTGAACAAGGTTATGATCCACCCGATAAAACCACATATCTGCAACAAAGATCGAAAATCAGCTAACTGCAATGACACAATGGCGTACATTCGTGGACACAAAGGTCTTGTGAAAACCTAAAGATTTTATAATGATAACATAGTTCTTATTACTGATTATTTGAAATATATTTTCTCTACAGTAATCATCTAACAGTGAAATGGGCTTGCTTTCTTGTACAGAAAATGGATAAGCATGCGTTTATTTGCCTAATATTATTTATCTAATTGTAATATACAAGATTAGAGCTATGTTTACGGAATTCCGTCTGACTGTACTACTTCTATCTTTTTGTTCCATTGATCAGTATCTCTGTTCTGGAAAACTATATTTCTTAATATCCGTCCAGTACTTTGTCTTTATCATTTTTTTCCATGTCCTCTGATTTTTCTTTTGTCCCACAGTAAGAAATCTTCTTTGTCAGTTATGCTCATAGTTCTTAATGCTGCTGTCATATTACTGCAAGGTAATAACTAGGCTAATTAGCTTTGCCGTTGCAACTATTATAGAACAAATTGCTAGTAGCAGCGATGTAATTCAAACAATCAGGCTTCAGGACTGTAGATTTCAGTCGGCCCAAGCGTGGGTATAAAATCATATCAATTTTCGAGAATTTTAAAAATCTGGCAGAGTGGTAACGCTCGGAACTCCAAGGGATCCGAGTTCAGAGCTCGCGACGGCCGGGCCTAATGGTTTGAATCACACCGCTGTTACTAGCGATTTGTTCTATAATGGTTGCAACGGCGAAGCAAATTTGCTTAGTCCTTGCTTTCAAGTGTTGTTGGGTCTTGTAGAAAACGGGCTTCAGGACTGTGGATTTCAGTCGGCCCGGCCCTGGGCATAAGAGGCTTTTAACATTATGAGTGTCGGAGTGGTAACGCTTGGGACTCACGCTTCAAGGGACCCGAGTTCAAAGCTCGCGACGGCCGGACCTGATTGTTTGAATTACATCGCTGTTGAAAGTGATTTGGTTTGATATGTGTGTGTGCGTATATATATATATATATATATATATACATATATATATATATATATATATACATATATATATATATATATATATATATTATATATATATATATATATATATATATTTGGGGGAACTACATCCCCTGCAGCATACTTCGAACAGGGACGAGCCAGGTTTCCAGTTAGGTTTTTCGCATACCCTCGACCATGTAGTACAATGGTTCCTTTTTTTTATGTCGCCTCCTTATATCTATCTACGAGATCCTCACGCCTCCTCCCACTGTTTTATGCACATTAATTACGTGATACTATTTGGTGGCTCAACAAGCATGCATGCACATATTAGCTAACGATTATATAGTAATTATGTATAAGAAACTTATAACTACATCACTATGTGTTTGTAAACAGATTGTGTTTGTATGAATGTATATATGAATATAGAACGAAGGTACTGTTCAGATACACGTAAAATATAGAGCCTATGCATTAAAACTTTGCAGAAATGAGAGTGCAGTAAATATACATTTGATACAAATAGAGTGAATAAATACTACCCCTGAAATACACCTAATTAGGATTCGAACCATGGACTCTGTGATTACGAGTCTACAATGTCATTGTGTCTCATTGATTAAATGGTTCCAACGTGGATTTAAAATTACACAGTTCATGGTTCGAGTCCCAGCAGGGCCATTTCTTCGTGAAAGTAAGTATGGCACAATTACATACCTTAGAGATCCGCTCCGCCCAAACTCGTGTGTAGCTGCGCATGACCATCCCTATTCCCGCTGGGATGGCCATGAATGCGAGACTCGCCAGGATGTTCATGTAGGGCACCTTGAGCTCATGGGCCGACCAGCGTTGTGTGTAGAGCCACAGATTAAAAGGCATACCCCCAAACGCCAAAAGTGAGGAGGTAGTGGTCATCAGGATGCTGTGGGTTAAGTGTAACGAAGTTTCGATGCGAATCTCAGATTAAGTGGGGATACTTCAACACACGTGACAGAATTTGTTCCTATGTTTCTCTAATCAAAGCGTGTCTTTTTCTATCAAGGGGAAAGACATTTCTATTGCAGTTTAAGTTTAGTTTCTAGTTCACGAGATCGTAACACTATCATTCGTGTCACTCACACGAACATCCACTACACATACCGCCATCTCAGGACCCAGATTAATACATAACCCCCTACCCCCCAACACACACACATTCTGGAGTATATTGGAGGGCTTAAAGGTGGGCTGTTATATTGGATGAAAGATTTTTTGACAGAACAGTACGTAAGAACAATGTCATGGTGGGAAGCAGTGAGTAGCGAAGTACCACAAGGGTCATTTCTAGCACAATGAGAAATTAGTCAGTTACAGAAATAAAAAAAGAAAAGGTTCTGGGGATATTGACCACATTTACCTTCTCACATGACCAACTTATCTATATAAGAGTGGATGGAACATATAGGTTATTGACGAACAAGTGGCTTTTCACTAAATGGACAACATGGACGGAATGATAAAAAATCAGTCTCAGATTTGAACATAAGAATGGAGGGTGCGTGCAATAAACCATAAGGTCTAGACTAAGCAGTTCCATGTCCCTTACCACCTGTCATCCCTATTCATAAAGTTATCTTCTCTTAAAGTAACTAAATGTTTCAGTGCTCATTACATAGTTACTAAGTCTATTTCATTCATTAACCACTATTGGTAAACCAGTTCTGGCCTATTTACTTCTTAAACTTAAATATGTCCAATTCAAACCCACTACTAAGAAGTCCTGTCCTGCTGTCTTAATATGCTGACTCTGCCTACCTCACCCTAGTTTAAGTCCTTGACTCCTTTTAATACCTCTATTAGATTTTAGTGAATTAATATCCATTCTATAGGACAGAGGACAGAGACAAAAGCTATACCGCATATTCAAGGATGGGTTTAACTATCGCCAGATAGAGTTTAATGATTACATCTGCACTTTTGTTTGCCACCGTCCTAGCAATGAGTCCTAATACCCTATTAGCCTTATTCCTGGTACTAATGCACTTTCCTGGAGTTAAGAACCGAACTCACTAACACTCCTAAAACCTTTCCTACGTTTGAAATACTGCACTTTGAGATATCGAAGTCCATTTGCCATTTCTCTGACCATGCAAACAATTTATTATGATCCCCCTGCAGTATCCCAGCATTTTCTCCCGACTTAATATGTGTATATATATATATATATATATATATATATATATATATATATATATATATACATATATATGTGCCATGTGCAAACTTACACCACCATTCTTAAACATTGTCCAAGTCGTTTATATACATAGTGAACAATAAGGGACCCAAAACCGAGCCCTGGGGGACTTCACTTCTAACACTACCTCATTTGAATTTTACACCATTAATGGTGACCCGCTATTTTCTGTCACTAATCTATGCTCAAATCCATTCAAACCCGTTTCCTCCTAAGCCCAGGGGCTTGGTTTTATTTAGTAGTCTCTGGTGGGGCACTTTGTCGAACGCTTTGTTAAAGTCGAGACATTTTAACTATCATTGTTAGCTGTCACCTTGTAGACATTAGTGTAAAAGGATAAAATATTAGTTGCACACGACCTACCCTTTGTGAACTTTGTTGTGAGTCATGAATCGGATTATGCCTCTCTAAATGTCTCCTTTTATTATTTGGTAAAAAATTCCAGCATTTGACCTATAATTGACACGAAGGAACAAATCCAAGAAGACCACGTGTCTGAAGGATGTCATTATTTTTTTTTGTATAGATCTACCTACTCCTGGAATAGCTGAGATTATGATGTAGCTCAGGTTAAAATCACAAGCAAATTGAGAAATAAGTATGGGAGTTGGAAAAGAAGACAGGAACTCACGGTCATAGCTCCTGTCCTGTATATTACAGTTAAAAAGAATATTTAGGTAAAACACACACACACACACACACACACACACACACACACACACACACACACACACACACACACACACACACACACACACACACACACACACACACACACACACACACACACACACACACACATTCAAAGAGGGCTGCCCTACCTCAAAGCTAGGTCTCCATCCACCCAGTACGTAAAAAAGTTGGAGAAGGCTCCTCCCGGGCTGCAGCAGATGAGGAGAACCCCCAAGGATTCGTAGGGCGTCATGTTGAGTGCCATAGTAAGTCCAAAACCTACGGCAGGAAGGATGCCAAACTGGCTGATCATACCGATGACGCACCCCACAGGTCGCTTCGCATGGAGTAATAACTGAAACGAAGAATATTTTCGTTGTATTAGGTCATTAAGTGGATAGATAACGAAAGTGCTTCACTCTGAAGACATGTTATTGTGTCAGATTAAAGGTTTATTCTTAAACCTCTAACGGCCAAGGTTCCTCTCATCCGAATAAAATCGTCTGGCGTTAGACAGAACGAAACCCTTTAAGTGGCTAAACGTGGTATTTTGTCTCACAAAGGGTTAGTATAGAATATAGATAGTATTTGGTCTTTTGCCCTCACAGAGGTTTAGCACACTTTCTACCTGCTTGTTTCACCTCACTTTTTGCTGCTCTCAGATCCTGTAGGTTCGACTGGTTTGGTTGTTGTTCACCTTGGTCTTTGGATCACGTGTTGGACTCGTGATCGACAGCTATTTCCCTCCCGGAAGAGAGCTCAGAGCTCGTATGACCGATCTATGGGTAATGCTATGACCTTACACGCACACACACACACACAACTTCCCGCTCACGAGAGTTGGAGTAATGACTCGAAGCGCAGCGATACTGAAATAATTTCAGCCCTGGTCAGGATTCGAACCAGGTACCGCCAACACCACCGTACTGACAGTCTGGGATTCTACCAACAGCGCCACTGGTGTTTTAGGCGTGCAACTTGCCTCTTGTCAATTACAGGATTCAGGATAGCTGCATTTTCGTCCATCTTTCCTGAAAAGTTTGTCATTCGAACCAACCGTTTTACCACAATGCTTCTCATAAAGAAACTCGCCCAAATTCAATAAATTCAGTACTTCCCCAGGATTCCGTCCAAATAAAGATAGAGAGACAGAGAGATAGATAGAAAAAAATACACACACACACACACACACACACACACACACACACACACACACACACACACACACACACACACACACACACACACACACACACACACATACACACACACACACACACATACACACACACACACACACACACACACATACACACACACACACACACACACACACACACACACACACACACACACACACACACACACACACACACACACATATATATATATATATATAGATATATAGATAGAGAGAGAGAGAGAGAGAGAGAGAGAGAGAGAGAGAGAGAGAGAGAGAGAGAGAGAGACCTACCTCTCGCCAGTAGGTGGCCGCGCCCATGCCCAGCATGAGCATGATGAGGTTGACAAGGATCACCATGCTGTTACATCGGTCCAGAAACTGGAGCCATTCCTTCGAAAATAGTGCTCCATTCTCTATGATCGTTTCGTTACCTGAAACGATAAAAAACAAAACAAAAACAGAATGATTGTTTTTTTATTTTGATATAGTGAACACGCCAGCGCAAGTAGACTGCCCAAACTGATGGTAGAACTGATTTTTTTGTTTTTGATTCGTGTGATCTAACCTTTTAAATGTCCTATCAACTTGTCGCTAGGTGATTCCATTCACTCGAGGAAAATCCCTAAGTCCATAAGGCTGTATCTCGATCAACCTTTTGACTTCCTTTTTAGAATTATCGTAATCACTCTTTCAGTTTTTTATTAAACATTTAATACTAAAAATATTTTTCTTCATTAATACTGATTCCATTAATTCATATGAACATTAAAATCGAAGTGAAATGCATACATACTGTATAAAAGAGATAGGAATGGACCTAGTATATGTACATGGCCTTCATTGATCTAGAAAAGACCTTTGACCAAGTGCCACGAATAAGCAGATCGTGCTGACGGGATGGACACCCAAACAGGCCAGACCACTAGAGTCTGCACAGAAATTGTTAAAGTGTAGTAAGGACACAGCAAGGAGAACACAACTTGTGTATTATTTCTAATGGTATTCGGCAGGTCGGAGTAATGTCATTGACCTATAACTTACACAAGGATAAATGTATGAAGTACAGATGAAATTACAATATTTTCCCTATACCAGTGATATAGCATTTATTGTAAACACCCCTGTAGCACTCCAAGGAGCAGTGAACAAATGGGATGACAAGTTAAAATTCATCCAAGAATAAGAGAGAAATTATGATGGTTTCGAAAGGAAGACAATATAATGAAATAGATACTGAAGGATTCCCATTAAAGTTAGAGGAAAAATCATTAAGTACTCATAAATAAACTTAAATAAAAACACTACTTCCAATTTGCAGCCACATTCTCCCTTTGTAATTCTCATCACCTTATTTTTACCCGCATTTATCTTCAACTTCCTTAATCTCTCCTCTGATCCTGCCACAAGCGTAGTCTCGTCAGCAAACAACAACTGGTTTATCTCCCATTTTCCTCCATTTTATTCAACCATCTCCAATCCCCGGCTTTAGATATCTAGGTACGAATGCGGCGGGAAAGGGAGGCGTGGAGGTGGAGATAGTGTTGGGCTTGTGTAGCAAAGTCAACAACATGTATCTTGGTGATGGTAGCGGTATGTGGCCTTTTGCGAGTGGCGTGGATAGCGAGCGTGTGGAGGCGAATCTTAAACAGCCGGAGCTTTCCAGTCTTTATTCGTGTAGAGAAAAGTCCCGCTCTCACAGAGAGCATAAACCTATATATACATGGGCTCGTGGCAAGGTTTCTGACGAGGTATTAATATACATAACGCTGTTTACCAGCGAGATTATACATTTAAATGGTTTTACATGATTTATATAATTAAGGAGAAGATAATACATAGTTGTATGATATTGTACAATGGTGTCCGAACTTGGTCAGGAGAAAATTGCCTTAAGGAAAATTTATTGTGAAGTGGCAATAACATTGGTTAGCAAGGTATCAGAGGTGCTGCACAGCTGAGGTTTTTTGAGAGGTCACGACCCAGGATAACAATAGAAACTTGACCGCGGCATGACCCTTGTGTTTCTAGTGAGGTCAAGAATACCACCTCGCTTCTAAAGCGTGGTGCAGCGAGATGCATAGCATAGCCTGTGCATTTGTGCGGGAGCTGATAGATGACGTGTAAAGGCGGTAGATGTGGCACGGTAGATAGGTAGATTACTTTAGTAGGTTACGCTGTCTAGAAGCTCTAGTTATCCAATAGTAGAATGTAGATTGAGAGAAACAAGTAAATGCCTTGGGGGATTAAAAATGTAATGAGAAATAGACATTTGGGGATGGATGCTAAAAGGAGATTTTATGAAGGAGTGATTGTGCCGACAACACTGTATGGGGGCAGAAACATGGAGCATAAGAGAGGAAGAGAGGAGGAATTTGAACGTGTTTGAAATGAAATGCCTGAGAAGTATGGTAGGGGTTACTATGTTGGATAGAGTGAGAATTAAGGAGGAGAGCACGGAGGGAAAGGGAGTTGGGAGAGAGGGTTGATGAAAGAGTATTAGGATGGTTTGGACACAGGGAAAGAATGGGTGAAGAAAGATTAGTAAAATAAGTGTGGAAGGCAGAGGTGGGAGGAGTGAACATGAGGGGCGACCAAGGATGAGATGGTTGGATGGGGTAAAAAGGGGTATTGGGAAAGAGAGGAATGTCTGTTGAGGAAGGAAGGGAAAAGATAGGGGTGAGGGGAGAATGGTTGTGTATGGATGATACTGTGATGCATGGAAGGGAGTGGGTGGGGGATAGGGGGGGGTGAGGGAATAAGTGTGAATAATATTTTGACGCAGCCCAAAGGAATTTCTCCCCGTCTTCTCTTTTTATGCATGAAGGGACGGAATGTGGGGGGGGGGTCGCTGATTGAGTGAAGCGACCTTGCTGTGGATGTGCTGTATCTTACTACATTACTTCTGACCCAGGATAGTGGACGAGATGCAAAGATGACCCGTCATCCAGGAGGAGCCAAGATAAAAGGGAGGGAGGGGGGGGGAGAATGGGAATGGAGTATGTGGATGATGGAATGGGTGGCAGTGGCTTTCATGCCTTTGTTTTTTGGCTACCTCCCTTGTAAGTTAGGTAAAATTACTAAATGAAAGCAGAAATAGCCAATAGTATTTACAGCTATACTAATAATACAAGACTTATATCCACTGCTAAAGGAAAAACACATATCAACCAAGGTTAAAGTTATCATCTACAAAAGGGCAATAAGGCTTGTGTTAATCTATGGTTTAGTAAAGCGGACACTGACAACGAAACCGGGAAGTAGAATACAAGTTGCGGATGTTACAACTACCATCCGGTGTGTGTATGTGTGTGTGTGTGTGTGTGTGTGTGTGTGTGTTCATGTGTGTGTGTGTGCGTGTGCGTGTGTGTGTTCGTGTGTGTGTGTGTGTGTGTTCATGTGTGTGTGCGTGTGTGTGTGCGTGTGTGTGTGTGTGTGTGTGTGTGTGTGTGTGTGTGTGTGTGTGTGTGTCATGCATACCCCACACCCTCCGCATCATCCATGGATCAAATCACGAAAAGTTAAAATACAGGGTAAGGTCTCGGTAGAGAGGTTGGGTCATTTTACAATGTAAAACTACGGATATTGAGGTAGACTGCACGCTAAAGTAGTGCTGACCAGTGTTTCTTTTTAACGCGTCTCTTATTTTTGAATGGAATGTCTTCATGCTGAATTAATTCTCTTTTCGATGAAAAGTATGGGAATGAAAGAAGGAGAGAGAGAGAGAGAATAACAGTTATATTTGCATAGCATATGGAAACATAAGTCGAAGATAAGAGTATCAATGTGTAATCTTTTGGTAAAGAGGTGATGCATACTCTCCCCTCCCATTACTCGGACGTTTGCTCGTGTCATTGCCAACGAGGAACTTGAACAGAATGAGGCTCATGTAGTCGAAGTGTCTAGATGAGGTTCCTTGAATTTTTTTCGTAACATCCACAGGCAACCCATACGATCGGCCATGCAAAAGTTCTTGGGAGCTATCGATACACAGATTCATGTCGATCACATAGCCTGTTTTACAGTAACACAAAGAACAACTTTTATCCGAACCTGTCTTTTGGATAGACTATACCGACGAAACCGAATATTACCGCGCCAATGCACTAAACATTCGCCAATGCAAAATTCCTGATAGTGGGAATAGTTGTGACTGTTAGGGACGATAATGTTCTGCTGTCGGTGATGGAGATTTGATAGAGGGATTGTGATCTTGAGAGGCACGACTAAAACGGGATGATCAAGGTCGGTGTGGTCAACCTTGGGCATGGTGATAACGTTGAGAATCATGCGTTGGTGTCTGTTTTTATCAGCTCGGAAAGGGCAAACTGAATGGGTATTTTCGTTGGTGTGAAATGTCCATAGCATGTGAAAGAATATTGGGAGTAGAGAACGTGACCATGATTCTGTTCGAAACCTTAATGTTAATCGTGGCCTGTCAGATTTCTCTAAATACATTATCCTTCCATACCTTCCTCTCCGTCTCTTCTTTCCCTACTCACTCCCTCTTTCTCTTTTTCTCACTCTCTCTCCCTCTTCTTTCTCCACTCACTCTCTCTTTTTTATCTCTTTCTCTCTCTCTTCTTTCTCTACTCACTCCCTCACTCCTTTTTCTCTCTCCATCCCTCCCTCTCCCTCTCTTCTTTCTCCACTCACTCCCTCTCTCCTTTTTCTCTCTCTCTCTCTTCCAACACGCACACGGGGAGAGTTCACCTGATCTGACAAACCAATCAACATCGAGAAACGAATACACTACACAGCTGGTCCAACCCTTAAATAATATTCATCCGACAAACTCAATTCAGTAGCAAATCTAACAAACACTACACCACTGAAGAAGAGCTAAGAGTCTCGAAATCGCGATCTGGCACCACAGATGACCTTCTACGGAGAAATAATATCCCGAAAGCAGCGTGCTTAAAAAGAGAGAGAAAGAGAGAGAGAGAAAGAGAGAGAGAGAGAGAGAGAGAGAGAGAGAGAGAGAGAGAGAGAAAGAGAGAGAGAGAGAGAGAGAGAGAGAAATTGCCATTCCTGGTCATAAGTTACGAAGGAACGTCCAAAGAAAAATGTCCACAAGACAAATGTTCTCCGCAATGAAATGAAGACGCAACATTTGAGGTAATTCCCCCACCTGTCCGCCACAACCAAAGGAGTGTCAATAAAACGTAAGATTACAGAAACCCATCGATTTGGGAAAGAACTTTCCAAGAAAAAGAAGAAATAAAAAGGGAATTAAAGAAAGAATAAAATGGACGGGAAGAAACAAAAAATGAAAACATGAACTACGGGAAGTATTAATAGAAATTCCTACAGGACTGCAGAAGACATCAACTCTCCTTCAAAGAGAAAATGTATGACGGATGAATGACATAAACCATCTTAACATTTTATATTTGGTACAGGGTCTAACCAGGGCGACGAAGCCGGTGCTTGTATTAAAAAAATCAAAATAGCTTGCTTACCTTCCTTTGCTGGATGAACTAAGTTACTGTAAGGAGACGTCAAAGATTCATTAAGAAACAAGTTCGAATCCATTGCGTAACGTCGTATGCTTTCGTTAGCCCTTTGTTTTTTAACAAACTCTTGGTGAGAAACAAGAACACTGCCACCGCGTTCCCCGGTGTACCAAGGCTAAATCACGTTTTGACACGGCCACCCTCTTCATAAGAATATTTGCAATTAAATCACCATTGCGCATTTGACACTAAGGGAGGTAACCATACAAGAATTTACTTTCTCGCACTTGGGCCAAGGACCGAGCTCGAAACTCCATGCACACTCACGAAGACGTGGATGTCTTAGTTTGAAGTGTTTAAGCCTTCGCCGTTAAGAATAACAGTTATAGTCTGGAGGATGACTTCCATCACTGTTGGCAGTGGCGGTGCTGAGAGACTAACAGACGGATGGAGAACTGGTTAGGACAAGGCCTGATTAAGAATTGTTAAGAGAGCGTAGCTGATAAGCACTACCTTTACTGTTTTCGACTCACACTTTACAGTATAAAAGAAACCTAATCTTCCGTATGGATGTGACTGTAATAGCCTAGAAATCGATACAGCCCGCACTAAATCCATAAACAAAATTTGATGGTAGGTATGACAGTTGGTGAAAAATATACAAGATCCCATGAACACAGCTCCTGTTATCACAGTTGGAACTAAGTAGATAGCAGCGTGTTCTTTTGTTAAATGTTACGCGCACAAGAGAAAATGTTATAATTGAATGGGTGACTACATTAGATTTCTGAAGAAAAAAAATATGATCAATATATTATCAATTACAAGAATTTGTATAAGTTGATTCTTTGTGGCTGATTCAATCTCAAGTAGCCAAATAGGCGTTCCTCAGAATATGTTGTTGAACATTTTTGAACATTACACTAGTATATACAGTAATGTACAGTAATACACAGTATCCCACATTCAATTTTATTTAATTGACTTACTAAGTTTTTGAATGTAGATTGAGAGAAGCGAGTAAATGTCTTGGTGAATTAAAAAGTGTAATGAGAAATAGACATTTGAGAATGGATGCTAAGAGGAGGTTATATGAAGGGGTGATTGTGCCGACAACAATGTACGGGGCAGAAACATGAAACATAAGAGCGGAAGAGAGAAGGAGTTTAAATGTGTTTGAGATGAAATGTCTGAAAAGTACGATTGGGGCTACTAGGCTAGATAGAGTGAGAAATGAGGAGATGAGGAGAACAGGGGTGGAAAGGGAACTGGGAGATAGGGTTGATGAAAGAGTATTAGGATGGTTTGGACACATGGAAAGAATGAGTGAAGAAAGATTAGCAAAAGAGGTGTAGAAGGCAGAGGTGGAAGGAGTGAATATGAGGGGGCGTCTTAGGATGAGATGGGTGGATGGAGTAAAAGGGGCATTACGAAAGAGAGGAATGTCTGCTGAGGAAGAACGGGAGAGAACAGAGTATAGGGGTGAATGGAGAAGGGTTGTGTATGGATGATGCTGTGATGCATGAGAGGGGTGGGAGATGGGGGTGAGGGAGTATGTATGAGAAATAAATTGACGCAGCCCGCAGCGATTTCTTCCCGTCTTCTCCTTTTCTGCATGAGGGGACGGAGAGGGGGGGGGGTCGCCGATTTAATGAAGCGGTCTTGCTGTGGATGTGCTGTGTCTTGCGACACTGCTTCTGACCCAGAGCAGTGGACAGGATGCAGGAATGACCCGTCATCCAGGAGGTGCCAAGATGTGAGGGAGGGAAGAGGGTGGAGGGGAGTGGAATATGTAGGGGATGGAATGGGTGGGAGTGGTTTCTATGCCTTTTTCTTTTTGGCTTCCTCCCGTGTAAGGGTGAAAAAATATTTTGAACAAGTTTATCAGGTGGGTCAAATTCAAAATTTCCTCCACTTTTACTCAACATTTCAGACAATATATTGAGTGAAGATATCTGGTGAAAATTTGCTTCGTTTTAATCAAATTAATTTTGAAGATTACTTTCTTCTCATCTACATTTGAGGGAGACAAAGACAACTGTCAGAAGGTCTTGGAAGTATAGATGAATAAATCTATTTTCTATATCACCACTTTCAATAGCTCTCCATTTGTTGTCTATTTGCTGTTCGTGTCAGAATCTTGATGTTTTTTGGGAAATTATCCGTTAGACCCATAAATGAAGATATCAAGGACCCTGATTCCACAAGTTCTGTGCAGCGAATACGGACCACATTTGAGTGGGAGGACGTTAGATTTGGGAAACAAATCCGTTGATGAGTCAGTGGTACGGTGAGGAGTTTGAAAGATGTTCTAAAAATAAACAAATAAAAGGATAGAAATATTTTACTCCCGTGCCACTCGGTAGAGATTATACGGTTGAGCGTCAGTCTTTGGTTGACATTGCACAAGATGGAATAGAGAAATCTTGAGCTGTTTGACCGAATTCAGACTAGCGTGGAATTCAGTATTAAGCCCCAAAAGTCACACCAAGCTTACGACCTGTTTCCGACCACCACCTTCGACGGTGGCACTTTGTTTCTCTCATGGTTAGCGCCAGATTATTTCATATTCATCTTCATGACGGGGAGGAGGGGGAGATTTAGTCCAATTGCAGCATTGTCTTGAATTCTTTTTATAAACAGAGGAACAGCACAAATCAGCCTGGTCGCCGGTGGCCGGAAACAGGTCGTAAGCTTGGTGTGACTGGGTCCTTACATAGGTCACAGTTCGAATCGAAAGGATCATCGTTCACGGGTCGTGACCTGTTCTTATATGTCTTCTTGTGGCCAGTTGTCACTAACCTTCCGTATGCAAGGAATCTTCACATTCGTTAGTTTCCTTACATAGAAAATTCAGTACTTCTTATGCATATGAACAAATAATGTACACACACAATTACTACAAGAATAGCACTAAATTGATTATATTTATATATACGAAGATATTACCTGACTTCACTCGGATCAGCAGCATCGTATATTGATAGAAATTATTTGTATAAATAGGAGTATTATAGCATTTTGTACAATAAACCATATTCATAAGGGATTAGGTTGTTATTATTAAAACTGGTATTCACAATTGTATTCTTATTTTCTTAGAAAAGAAATGAAGATTCACCTCACAAACACGTGAACTGTGACGTCATGAATTATTTTATTTCTACAGAAATGTAAATGCTGTACAGTGAACAATATTGCTGATAAGGCAGCTGTGACGATGTATCTTATCGATTAGGCCAGATCTTACTCGAATCTTATCTCTTACCACCGATAAAATATCCGTATAACGTCTTGAAGTCCCTTGTAGGTCAAGCAAAATCACTTGGAATTAACTAAATCTTTATAGATGACATGAAATTTTCACACAGGTTAAACACTTTATGTTGACGACAACGCGAAGAAGTACATTCATTGTGGAGTATTCGCTTATACTAATCAGCCCGCTTTTAGGAACCCTAAGGTAATTGCAAAAATTGGGAAAATACATTCTGTTTTGAACTTGCTCTTCCCAAAGAACCCGATATTATTGACTTTCAGGTATACAGTATATATGACGTGGTAGAAAGTGATCATGTAACGTTTCAGTTATAGTCATTAAAATTTGAAAACAAAAAACGAATCAAATAGAAAATGCAAACACAATTCCTTTAATTACGCAGATTTGAGGATTACAAGAGAAACATAGGTGAAACGTGGACTCCTAAACCTTTACAGTTCGGGTGTGAACGAATATGTACCATGAGTAAAAGGATTAGGAGAATCAGATAAAGGAATGACTTGACAAAAAATGTGAGGAAGCTACAAAACGGAGATGAGATTCAAAGAAAATGGACAAAAATAATATTGTAAAATATATAGATAAATACACGAGAATCGAAAGAGAGGAAGAAAGGTGCCTTGAAAAGGGTGTAATCGATAAATCCAAAGTTGAACCCAAGCTATACTGAAGATTTGCCAACTAAAAACTGAGTTACAGGGAAGGAACCTCTAAGCTATGTATAGGAGAAGTCTATGAAAATACATCAACTCAAACTGAAATAATGAACGAAGGTTTCCAGTCCGTTTTCTCTTCGGAAACTGGCTTTGAAGAGGAGAAAGTCGAGAATGGGAATGTTAAGATAAAAGATGTGAGCGTGAAGGTAAAGGAAATATATGAACTATGAAAGACTTGGACGCGAGGAAAGTTCCACTGACTGACGGCATCTCAAACTGGATACTTGAGGAATATAGAGAACAACTGTCGGAAAAAATTAATAAATTAATTAATTTTTTATTAGACGAAGGAATAATGCCACAGGATTGGAAGAAAGTTAATGTGGTACCAGTTTACCAACTGAACAATAAACCAGTTTCTCAGACCAGCATGGCAGCTAAATTGTGTAAAGATTGTGAAAAATGGGTGTGTTACTTTGTTACTTTAAAGAATATGGGCATTTTGACAGTTCTGTTTCAGAATTTATAAATAGATAAAATAAATCGAACCTGTTAATTTTCTGTTCGGTAGTTATAAGAGAGAAGGCTGTGTGGATTGAGCGTTCTTAGAAAGGACAAGGGAATACCTGAAAGACCGATACTTGAGGGCAGTAAAAAAGGATAAGATGTCAGGATGGAGGAAATTGACTAGTTGAGTCCCACAAGTCAATACCGACATCCGTAATGTTCTTAATTTCTGTAAATGATATGATAGAGGAGACGGCAATTCACACTGATATGTTTACAGACGAGGTGGAGCTAAGTGTGGAAAATTAACGTCAACATTCAAAGTGCTGGAAATGGACAAAAATATAAAAAAGCTGTCAACGATATTACTGTAGAGATGGTTCTAGAGGAAACTAAGTAAACCTGTTGATCAAACTCTAAATTTTTGCTGTGTTTATAGAGATTTTGCTTTTTCTGTAGTTTTCGCATACTGTTAAGCCCGATGTCTCTATAATGTGCTGTGGGGAGGTTGTTCCAAATGTTAACCACTAAATGTAAAGGAATATATTCTCACATTTAGGGATGTACTTTACTTATAGATATTTAAATGATGTCCACAGGTTGCAGTATCTTCTCTCAGTGAAAGCAAATCGTTTGTTACTGCCTTGTCATGCTTTCCTCTTAGTATCTTGTAACATTCAAACGTATCATCACGTATCCTTCGATAAACTAATGTTGGTGGGTTTATTTTTTTTAAATCACTTGATAGGATGAATTGCTTAAACCTGAAATAATTTTTGGGGCCATTCGTTTAACATTTTCAATGAATTTTGTGTGGTTTACCAGGTAGTGACACTATTAGAAAATCCAAAATATGGCCTTACAATTGAAAAAAAAAGTATTTGAAACATATCCGCATCTAAATATTCAAATGTTCATCTTATGAGACCTATCAGATTACTGGCTTTGCTAATTTCTTCAGCCTTATGATTCTAAACCTTTGGTCTCTTGGCACTGATTTCCCCTATTTTTGTCAGTTTTGTCCATAATACACCACTTTCTGATTTACTGTCTTTCTTCTGAACTTACTCCGTCATAACCAATATTTAGATATGCACACTTATCTGAATGGAGCTCAGGTATCCCTTTTTCAGACTAGTCTGTCATTTGATACGTATCTTACAGTAGTTTTCTTGCACCTTCCATATTTACAATACTTCTTAACACCTTGGTGTCATCTGCATACACATAAATGTCGCTTTCATTAGTAATCACATCCGGTAAGTGTATATTAGAAACAATACTGATCCCATTACATCACCATGCTCCTTATTTTCTACGTTTCAGAAACGTCTCAAACCAAGGTGCAGATCTTTCTCCGATCCCATAGCACCTTAATTGTATTAAATATCTGTTGAGTTGGACCTTATCAAAAGCTTTCATGAGATCGTGGTAAGCCATATCTGCGCCATAATCTTCGCCCATTGCCTCAATCCTGCTGACTAGTACTTTTAACAGCTGCAACACTTTGGATCTTGCTGATGTAAAACCAAGTTATTCTAAATGAATGATCCATTTTCCGAAATTGGCACGGAGGTCCACATGCACCACAAATTTATTAATAAAACCCAGGTACTCCTGGTAATCTGTCACTGGGTTGAAGGGATTTATATACATACATACATGTATATATATATATATATATATATATATATATATATATATATATATATATATATACATACACACTGTATTTAACATTCCCACCAAGTCGATACGGTACTCTTCTCTAAAATGAGTTGAATCGTCTGTCGTAGGTTAGAACAGAGTAATATTTGTTTAATACGTCATTATAATGCAGAGGTTAGATTTATATGTCAATACCCAACCAAACATGTTGAAAAAATATATATGTATACAAAAATGGTTTAAGGGATCTCCATGAAAACTGACATATAGGATTCAAGATACTAAGCTGATTCAAATTCCTGCACCATCGTCATCAAAAAGTTAACCTCTTCAATACGGGTCAAATTCTCGCGCGCAGCATTAGATGCCTGATGTACGATGATTCGGTGATGCATCACAATACTCGCGTTATAAAATATAAAGTCGGAGCTTTATTATTCGTTCTCTTTCACTCTGAATATACAGAAAACGTGATCACAAGCGAGTTCACAGAAAACGGGGGTTTTTCAGCTACAACTACAACATAAATATAATGAAGACGCTCACACCGTTGGCGTCATCGTATGAAAGAGATAGATCCTGGTAAGAGTGGCTTAAATAAACACCAAGTTTGAGGATTTATAAAATAATTTTATCTATAAACAATACATAATAATATCTACCATAACAACAATTTGCTATACATACTGTCGTCCGTCCGATCCCACTGACGTGGTCGTATTCATGGAGTACCCATAATTAGTTTGTTATTCACTTGTACTAATTGGCATAACATACGAGTACACCAGACCCTTCAAAGCCAGTATGGAACTCGGAACTGATTCTATTCTGACCAACACTAGGCCATTTCATTCACCCAAGGGACGTTACTACAACAGATTCGTGACTATATTGTTCCTCTTCAAACAATGATGCAATTTATAGATTTCATTCTGTCCAATGCCTGACAATTCTATTAGGCTGAGAGGAAAGGGGTCTTCACCGTAGTGAAAGTGCAATAACGTCCTACGACAGTTTGATTCATCTGAGGTAAAGGGCTTTCTTGAGAACTAACATCTTGGAAACGGTGACACAATTTAGACTATATTCTGGCCAATAGGAGACGATTTTATTCGTCTGTGGGGCGGAAATGGGGGCACACTATGGCGAGAATGGTGCCTCTTTTCGTTATGTATACATCACGTTTGATCATATTTTAGGTGAGGTTAAGTTAGGTTACATTATACATGGTTTGTGCATAGGCCCAGATATAGGTGATTATTTACACAGTAAGTTGTTTGAG
>NC_134819.1:25654366-25739366 GCF_046742065.1 Oratosquilla oratoria
AAAAAAAAAAAAACTCAAAATCGAGCAAAACAACTCACCTGACACAAAATCTTGGATAAAGTATAGGCGAGGCAGAAGCCGACGACAGGGAGCAGGAAGGCCACCAGGTAGATGAATTTGGTAGCGCTGAGGAAGACCCCCCAGTACAAGAGAAGCCAGATGATAGCCACGATGAGGAACCCTAACCAACCGAATCCGGTGGATACCTAAAGAAGTAGCAATGGTTAAGCCTGAAGTGCTGCAGGAAACTGTCGGTTAATGGTACTTTTTCCTCTTGGAAATCAACTTCACTTACCTGAGGGAAAAAGGAGTACCGATCGACCTAGACACATTTTTATTCAGGGTCGACCTAGACACATTTTTTATTCAGGGTCTTTCCCCCACAGTTTAAACAAAGACATCTGGCATTAACCAGTATTGATAAAGATCTCAATGCAACACTACGTTCTTGAACATAAACGTCACATGATAAATCGAAATAGATTTTTTTGATGCCTGGAAGCGTTTCTTTCAAGCGAGTGGGAATTCATGACGACAACCAGAAGTAACTCGCCGTTCCTCTATAGCAGTGGTTCTTAACCTGGGGTACGAAACTTTAAACCAGGGGGTGGGAGACATGATAGCTACTGCAATGGCACTGTATATTTACCATGAGAAAGCAAGGCGAGGTTTATATCACTAATCCTTTTCAAATGTTCGCCTTGTATGTATATTGGATGGGGGTACGAGAAGGTCTTCTGAAATATCAAAGGGTACTAAGGGCACTGTAAAGGGTTAAGAACCACTGATCTATAGGTAGAGATTTGTCTCCGAACATACAGCACAAGAGTATTGCATGACTGATCCGTAGAGGTATCACTGAAATCCCTAAAGTATTGAGACACATGATTGTGCGAGGTTTGATTACTCAGGATTATTGATGATAACCGTTTCCTCGAGTTTCACAATAGCAAGCAACAGTTCTTGTCTTTTTCATAGGTTCTTCTGGGGAAAATTTTCGGACTCGTGTCTGTGTTGTATTTGTGTGTCCGGGTGGGGGGTTGATAGGGTTGGGGACTGTTTTCTATAATGCTAACTAGCAGGAAAAGAGGAGAAGCAATCGCCAGTTGTCAGCTGTCCATATGTGAAAAAAATGGGAGGAAACGGCCAAAAATCAAAATCAACGGAGATCTTTACTTTGGTCCGGGAACTGATTGCCAGCCCTCCGCGACTAGACCTTCAGATTGAGGCGAGGGTGTTGATGGGTATTGAATATAGGTTCCTCGGTGCGTTCCGCTTTAGTTTGGCCGCAGTTAGCGCTCCCAAACCATTAAAGCAATATAGGTGCCGGTATAGTATGTGGCCTACGAAAATTTTCTTTGGTATAGTATGTGGCCTACCGGACTTTTATTTCTGTATGAACCTGTCTCTTAAGCTTAATAGTTTGGGAGAGCTAACCGCGGCCAGACTAAAGCGGTATGTACCGAGGAACGCGCCCAGATCTGTGTATAACCCTTTGGATGTCGATGGTTTTCATTAATAGAATGAAATCGCCTAGCGACTACCAGGAGATAAAAAGCTATTCAACCGTGGCAGTGAAAGGGTTAGATTGGGTTATTGTTTATTTGAGTATTCGGTGTTGTCAGTTCCAAGGGCCTCGAGCGGAATGTGGGTCCGTCACTACGCCAGATAAGATATAGATACAAGTAAAGTACCGTCAAGGGTACGCACTAACCAATGTATGTCAATTATCTTATCAGATCGGGTATATATTGACTTAATTGTTCCTCTTTTTACTTATGTATACATACTTATGATGTGTACACATATATATGTGTGTGTGTGTACGTGCATGTGTGTGTATATAATTGCACAATTTCTCGGAGGGCTTGCCTGAATAAAATATTCAATGAAAATATGACTTCGTTTGCTTTGCTATGAAGAGTGTGCTCGGGGACTCTACAGGTATTTTGAGGGATCATTCATAGATCAGTCGCTAGCATTTTGTTTGCGTGATTATGTCCGGAAATAATTTAGAATTCTCCCTGACAACCTGGAATGCAAATTAGTCAGCTAAGGAGTTGTCACCCTGATAAGGGAAGTCAATTTGTCCCTATCGGTACGGTGCCGCATTTTACAGATTTCCTTCTGGCTGGCGCAAAGTGATGTTAATCAGGTGAGAGTGGGGTGGGGTGGGGAATTGCTACCAGTAATGAAGTATTAATGTAATAAGACACTTAACGTGTTTATGTGCGTTTTGTGCCTCGTCCTACCCTGCAAGAAAGAATGCGACGTCTCACCTTCGTGATTATATTGGCAACACGCAGGTTGCAGTGTCGTATGATCATGCCCACCGTCACGGGGATGCTGATGAAGAGCAGCGAGATGATGATGTTCATGTACGGGATGACCAACTTCGGCATGTCCACGCCGGGAGCTTCTGGTAGATCGTCCGTCATCGTCAGGTCCATGGGTTCCTCGTCCTCGTTCTCCTGCGTCATCCAGTACCTCGAGTAGAGCCAAAGGTTGAAGGGCATCCCTCCGAGGGCGACCAGGGAGGAGCAGGCTGTCATCAGGATGCTGTGGGGGAAATGGGTCGTGCTCGCTTAGGCAAAGAAGTCGAGGAATGTGAGGTGTGAAAATAAGTAAAGTAAAAGTGTGGCATAAGAAAGAAGTTGAAAGAACATTGAGGATTTGCTTTGAAAGATTAATTACCAAATGGTAGATATATACGACAGGTAGAACCGAAAGGAATGTTGCACTATATACTCCAGACTATGTGTGTTAGTGTGGGTGTGTGCGTGCGCACGTTCCCTTACATATGCACAAAACCCGAGGCGGTCAGGTCAACTTACCTCAGAGCAAGGTCACCATCACACCAATAGGTGAAGAAGTTGGAGAAAGATCCTCCAGGGCTACACGACACGATGAGGACCCCAAGAGCCTCGTAAGGCCGAAGCCCGCACAAGGCAGCGAGTCCGAACCCGGAGGCCGGGAGCACGATGAACTGGCCAGTCATCCCGATCAGGCACCCGATGGGCTTTTTCAGGTGGTGCCACAACTGGCAACGTCGAATGAGAGTCAGTAAGGGGAACAGTCTTTGTTCTCATTAATTTGGTTAAGAATATTTCTACAGTTCTCTTTATTATTTGCTTTATAGTTCTCGTTTTATACATCCATAAAAATACATGCACTATATATATATATATATATATATATATATATATATATATATATATATATATATATACATACATATACATACCAAAAGCTTTCTTCCCCATTACACAGGAGATAACCAAAAAACAAAGGCATAGAAACCACTTCCACCCACTCCATCCCCTACATACTCCACTCCCCTCTACCCTCTCCCCTCCCTCTTGTCTTGGCACCTTCTGGATGACGGGTCATCCCTGCATCTTGTCCACTGCCCTGGGTCAGAAGCAGTTTCGCAAGACACAGCACATCCACAGCAAGGCTGCTTCATTAATTCGGCGACCCCCCCCCCCTCCGTCCCCTTATGAAGAAAAGGAGAAGACGGGGAAAAATCTCTTCGGGCTACGTTAATTTATTTCTCATATATACTCCCTCATCCCCAATCCCCCCCACTCCTCCTCATGCATCAACAGACATTCTCCTCCTTCCCAATGCCCCTTTTACCCCATCCATCCATTTCATTCCAGGTCGCCCCCTTATGTTCACCCCTTCCACCTCTGCCTTCCACACCTCATTTACTAATCTTTCTCCACGCAATCTTTCTATGTGCCCAAACCATCCCAATATATGTATGTATGTATATATATATATATATATATATATATATATATATATATATATATATATATATATATATATTGTGTGTGTGTGTGTGTGTAATTCACCATGGTCTTCAATCATGTGCTAGATTTGTGATCAAAAGACCGAGTCTACCCCTGACGAAAACTTTCGCGAAACTGACCTCCCTCCAGCAGGTCGCGGACCCCATGCCCAACATGAGGTTGATGGTGTTTACAGTCATCACGACCGTCGCCGTCAAGTCGAGCGCCGCCCTGTAAGGTTCGATGAAGCTTGGGGCGGCGGCGGAAAAGGTCGTGACGTTAACGGCCATCATGTCCGCTATCAAGGACTCCTCCGTTGCATCTATCATTTCGTCCATGGTCGCAGTGTCCGAAGTGGAGGGTGCCAAAGAGTCCTGTAAAGAAATGTATATTCTACATAGAGTAAAGCTACCCCTACACGATCAATACCATCAATGTACTGACTCAGTACTATTGCCCCTTTACATACTTGTAGTTCCATCAATACCTCATGGACATGATCAGTATTATTGGTATATTTACTCAGTGTAACTGTCACCCTACATGTCTCCATCAATATCATCCGTTCACTGCCCATGATGAATTACAATATACGGAAACTAGCGGAAGGTTACTTTGCGTTGGTGGAGTAGTCGTACGCGTGAGGGTTTCACAGCGTCTACACTTCTCTCCAACGGTCCAGGCGCAAAAGGGTGACGACTTTGGCCGCAACTACGCGTCTTCCAGCGTATGCTCCTTTCAAGGCCGCTTTATGGTGAGATCAGCCCTTTGAGAAGGGGAAGGGATTTCTCTTAGATGATTGAATTCATCTGGTGATAGGTAGAATAAACATACATGGGCTCAAAATGTTTATGGAGATATCCCCCTATGAATGTAAGAGGGGTTTACGCAGCTGAATGAAACTGACTGGCGGCATACAGAGTAGACACACAGATCAATCTTTGTGTTCAGGGGATTGGGGTTTAAGAAGATTAGCTCTATCATTACCAAATGATATTTCATAGATTTTGTTATGACAAATACCGGATGAATATATTCAGTTGATTAATGGACTTTTCCCAGAAAGGGTCCCGGGCATCCGGGTTTCTTTTCAAGGTTGTTTCCGTCTTTCGGCTAAATAAATTAGTCTGGTGTTTGATATATAATAAATAGACAAGTAAAAAAATACCATGATATTGAAAATGTTAAAATATATATATAAGTTTGAAGTGTCATTTTACTGACTGCATCCTTTTTAGTGATGTATGTAAACTCCTCTGCCGATTATCGCCCTTTGATAAGAATGATTTGATACTTGACATGTAACCCATTACTACCTGACACATGGACGGGTTATCAGTAACCACAGTGCGGCCCCTCCCAACTTTGGTCTCCCGCCAGTGAGGAGGGTGGGTTGGACACCCAGATGGATCTCAGATAAGAAGCGATTCAAGGACAGCCACCAAAGAAATTTTATTTATTTAATCTGCCGAAAAACGAGGGTTAACTTGCCATTTGTTGATGGCTATCCCAGAGTCGAAGAACCTACACTGAGGATGAGAAACTTTCCAGGCCTCCACTCAATTCCCTCAAAGTAATTCCCTCATACAGTGAGGGTTTATGATAGGGTTCTTTGAGTTTCACGGGAATTGATATACGGGTTGAAAATTGGTGTCTCATTTTTCTTTCGGTAAGAAAGTTAACACAGGCCCTTACACCACCCAGGAACGAGCAGTCAGAATAGCAAGCGATTTCAAACAGGAACTCAGAGACGGACACATATCTTCCCCTTGGGTTAAAAATGACACAGTTAGCTTAGATCACGTACTCTCACTCTTTGGTTATCTTAGACTGATAGCGTATCTTCACCCAGAAACACTGCAGAAAATAGCCAACATACCTTTCGATCCAGACACAACACTTGTAGATTTCTCTAGGAAATTTTCAGATACGTCAACGGCAAAAACACAGATCCAATAACAACAAATCCCCCTCACTCACACACTCACACCCACTCCCACACCCACAGTAGCAAAAATCTCACAAGCAAACCACACTAGAGGTAGACAAATGTCACGCATACGATCACGACAGCGATCACACTCAAGAACACCTTTCTTTTGCGCTACCTGCAACAAACGGGACATAGCACAAGCAGGTGTTATTACAGACAACCCACACACTACTGCCAATACCACGGCCCAGCTTTTCATGGCACAAACCAATGTCGCGTTCTAAACTCTCAAAATCACACCTCATACGCGTCTCCCCAACACCCGACTAGCGGCAACACAAACAAACAAAACCAGGTATGACTATCGTCTCACGGTGACTCACACACACAACATTACGAGACCCAGTGACCCCCCCCCCCCTTACCGGTACTCACGATGACAGCCTCTCGACCATCCCCATCTGCTATGACACTTCAAGCCACTGTCAACAACATCCCCCAAGTACTTCTGGACACAGGCTCTCCCGTAAATGTCACGTCAAAACTTGCCTTCGACCAGTTTAGGTTCAGACACCGTAGGGTAACAATTCTAGAACCCACGGATATAACGTCAAATAACGTCGACAGAATTCCCTTCCCCATCATTGGCAAGATCGACTTAGACATCTCCCTGCATGCAAACTGCCCTCCCATTACCACGACAGTATACGTATCTGAAGTAGTATTTCCTGCAGACATTCTTATAGGATTGACATGGATGCAAAACAATCACATGACCATCTACCCTGCTCAACACGATATTGTTTACAATAACCACTTCATACCTGCTCTAAACACGCCCGACACGCATGCACAAACACCAAACACGTATGTCACAAACATTCACGTGACCGAGCAACAGCATACAGCAACAGGTGAAACAAACATCGAAGACAACGCACAAGTGACACTCGCACCAGACACACTCACTTCCACCACTCACCCGGGCACCTCATCACACACACGGAACAGGCACAGACTGTCAGCGCGTAGGTCTAATCCAGCTCAAAAACAAAAGAAACACGACGTCTCCACAGACATCCCTGAGCTCTCAGTAGAATACACAACCGTCTCGCAAATCACTCTCACGAAATCTCACGCAGTCGTAATCAGTGACAAAACACTGTATCCTCGCGAGTATACAAAGCTCACAGTTCGTGTCTTTCAGGCTCCAAACTCCGATGCCCTATGCATCACGGACACTTGCCGCGTATCTGGTGTTTCTCTCTTATCCGCCTTATCAAACACATCAAACAAAGCACAACAACAATCTTAGTGGCGAACAACACAAATGCACCTCTTCACCTTAACAACGGCACAAAAATTTGTGATTTTATCATTTATCCTGCACCAGTACACTTAATCGAGCAAGACAACATACAACACGTATGCACTATCAACACCGGAGAACAGAACGCGCACGAACCCATCCAAGCAGATCACAAACAAAATTGACTTTCCAGAAGCGCAAACAGATCTCCTTACGGTCATGAACTCGTACAGGCACGCTATTGCACTCCCAGGTGAACCACTAGGTCTCACAGACATAATAGAACATCACATACCACTTCGACAGCATGCACAACCACGGTACATACCAGCATACCGTTTGCCACATAGTAAACAAAACATTGTTGACAACATCATTGCAGACATGCTCGCCCAAGACGTTATAGAACCCAGTCTATCCCCTTGGAATTTCCCTCTCTTCGTTGTTCCAAAACACGATGGCTCCTTTAGCCCTGTTGTAGACTTTCGTGAGCTCAATAAACTCACTATTCCTGGAAGATACCCGATACCTCATTTGCAAGACACCCTCTACTCCATAGGTGAACACAACACTGTTTTCTCTACTCTCGACCTCATGTCAGGGTATTTCCAAATACCTCTTGATGATGATTCAAAACCACTAACAGCCTTTAGTACCAACACGGGCCACTACCACTTCAAAAGGTTGGCCATGGGACTCGTCTCTGCTCCCTCAGTCTTCACCAGACTCAAGTATAAAGTCCTAGAAGGACTCATAGGAAAGACAGTTTTTATTTACTTGGACGACATCATTGCCTCAAGGTCACTCACAGAACACCTTTCCACACTTCAAACTGTCCTCTCAAGGTTAGCCGCGGCAGGTCTCAAACTCAAAAAGTGTTCCTTCCTCAAAAAGGAAATACGTTTCCTAGGACACTTCATAAACTCTTAAGGTGTCATCACCTCTCAGGACAAAGTCAAAGCTGTACTAGATTCTCCACCCCCTACCTCTACCGAACACGTAAAGTAATTTCTAGGTTTATCAGGCTTTTACAGACGCTTCATCGAAGGCTATGCTCACATGGCAGCCCCATTAACAGCCCTTCTCAAAAAGGATACTTCCTTTAACTGGACGCCTGAACACAACACAGCTTTCCACAACCTAAAACAAGCACTCAAAACAGCACCTGTACTGGCATTCCCAAACTTCTCAAAACCCTTCACACTATGCACAGATGCTTCATACAAAAGAATCGTGCAACAACACGACTCTCAATTTAGACCGATAGCATACGCCAGCCGCGCGTTAAACAAGCATGAACAAAACTACTCTGTCACTGAGATCGAAGCTCTTGCGGTCATATACGCCCTCAAACGTTTCAAAGGCTATGAAATACATGTACACATAGATAATCAACCCATTCTCCACCTCTTCAAAGGCAATACTAAGGAAATTTTCACGAAAAGGAAGAACAAGTGTATTAAGTTGTTTATGGTTTCTTGTTCTTCCTTTTCATGAAAAGGAAGAACAAGTGTATTAAGTTGTTTATAGTTTCTTGTTCTTCCTTTTCATGAAAATTTCCTTAGTATTGTTAATCTATTTCAAAAAATTGGATATCAAAGTAGCTTTTAAATATGACCACACCATTAAGAAAACTTTAATTAAGAACAGCCCTCCTAACAACAACGGTGTGGTCTATAAAATTCCTTGTCAAGATTGTAATAAATTTTATATTAGACAAACTGGGAAAAACTTGGAAACAAGGATTTCCCAACATAAATATAGTGTGAGATCTGCCCAGGAAAATAATGCGTTATTCCAACATAAAGCATTATACAACCATCATATTGATTGGTCTAAGGCAACAATTTTAGCTAAAGGAAAAAGCCTATAAGAAAGAAATATATAAGAATCCTGCTTAATATCAGGCACGTTTGACAAAAATATAAACTTAAGCTATGGTCATTTTAAATGTGATAAATTGGTAACCCAAATGGTCACCGAGATCTTTCCGCCAGATTGAGCCTTATGTGTTGGTCAGGTCGATAGGGGTAAGGTCATCCCCCCTCCTCACATTGTATTGTCTCCCCCCCCTTCCCCTCTATGGTTGCACCTGATACTTATATTTAAACCCAACTCTGTATCTCTGTCATTTAGTCTGAAGATATAATATACGAAAGTACTTACTGTCTACAAGTTTCCTTTCTCCTGTGGTTATTTTGCATTTTTATATCACGGTGATGTGATTGCTTGCATATATATATATATATATATATATATATATATATATATATATATATATATATATATATATATTATGTCTATCCAGAATTTTTTGCGCCTCTTCATAGACTGAAAAAATCATTACATGAGAAGACGGGTACTACAGTAGTATTTCATATATCCGTGTTATAGCATTATGAGAGATCGCACTAGGGCGCTGACATCTGGACGCAAGAAGTTGGATGGCGGTTCGAGTCCAGCTCGTCATAGCGTGACGTCAATAAGGGCCTAAGGTCTTAGCTTTCTAAGATCTGACAAAGGTATCAGTACCTAACAACCTCGCAGAGTAATTAACGGCTCGAAATTTCAAAGTGTCGTAACAAGGGTATATTATCGCTCCGTAGGGTACAACGTGAGAGTGTAAGTGGCAGTATACAAATGCACATGTACTATTCGGAACTGTGCAACCCGTTATCCTATATACATTGGTATGTAGACTATGAACCTGTCAAGGCGCCTCTCTTATCATTTATCAAGTTGGTCAGTCATGAACCGCCTGAAAGATAAAAAACATCTCTCTCTAGTTCCAGAGGAAGTTGTCAATAACACTAAAAACCTTACTATCAATCATGATAAACGTAGATATCTGTTAATGGAAAAGAAACATCAACGAGAAGAGTGTCGTATACAGCATACCATGCTGTGGGAGTCCTGCGCTATATAATTCATAAATCAAATTGTATTTTTAAGAGGAAAATAATAGAATCCTCCTTCATAAAAAAATACAAATTTCCTTTGTGTGTGTATATATATATATAGATATATATATATATATATGGTTACACAAACTCATATATACAGTACATTCATATATTACACACACACACACACACACACACACACACACACACACACACACGCACGCAGACACACACACACACACACACACACACACACATATATATATATATATATATATATATATATATATATACATATATATATATATATATGTGTGTGTGTGTGTGTATGTGTATATATGTATATACATATATATATATATATATATATATATATATATATATATATATATATATATATATATATATTATATGCGTGTGTGTTGGACATTACAATTGTTTGCTTGATATTCATTACACCGAAGCAGACGTGTGTAGGGGTGATGGTGTCCCCAAATCTGGGTCGTCAACATAGAAATGATAATTTTTGCAAGTCACTGTAAATACTTTCATTTTACATAATACATCTGCAATATGCCCATATTTTGGACTGAATATAAATATAACATATATTTCTCTAATAACGGCTATGAGGATGATACACAGGTAATTATGACTCAACCTGACCTATCAGCAAAAAATTTTCACGAGAAAACCGCAACCCCGAAGCAGTTGGTCATCGACCTCTGGTCGTCACATGTATCTGGGAAGAAACGTGGTTGTTTGTGTTGCAAGAATGTAGGGCTGTTTCTATGCAACCTTGTAGTAGTAGGAGGAGGTGGTGTGTGTGTGTGTGTTAGTAACCGATTGTCAGCTCAGTTGGAGGAGATAATCCAAAGCTGATAAAGAACCTAGACCTTGAAGTTGCACCTCCTGACAAAGGTAAGGGTGTTGATGGGCTTTGGAGACAAGTGGGATAGATAAGACCTAACGTCCCTTTCTCTCTCTCTTCTTGACGTAATATGGTCATCCTTCCAGTCTAAATATATGTAGGCCGATTTCAGCCATTACTTTTTTCGTTGAAGTTTCTCTACTCTTTAACACTAATTACATTTCTTTCCAGCCTTTCCAACACTTCCTTTCTTTACTATTCCATGATCTCTATTGGTTTCTTTTCTTTCTCTTCTCTGGCCTTCTTCTACTTTCTTTGTTTCTCCATATTTTATTAGATGTTGCTCTCATTCGTTTTTGCTACTCAAAGGTGGAGCATGCCGACAGGAGACCTTTTGGTCCATAACTAGGTCGGATGCGAAAAAATATAATAATGATAAATTAATAAATAAATAAATGAAATAAATAAAATAGAATAAATTATAATAATAATAGATAAAATGAATAAATGCATAGTTATAGTTAAATAATAAACAAACAGGTAAATAGTAGATAATAATAAAATGACAGATAAAAGATAATAAATAACAATCAAGCAAATAATGAACAAACAGACAAATAATTACAAACCTAATAAACAAATGATATAAAATAAATGGCAGTCATTACCAGCATCTTGCTAAGATATTTATCATTCTCGCCTAATCTTACTTTGTCCTCCTTATATGAATGGGTGTAGGTATTTTCTTGTTGCAGTGTACAGTATAAAAGCTATGCTCGTAGAGTTCCGTCTCTGCGTTCTCAATAGTCAATTCTGACTTTAAATTGTACCTTATTGTGTGTGAGTAGATTTATTCAGTTTAGTATTACAGAGTTTACTAATATTTTCATCTCTCTCTCTCTCTCTCTCTCTCTCTCTCTCTCTCTCTCTCCCTCTCTCTCTCACTCACTCATTCACTCACTTCAAATCAGAATTTGTTTTGAATTCCATAAATGTCTTTGTACAGACCACTTTCGCAATGAATATGTGACAAACCGTCCTTACGTGTACCGGGAAATGAATATACGAAGTGTATGTACTTAGTTCACCGATGGTTTTCCATCATCATCAACACATCCAGAGATAAAGAGCAGAAGCTTTGGCGTGTTTACATTTTTTTTTCTCCAGAAGCCTACAGTTTTCATTATATCCGCATCGCTCGAAAACATCTTAGCGTCGCTTATACCTCCTATCATATTGTTTACGTAGAGAGGGAATATTAGTAATACCAGCCTTTGTGGGATTCGGCTAGTTACTGTCCTCGATCCTGATAACTTTATCTTTAGTGCTGCCCTCGTGTACTGTTTCCAGAACTTACAACTGTTACAGCTGAGTCACCTCGCCTGACCCGGCTCGGAGATGTAATGATTTTAATTTATCTTATATTATTTGTTTTTGTTTTGTTATCATTTTCTGTCTGATTTTCATTTATTATTAGTTATATGTCAATTTATTATTATTTACTATTTACCTGTTTGTTTATTATTTAACTATACCCATGCATTTATTTATGTATTTTATTTGTTATTTACATTACCATAGTTTTTATTTATTATTTTATTATTAATATGATTTTTTTTTTCGCATCCGACCTAGATATGGATCAAAAGGTCTCCTGTCGGCATGCTCCGCCTTTGTAATCCTTTGTAATCCTTTATCTTTCTTGCCTTGAAAGCTGATCCAAACGACATTTCGCACACGGACGTTTGGGCCAGCATTCTCATCCTTTCCCAGTGTCCAATCCCCCCCCCCCTTCTCCTCCTCCTCCTCTTCCTTCCCCCCCCCCCTTTTCTCTCCCCGTTCCCTCCTTTCCCCTTATTTAATCTCAAGCATTTGTATCTCAACTTGTACTTGAAAAAGCTGTAATAAGCGAAACGTCGTACAAATAAAGGCTCCGTCCTCATATGGTGTTTATCTCGTCAATTAGTTAGTAGCCTAAACGAGGTAATTGACGCGGGCAGTGGTTGGACTCGCTATTGAGCTCATTCATTTGTAATGAAAAATTACAATCAATACCTGTTCAGTGTGTTAAGATACATATTGAATATTACCCCAACAGTAACTTTAATGTAAAATTAAACTGTATTGTTACCATTATATTAAATGCATCCAATCGAATTGTTCACCGTGTTAAAAATAAAGATTGGTAATTGAACTAAGCGATGAATTAAGTACAAATCTCGTATTAGAATATGCTATTGAGAAAATTCTTCTTAGCATAGAATAAGATATAATACTTTTGCAAGTTCGACGTTTGTGTGTTACATAAAAACCAGTTACGAAAACTAAAACACTGTATAACATCTACGTGAACAGAACTATCACCTCATTTTTGAAAAGTAACCCCGCCAAGCCTAAACAACGTTGGGCTCTACTGAAGGTATGAGTATAGATGAAGTTTGAGGAATATCGTCTATTAATTTTTTATGTAGGAGATAGGGAGAAGAGAGAGATGTATGGCAGGGGGAAGTAGACACAGAGAGAGAGAGAGAGAGAGATGGCGGTTGGGAGAGAAAGAAAAATATGGCAGGAGAGAGTGAATGTGTGTGTGTGTGTGTGTGTGTGTGTGTGTGTGTGTGTGTGTGTGTGTGTGTGTGTGTGTGTGTGCGTCTGCGCGCGTGTGTGTGAGAAAGAGATATGGCGGGTGAGGGGCAGAGAGAGATAGAGGAAGAGAGAGAAATATGGCGGGTGGGGATATCGAGAGAGAGATATGGCGGGAGGAGGAATAGAGATATAGATGTGACAGGGGATAGGAAAGAGAAAGAGAGAGTGGGAGATAGAAAAAGAAATATTGCTGGATTAAGGGATAGAAAGACAAAAAGAGAGAGAGGGAGATATGGATATATACTGGGGCGAAGGAGAGAGATATTGCAGGCTAGAGAGGTAAATAGAGAGAGATGGTGGTGGAAAAAGGAAAGAGAGAGAGAGATATTATGGATGATGGCGAGAGAGAGAGAGAGAGAGAGATATTATGGATGATGGCGCGAGAGAGAGAGAGAGAGAGAGAGAAAGGGGAGGGACAGAGAGACAGTAAGAGGGATATGGCGGGGGGAGGGGAGAGAGAGAGGGAGAATGACGGAGGGGGAAGAGAGAGAGCGAGGGAGACATAGCGAAAGAGAGAAATATGGCGCGGGTGAGGGTTTGTAAGACAAAGAGACAGAAAGAGAAAAGGGTTAAGGAGAGAGACATGGCGGGAGAGAGAGAGAGAGAGAGAGAGAGAGAGGGAAAGAGCGAGAGAGATAGCGGAGGGGGAGAGATAGAGAGTGAGGGAACGGGATATACATACATACATAGATACATGTATATATGCAAGGTAACCACTTAAGAAAATAAACAAACGGAGCAGAGCGCTTTCGTATATTACATCTTCAGTGTAAATTACACTGAAGATGTAATATACGAAAGCGCTCTGCTCCGTTTGTTTATTTTCTTAAGTGGTTACCTTACATTTATAAAGCACACGTTCCTAGTGTTTTTATTGGACACACACACACACACACACACACACACACACACACACACACACACACACACACACACACACACACACACACACACACACACACACACACACACACACACACACACACGCACACACACACACACACACACACACACACACATGCTAATAAGAACACGGGTACGTGTGTTCACTTATGCAAAGTAGACCAATGTTAGTTTCTTTTTTCAAGTGGTCTACTTTGCATATATATATATATATATACATATATATATATATATATTACAACACATATTTTGATTCCTCGCAAACACGATTGCAACTAACAGGAGCTCGACAGAAGCATATTCGGAAAATGATACGCTGCCGGGCCAGGAATCGAACTTAGCAGATACGTAACAAATGGACAATGACTTAACCAATTGCGCTATATAGGAAGATAAAAGTTGCACACTGTTTTTGGTATACGTATGCTCGAATTACATAAAATTCCAGCCATCCAATTAGAACACCTCTTTAATCTTCCTATATGCTCCAGTTTTCAAAGTAGTCGCTTAATAAGTTTAAGAAATGTGATACTTCATATCTGAAACCGAAGCGACTGAGAAAATGTTATCTCAGGTGTCTAAACCAACCTTTCAAGTCTCACACACATTTTCACTATCGTGCTGGTCATTGACACTGAAGTGTGATTTAACGTTAACTATTTACTTCCTCCCTTGTGTGTGTTTGTGATTCACCATAGTCTTGGATCACGTGTTGGACTTGTGATCGACAGCTAATTCCCTCCCGGAAGAGAGCCCAGAGCTAGTATATGACCGATCTATGGATCATGCTGTGACCTTACACGCGCACACAGACACCCAACTCCCCGCCCACGAGAGTTGGAGTAACGACTCGCAGCGCAGCGATACTGAAATTATTTCAGTTCTGGGTTGGATTCGAACCCGGACCGCCGTATTGGCAGTAAGGAACTCTGCCACTGTGGTTGAGTTTGTGTGTGTTCTGTAAGTGGGCGAATACATAGTATGTGGAAGTATAAACACGCGAAGTTTAACGAAAATAGGACGAAACAATACAAAACGTGTCGAAGTTTGTACTATACACACTAAAGTTTCCAAATGTTATCGGCGTTGTCCCCTTCGTTAAAGCGAGACGGAAACACGAAGTCACTGCACATGTGTACTTATGATGAGCTTACCCCAGGAGACGCTCAACAGTGGCCGAACCTGTCAACTTTGCCATGTGTGTTCATAAATCCAGGGTAAATGACAGTCACTTGTAGCCGTTGGGAATTGAACTCGCCTCCGCAAGTAGGGAGTAATTGTGAATAACAAGGCACCGCGATGGGAAACAAGTACAGAACTACACACTCTCTAATTGGATTCTAGAAAAATTCCGGGTACCAAAACCAGTTTCTATTATCTTGGTAGATTATCAATTTTTTTTTTTTTTTTTTTTTTTTTTTTGTTACTGTCAATCTCCTAATTTCAGAGAATCATAATAGAGAACTATTTGTATATCTTTAAAAGTCAAATGTTTTATATATAAAAAAAAAAATCTACCCCAGGAAGCAGGCGCTAAAATGTACTTAAATAAGATGGAAAATATTCATCACTTACTTCGATGATTTTGTGAATTTCTGTCTCTCTCTATGGTTCCTACGAACTCGAGGACTAAGAATGTACTAAATCATCGAAGAACGAGACTTTGTCTAATCACATCGCTTATCGTGGCACTTTGTGCATAAAATTTTTCAGGGAGTAATTAAGTGCACAAATAAACTTCCTGTTTGACTCTTATCAGAAGTTTGCTGTTGACGTATGTTCAAACAAGGGGAAACCCAAACTTCCCTGATGACTTGTTTTGGCTGCCAAGGCGAAAGTTTCTTGGTATAATTGGTGTTCTTAAATCATTTCAGCAACTCCAATTCGTTCTGACTCACTGATTAGATCGCTGTCTTTCAAAGAGATTAAGAAACGCTAACGCTTCCGTTTTTATGAAACATAGTAGATGTGCGATGGAGTGGGTAAAATACAAAAAGAGTAAATAAACACAGAAATAGACACACAACTCGATGTTATATATACATATAAATATAAGTACTTATATATATATATTATACATATATATATATATATATATATATATGTATATATATACTGTATATATATATTATACATATATATATATATATATATATATATGTATATATATACTGTATATTGTATATAATAGCATGATGACAACTCACAGTTTGCTTGATAACTTGTTCAATACTGCGAACAAGGCGACGTGTTTCAAGAGGCAATCTATGTAGAAGATCAGCAAAGGACATTTCAACACTGAGGCAGGACAGTCAAACTAGTAGATATTTCGGTACCAACGTTTCGAAGTTACTATCCTGCCTCAGTGTTGTAATGTCCTTTGCTGATCTTCTACATAGATTGCCTCCTGAAACACGTCGCCTTGTTCGCAGTATTGAACAAGTTAACAAGAAAATTGTGAGTTGTCATCATGCTATTATATACAACATTTCTTGCCAGAGGGAGAACCTCCTGCCTAAGTATACGCATATACTGTATATATATATATACATATATATATATATATATATATATATATATATATGTATATATACATATATGTATATATATATGTATATATATATACAATATACATATATATATATATGTATATACATATGTATATATATGCATATATATACATATATATGTATTATATATATGCAAATATATACATATAAATATGTAAATATACATGTACACACACACACACACACACACACACATATATATATATATATATATATATATGTATATTTATATATATATATATATATGTATATATATATATATAAATACATATATCTATACACATATATGCAAATATATACGTATATAAATACATATATCTATACACATATATGCAAATATATACATATATATATATATACATAAACATATATATATATATATATATACATGCAAATATATACATATATACATACAGTATATATATACATATATATACATATATATATATATATATATATATATATATATATATATATATATATATATATATATATATATATATATTGTATATTTCGGGCGCAGATTCTCACTAATACACACTGTATTAAACACGACAGCATTTTGGCACTGATTAATCTTCTTACTGAGATTTTCAATTTTTCTCACAGTAGATCTCATTTCGGGGGGGTGGGCAAATACAAGCCTTCCGTAGTCTTCCATATTTAATTTGACGTTTCGACTTCAGGGAGTCATCTTCAGAATAGTTTACAAGAATTAAGTCACAGTTTTACAAAGCTACATGATACACAATTGACAATATTGTACAGACAACGTGGATTAAATATAGGCAGCTTGGGAACGTTGGAAGGATCTTGACCCTCTGCGTAGGTGGACACTTCGCCTTGGAGGGGAAGGGGGAAAGAGAGGGGGCGAGTCAGGTATGGTAGGTCGTCTCACTGGGACACCACGCTGGTCAAGTGGGGGTTGGTGAGGTGGAGGAGGGGGAGAGGAAGGAGGTGGGTGTTGCTGTCGTTGGGCTCCAAATCTGGAGGAAGAATTAAATAACGAGATGGTAGAAATCATATTGGATTGAATGTTGATTATTGGAGCTCTCTCCCTTATGTGGATGGCTTCAAGCATTTTTAATTCTTTAATTTTGGTACAGTATGCGACTATCCTAGTGTTTTCCACGATAGTCTCCCTATCAATTACAGCCTGGTGGTATTGGAGGTGGTGTTGTTTAATTGCTCCTTGTTGTAAATGTAGGGACAACCGTCTACTCAGTTGGCATGTCGTGAACCCAATGTATGTAGAATTACGGGGTGCGCAGTCCCCAGAAGTACAACGGTATTCATATATAACATTGGTTCTCGATAATATGCCGCCATTGCCAGACAGATTGTTTTTCATGGTAGGATAGTCGCATACTGCACCAAAATTAATGAATTAAAAATGCTTGAAGCCATCCACATAAGGGAGAGAGATCTAATAATCAATTTCTAATTCAATATGATTTCTACAATCTCTTTAATTCTTCCTCCAGAATTATTCTTTCCAACCTAGTTGTTCTTTTATATATTGTTATTTAATTCATTATCTTTCTTTAATTTGGTGACTGTATGTAAAATGACAAAATGACAGTTAGTCAGACTTTTGTTCACTTTATATTTTTACCTATTATTAGTTAATCAATTGAATAATCTATCTATTTTTCTTTATGAACATACTTATTTATTTATTCATTTAGTTATCTATTTATTCGATATTTGTCTACATATTTAATAAACAATAAAAAACATAAACCTTGAGAAAGGTACTCCGTAAAGAAAAACAAACAAACAAAGCAAATAATCCTAAAATTGAATAGCCACGTATTGATCACATTTTTTTATTTTTTGTTTTTATTTTTTTTATGTTATTCTATTTTTATTTATTTATTTATTTTATTTTTTCATTTTTTTTTATTCTTTATTTTTTCATCTATCTATCTATTTATCTATTTATTTATTTTGCAGAACACTATCGCCAACTATTGTCAGACCTGTCCGATGTCTCGTTGGAAGGCGCCGTGCACCCGAAGGTTGAGGTGCTGAAGGACATCCTGAAGCGCATGATGAAGTGCGAGGACTTCAGAGACGGCGAGCTGAAGGTGAGGACACGAGGCTGAGGTCTCTGTGAGCCATTATCTCCAGACAGAGAGGGTTATTGGAGGGAGATAACGATGACCGCCAAGATGGTCATCTCTTGAGAGCGTCTTTTTTTTTTTTTTTTTTTTTTTTTTTACACTTCGACTCGATGATAGAATCTCCATTGCCTCCATATTTCTCTCTCGAACGTCATAGTATGTCAGAACAATTAATCGAACCTTGGCTTAATTTACTTTTCTTAAGATTTCCATTCTTATTTAAGCAACACCGATATAGCGTGGAAAAAATGAAGAAACAAACACGATTGTGGACTAAACAGAAGTCCATAACAAGATAATTGCCACGTAAGACAGATATCGCCGTTCTTACGTAAATGAAACGTCATGTTCGATAGGCATTATCGTGGGTATGACGGTATTTTATAAATCCCAGCCAGTAATTGGCAAACACACACACACACACACACACACACACACACACACACACACACACACACACACACACACACACACACACACACACACACACACATTTATATATATATATATATATATATATATATATATATATATATATACGTATATATACGTATATATACGGAGAGGGGGGTCGCCGATTTAATGAAGCGGCCTTGCTGTGGATGTGCTGTGTCTTGCGACACTGCTTCTGACCCAGGGCAGTGGACAGGGTGCTAAGATGGGAGGGAGGGTGGAGGGGTGTGGAGTGTATTCAGGGATGGAATGGGTGGGAATGATTTTATGCCTTTTCCTTTTTGGCTACCTCCCTTGCAAGGGGGAAAAAGCCTTGGTGTATGTATGTATGATGTATATATACATATATATATATATATATATATATATATACAGTATATATATATATGCATACATATATGCATATATATATATTTATATGTATATATATAATATATATGCATATATATATAAATATATATATATATATATACGAGTTAGGGCACACTTGTTCTTCTAGACATATATATATATATATATATATATAATGATAATAGACATATATATAATGATAATAGTAATAATAAAAAAAATAATAAAAAATAAGAAAAATAAAGAAATAAAAAAACTCGGGCATTCCCATTAAAACTGGCAACGTCTCCATCTTCCTTTCCTGGAAGTGTCCGCCGCAGTTTCTCTCCGGATTCCTCTTCAGAGCTTCGATGAACAAATCAAGTTCCTTACGTTTCCTTTCATTCTACCCGCTGCCAGGCTATTCTATTCATCTCCGCAGCACCCCAAAGGAGTTGTAGCCCACCTTCCTTACCGTGTGGTCCTTTTTCTCTTCCTATGACTGCCGTCAGGCTATTTTATTAATGTACGTAGAACCCCATCAGCATCGAAATAGTTATAGCCTACATCGATTGACCAAATCCATAACGGGTAACACTTTCACTTTTAGCCTAATTAGTGCCAGGGTATTTGGTATATCTCCGCGGTACCCTCCTATACTATATGGCATTTCTTTTTTCTCATATTTCTGTCGCCAGCATATTCCAGGCATGATATTCTTCCGATATAAATCGGAATTCCGATTTTTTTCTTTTCCTGACAATGATCTCGATCGTTTGTCATTAATTCCCGATTGTAATAAACGATCCTGTTAAAAAAAAAACGATTTTGTTGTGGTCGAATAATTTTTGGTTGATGTGAAGTTTTGGGCGATTCGTATGTCGGCTGTACCTGTGTGTAAGCGGTTTGTTTGTGCTGGCCCGCAAGTGATTCGTTTTAATGATAATAAAAAAAAATAATAATAATAATAATGATAATAGAAATAATAATAATAATAATAATAATAATAATAATAATAATAATAATAATAATAATAATAATAATAATAATAATAATAATAATAACAATAATAGGTTTATTGAAATAGCAGTGATACACTGACAATAATACAATAGAATAATTATGAGTAATACGCCTTATCTAAGTTTTACAGTGATACGCTGACAATAATGCAATACAGTAATTATATGAGTGATATGCTTAGTCTAAGTTTTATAATGAGTTTATTGTGCGAACAATGGATGGAATAGCACTGTTCTTGTATCGGTCAGTCCTCGGTGCTCTGATGGGTTGGATCTTGTTTTGTGTAGCATTGCGTGGTGTGGTGCTCACGTGTACGTATTGCAAGGTAATGTCTGGGGTAGATCTTATCTTGGCCGAATTATATCGATAGCAACATCAGCGGAACAGCTTGCATGCATTTTACTAGCGATTCAGCTCAGGCACTTAGCCTAAGCCCGCGGCACCCTGACCCCCACCGGGGGCTGTGCCCCTGGACCCCGGCCAATGTTGATATATATATATATATATATATATATATATATATATATATATATATATATATATATATATATATATATATATATATACATATATATTCTTTTTTTGTGTTGCCCACTATCATGCCTGATATTCTCTTAATTCCTTTGACGCCCCCTCGGTAGAGGGCGGGGTTGGATTGATATTCGTCGCGTGTCAAGACATTTGGAAACCCCGACAGGCTATTTCATTCATACGAGGAACGGCCTATCAGCTGCGACCAGCTCCTTCGACTGAACGACATGATATGGTTTAACGTCACAAACTCCTCCCATCGGAAGGCTAGGACGGTGCCCTTTACAAAGGACTTTGTAGCGTGGAATTTAATTAACCATGCCCTTAGTTCAATTTCGCCGGTGGCAGGATTCGAACCGCCATCCCCTCGACCTTTGACGCAAGTAACGACGCCCTAACCCGCTCACAGGATCAACACTCACAGGGCGTCTTCCCGCGCGATCTTCAGACTCTCTCATTCGGTTATGACGGTTATTTTTCCTCCAGGAATAATACCGCTTAACCAAGATCCTTTCAGAACTTTTTTGTCACTAAGGATTCTTAACCTGTTACTCGCGCGGTACATTTTGCTTTGTAGTGGATTGGTAGTGTTCGTTTACATTGATCAAAAACCGTGTTCGATATCACCAACGCTTTGGACTTCTGACAAAGATTTTTCTAATGAATATCTTAGGTGTACTTGTTTTACATGTGAATACTCTGTTCTATATGATACCCAAAAACCATGGTAGTATTCCTATATTCTGTTACCCAGAAAACATCTGAGTGCTCGTCAGTAAGGGTTGAGGCTTTCCCCCGCTTTACGAGGACGGTTGGTGAAACAGTTTTCTTCTTCCGCAGGTGATGGTCGTGGCGCCCAGGCAGATGGAAACTGTCGGCCGTCAGTTGCAGGCACTGAAACTGTCCATTGGGTCCGTCGAACCTCTTACCAGGAGCCACTACGCCCACATCCTCACTCTGTAAGTGGCCATTCTTCCGGAAACACACCAGGCCCGTGGACTTCTGCATTTGTGTTTCCATTTGTCAAAATTCGGTTTAATGTGTAATTGTGCCCTCATCTTTACTCCATGCGTGTGTGTGTGTGCGTGCGTGCGTGTGTGTGTGTGTGTGTGTGTGTGTGTGTGTGTATTTACCTAGTTGTATCTTACGGGAAGGGGAACTACGCTCGTGATGTCCCGCCTTTGTATCTCACAGTGTCTTGTTTGCATGTGTGTGTGTGTGTGTGTGTGTGTGTGTGTGTGTGTGTGTGTGTGTGTGTAGTTACGTTAGGGTCAAGGTCTTACTCTTATCAGTACTGGGCGCCACGTGTTTACCCCATAGTCCCAGTGCACTGTCTGTAGAGCAACGGGGTTTATGTTTGTTCTTACCAACGTAATTATAGTATACTAAATAAGAACTACGCTCTCGGGTCTTGTCTACTATTCTCCAATTATCATGCCTCAATTTAGATACAGTTATGATTTCAACTTGTGCTATAGCATCTTCTACGTCATCGTTTCTCAACCTCTTTCGACCTCAACACCCTCTAGAGCAGTGGTTCTCAACTTGTGGTCCATGGACTCCTAGTGGGCCACGATGGTTCCCAAGTGGACCAGTCAGCCGAAAGTTACTAGCAGTTAGCGGATGCAAAACGATTAGATTTAGTGTTGAAGTCATCTCCAAGAGGTCAAGATGACAGCAATTCATAAGGACGGGGTACGTGTGGAAATAGGCTGAGGACCTTGGCTCTAGAGACAGACAGCAGTCCAGCATCCCCCAACATTTTGTTATAGGATTTTTATTTTATTTTATTCTTTACACATCTTTTCATCTATTTATTTATTGACATGTCTGTTAATTTATGCTTGTAATTTCCTCTTCCAGTATTTTCCATTTCCTAACATTGTAATCTATTTTCCACTCTTGGCTCTAGGCATATGTGTTATCTAAATATTTTGGGGAGACAACGTAAACTCCTCCTCGTCCTTTTATGATCTGTACGTCCTCTGCATACATGTTAGCGTGTCTTGTTGTTCCTCTAACCAATGAAAATACACCTTATAGGGTATTAACTGAGTTCTATGCATTAAATATTTTGGAGACCATGAAGACACCATTACAGATCATATATATATTCTATTTATTTACTTTTTAGCCCAGTCTCCCGTTTAACTTTTTTTTTTTTTTCAAAGACAGATGCACCGGTGACAAAATACAATATTGGTTAAAATAATTGTGCATGCTCGCTATTTTTACTTATTCATTTATTATGGTTATATGATTTATATAGCTAATGCCACTTAGATAATGTATTTACCAAACGTGCTTACCCATTAACTTGACCGCCCATCCAGATGTTTTTGTTTAGTATCTAATCTGTCATATGCGCAGTGATAGTAAGTATCCAAGTAGAGATGGCTCCCTCTGTTGAAAACCTAAAAAGATTAAAATATTCATTGGTGGAAAGAACCATTGCAAAATAAAGAGGCATCTTGTATATATCTATTTACATTTCTTGGTCTTGGCGTCACTTCCATGAGGTGTTGTATTCTTCTTGGCATCCAGACAGTAAGACGCATCTAGACTTGTCTACAAAATCTCTGACATAATATACAATATATTTTCTTTATATATATATATATATATATATATATATATATATATATATACATATATATATATATTCTTCGCATAAATGGGCAGGAGATTCTCTCTTAAGCATATTTCACTAAATGAAATGGCAAGCTTGTTGTGACAAAGTTTTTTGTCAATCTTCTCTCTCTTTCGTAAGGAGACTTTGCCTTCTTCAGTTGCCACTGAAGAAGCACCAGGAGGTGCGAAAACGCGTTTTGGCTTTCGACTATGCCTACTTATATATCATGGCATAAGGCGATTTGCTCAGACTCCTGCCTATGGAAGGTAAAGTCTCCTTACGAAAGAGAGAGAAGATTGACAAAAAGCTTTGTCACAACAAGCTTGCCATTTCATTTAATGATATATATATATATATATATATATATATATATACATACATATGTATATTTATATATATATATATATATATATATATGTATATGTATATAAATATATATATATATATATATATATATATATATATATATATATATATATATATATATATATATATATATATATAACCTTGACTATTCTCTTTTCTGTTGCTCTACGATCTTTTTCAAGGTTACTCTATATCTCCTATCCTAATTTGTTGTTGGTCTATCCTCCTTTTCCTCCATGGTGTTCAGATTTTTTTCTCTCATTCACCAAAATATTATTTTCCCTTCTCAATTTATCAATTTCTGTTTTCTGAGCAAGATTTGTTTCCTTTTTTTTTGCTCAAGTTTTTGCTCCAGATCGTGCAATCTAGCTTCGAGTAAAGAAATCAAGTCTTCAAATCTTATCAACTCAGTAAGAACTTCATCTACCTCTATGGTAGAGTATTCAAATTGAGACTTATCTTCTTATACAAATTCGTTCCTTGCAATTGATTTTTTCCAAGTCCTCGCCTTTTTGGATGTGAAGACTTTGAAATATTCCATCATTAGTGTTGATACAGTAATAAAAGAAAACACTTTGTTATGTAAACAAACTAGAAGTTAATTTTGATCTTCTTTTGTTTCCTATCATGAGCGACTTCGGAGACAGCTGAAACCAACGATGTTTTATCTTAACTGTGACCCTAAGTAGCTTTACTTTCTCCTTGCCTATTCAACTGGCAATCCTTTTCATCTGGTTTTGCCTGATAGGCAAATCTAGAGCGTCGCTTTGCGTCGCCGTCGTCAACGCCACCGCGTCTAAACGAAAATCGCTTCTTCCCTCCTTGACTCCCTCCTAAAGTTGGAACCAGCAATGTTTTGCCTCTACTGGCCCTGAAATTCCGTTGCTACCCCTTGTTCACTCAATTGGTATTTCTATCTGACCTTGCCTATCAAAGGCCAATCTATGAGCGTCGCGTCGAGTCGCCGCCGCGACGTGTGTGTGTGTGTGTGTGTGTGTGTGTGTGTGTGTGTGTGTGTGTGTGTGTGTGTGTGTGTGTGTGTGTGTGTGTGTGTGTGTAGTTGTGTGTGTGCATAAATACATACATACATATATTATTTTGTGCGACTCGTTTGCTTCCTTTATATCATTCTGGTTATTTCTTATGATTATTATTATTATAATTTTAGGCTAGAGACCAATCACATTATCGTATGGAGTGGTGTGGGCAAGGCAGAGTACGTCCCATGGGCCCAGTTCGGCCTCATCGTTGAGTGGGAGGACTTCGGTTGTGAAGGTTCTTCGTCCCTCGGCAGTGGCGGAGACTCCCTAGCCACGAACTGGAAGAACCACTGCGCCCGCCAGAACGTAAGAGTCTTGACTCTTTCAACGAAGATTTCTGAAGATCTTCACGAGACGCATAAAGGTCAGCTCTGGATACACGGCATTTCTTTCTATGTACATGTTTATTCGTTGGTTTTCTTTTTTCTTTATTTATTTATTGATTTATTTGTTTATTTATTTGGAGGGGTGTGGAATGTATTCAAGTATGGAATGGGTGGGAATGATTTTATGCCTTTTCCTTTTTGGCTACCTCCCTTGTAAGGGGGAAAAAAGCTTTGGTGTATGTATGTATGTATATACGGGACTTTCATTTGTTTATCTAGTTTTTTATTTTCTTTACTTATTCGCTTATTTGGCTATTTCTTATGTACATATTTACTTACTTATTTACTTACCGACTTGCTTATTTATCTACTTATTTAATTGCTTATTTATCTACTTATTTAATTGTTTACTTTTTTAATTCATTAGTTTATTTGTTTACTTGAGGGCACCTTTACAACCTTTTTTCAAGCTTAGAGGCTAATCTTCATTCAAAGAAAATGTCAATAGATCAGCACTGACTATAGAGTATTTTTTTTATTCATACTTTATTTTTTCCTAATCTTTATTTTCATTCGTAGATGTTTCATGAATTTGTTTATTCACTTATTTATATTTTTTCGTTTATTTAATCATTCACTTATTAATTCATTTACTTATTTATATATTTACTGATTTATTCATATATCTATTTGTGTAAGGAATTACTTATTCATGAATTTGTTTATTCACTTATTTACATTTTTTCGTTTATTTAGTCATTTACTTATTAATATATTTGCTTATTCTTATATTTACTGGTTTATTCATGTATCTAGTCATTTACTTATTAATATATTTGCTTATTCTTATATTTACTGGTTTATTCATGTATCTATTTATGTAAGGAATTACTTATTCATGTATCATGAATTTGTTTATTCACTTATTTACATTTTTCGTTTATTTAATCACTTACTTATCAATCTATTTACTTATATATTTACTGATTTATTCATATATCTATTTGTGTAAGGAATTACTTATTCATCTTCCAGGGTTGTGTTATGTCACCATGGATATTCATTGTGTACATGATTTATTCATATATCTATTTGAGTAAGGAATTACTTATTCATCTTCCAGGGTTGTGTTATGTCACCATGGTACATTTATAAGTGGAGGCAATTGTACATGTGCTGACTTTCCCACCGTCTTGGTAATCTCTTACAATACGGTTTCGCTCATAAACTGCGTTTTCATTTATTTACAAGTTTATGAAATCATATACGTAAACACATATATACACACTCGGGTCTTTCTCGTTCTCTCTCTCTCTCTCTCTCTCTGTGTGTGTGTGTGTGTGTGTGTGTGTGTGTGTGTGTGTGTGTGTGTGTGTGTGTGTGTGTGTGTGTGTGTGTGTGTGTGTGTGTGTGTGTGTGTGTGTGTGTATCTACGTGCACGTGTGGTTCACCATGGTCTTGGATCACGTGTTGGACCCATGATCGACATCTATCACCCTCCCGGATGAGAGCTCAGATCTCACATACGGCCCGATCTATGGGCAATGTTGTGACCATACACACACACACACACACACACACACACACACACACACACACACACACACACACACACACACACACACACACACACACACACACACACACACACACAAAAGAAATACACACACAACAACTTGCCCACCAGAGTCGGAGTGCCGGCTAGTAGTGCAGTCATGCTGAAATTTTCAGCCCTGGGCGAGACTCGAAATAGTGGTGGAGCTCGGAACTGCCACACCATCGAGCCTGTGTGTGATCCATCATGGTCTTGGATCACGTGTTGGACTCGTGATCGACAGTTTTTACGCTCCCGTAAGAGACCTCAAAGCTCATATATGACCGATATATGGGTAATGCTGGGACCTTACACACACATACACCCCTAAATCCCCGCCCACGAGAGTTGGAGTAACGACTCGCAGCGCAGCGATACTGAAATTATTTCAGCCCTTTGCGGGATCCGAACCCGGACCGCCATAGTGGCGGCCGCGAACGCTACCACTGTGTGTGTCTGTGTGTGTTTTTGTTTTAAGAAGAGAGTAAACCAATAAACACCCCCGTGTCTGTTTCTGGGTCCTTTTATCTTATTGTATATCATTTATTTATTTAATTTTTATTTATCTATTTATTTATTTATTTATTTATATATTTTTGGGAGCGAGGCTGTTATTTCTATTTTATTTTATTTTTATTCTATTTTTTTTTTTTTTTTTTATTCCTCAAACCAAAACAAGTGATTTTACTTGTCGAGAAACTCAACCTAAAGGTCATCTTCACCACGCGTGCCTCTCACAGCTGGGGTAAATGGCTGTCACTCGTAGCCAGCCGGTGCCAACAATCTGACGACCGTGTGGCTCCGTGGCATGCACCCACGAATGAATATTTCATTTAATTCCATTTCCTTCTATCTTAAAGAAAAATCTCCCACTTTCTTCAGTTATTTTATTCTTTATGAATACATGTTAGAAGCAGCTTGTAATGTTTCATTTAGGTAGTCTTTATACTCTACTGCAACGATTATATGCGATAATTATAGATCATCATACAGAAGCTTTCAGATATTTTTTCAAATGTTTCTTGTAGTATACACATTTCAAAAGTCATGTATTTCATTATATTTGATATAATGAAAGAGAAACGAGGGACGAATTGAAAGATACCTGCCTGCATACATTTCAAGTCGTGTAGGGGGAACAGGGAAGGCATTCGCCTTGTATTCGGAAGTGGGCATACGGGACATGAGCAACACGGCGTAACTGCGAATATCTAAGATGTACTGGAAACCTCCTGGAACAGGTAGGGTCTTCCAGCCACCAAGTGAAGAGACGGCGTCCCTATAGCCCTTCGACCGTCGAAAATGATTAACGAAGTACCCATTACCGACGTTGGCAATACTCTGAAGGCTCTTCGGGAGCAATGGGCTGGGATAGGCGGACACATGTGAGCCGTCGCAGCCGAAGAGCAAAACAAGCGTCTTCGAGCTGAACTGGAGGAGGAACGGCGCACGAGCCAACAACTCCTCCACAAACTCCAAGCGGCCCAGACAAAGGAGGAAAAGCCAGCAGAAACCATGAGGAATAGACCGCAATCCCATGGTTGTAGGACGAATAAGAAGAAACTGGCTCAAAATAGGCGCATAAAACAAGAAAGAGACCTTCTCAGAAACCAAGTAAAGGTCTATAAAGGTCTTTTACATAGCTATATGGAGGAGGAAATCAACGAACCTCTGGAAACAACATTCCAGAATTTTAAGGCTCAAATGGAGGTCAAGTTCGAAAAAGCTTCGAGGGAAAATATCGAGCTGAACAACAAAGTGAGGTGGCTTCAGGACCAACTCGAGAAGCAAGGCACCGAGCTCATCAAACTCAAGAAAGTTCACGAAGAACAAGGAGAGCTCGGGATGCCTTCTAAGCCACCTCCACCTTCACCCTTGCCTTCCATTCCTCCTCCACCACCACCTCCACCAGCCGTAATCAAGAAGAATAAGGAAAGAGTTACTGAGAGCCCTAAAAAGCCAGAGGCTGGATCAGCAGACCTGCGGGCCTTGCTGATGGAGCAAATCCGAAGAGGGGTCAAGCTAAAGCCCACAGCGCCTGCGAAGGGGGGAACGTCGACCGAAAGTGACGTCGCAGAAGGCCCGAAAGCGATGAAGTCACAGGTAAAGACGACTACACCACCCCCTCCGCCACCTCCACCGCCTATCCTTCAACCGAGAAACCAAACATCGGCTCTGAAGAGAAAAGAGTCCAATACGGAAGGCCCAAAGGACTCAAATATCCCCCAAATCACACAAATGGACACTCACGCCCTTCTAATGGAAGAAATCCGCAAGGGCGTCAAACTCAGACCTACCAAGCCCACAAACCAGCTTGAAAGTCCCAAAAGTAGGACTTCTCATTTCCCCGAAGAGCCAAGCCACCTCAAAACCGTGGATCAGGCTGGCTCAAAGCCCAGAAGTCAAGAGGAAAAGGGGCAAAACAAAGAATCGAAGGAGGAAGCCAGTAAATCACGTGAAACGCCCGAGCCGGCAGATCTCCGATCCAGACTAATGGACGAGATCCGAGCCGGAGTCAAACTGCGCCCCACATCACACACGAGGGCCAAACCAGCGCACAACAACGACCTGGCCCAGGTCATGGAGCGCGCTTTGGAGGCTCGGAAAGCCTTCACTCAAGGTCATTCAGATGACGAAGCCTCCAGTGAAGAGGACGATGAATCATGGGACTGAAGCCCATTAGTTGATTTAAGAAATGCCCCCGTGGGTCTGAACAAAGCCCATCTACTTGATTGAAAAGTGTCCATTTGCTTTTTCATCGTCATGACATCTTCACAACGTGCCCTCAGAAAGGGACGGATCAGGAAAGTACTATTGCGGTCTTGAAAATGGTGGCGATACTGACATAAATCGTCATGCATTTGCAGTTACAAGCCCATGGAATATGCCCACAAGAAGTTGAAATAAATCGTCAAACATTTGGATTTATAAGCCCTTTGAATTCATAGGCCCATGGAATATGCTCTAAAGAAGTTGACTTAAATCGTCATATATTTGAAGTTACAAGCCCATGGAATATGCCCATAAGAAGTTGGCATAATTCGTCATACATTTGGATTCATAAACTCATGAATTATGCCCATAAGGAGGTATTTAAGCAAACCTCGCATGCGCTCTCTCTCTCGCGCGCACGCGTGCGTGTGTGTGTGTGTGTGTGTGTGTACTCTCTCATACCTTTGCGTCTTTTCTTCATGCAATTTTATAGGAGTGACATTGCTGCCAGCTGAAAGATCAGTTTCAGTCAACATCTCGCAATTCTGATCAATTTGTTGAACACTCGTTTTTCATCTGCTTTCTTGTAGGAAACTAGAAAAGGCAACAACTCAGGTAAGTTGAAAAATAAATAAATAAATAAATAAAATCGGAGAAAGGTGTATATGAGTGTTGCAGAACACACCTTTTTATTGTGAATGCGAGTACAAGTTTTCCTCAATTAGATTTCTACGGCACCTCAGGAACAGGGGGGCGATATTCTTATCCCCGCCTCGGCGCTGCTGGAGCATGAGAAAAGAAGAGGTTGAGTCCCAGGAGGGCTAGAGGAGAAATTTAAGATTTTTTTTGTTTTTTTTATCTGCGTGACCCTGGTCCAAAGGAGTCTCGCTGATGTCTGAAGTGTCTAGGAGGGAGGGGGAGGGGAGAGGAGGAAGAAGAGGAGGAGGTGGAAGGGAAGAGGAGGAGGAGGAGAAAAGGCTTAGGAAGGGAGGGGAGAGGGGAGAGGAGGAGGAGGAGGAGAAGGGTTAGGAGGAAGAGAAGGAAGAGGAGGGGAAGAGGGGGAGTATAAGGGAGGGGGAAGAGGAGGAAGAGGGAGAGGGAGGAGGAGGAGGAGGGCGAGGGAGGAAAAGAGACGGGAGAGAGGAAGGGAGGAGAGGGTAGGAGGAGAGGAGGAGGAGGAGTAGGTGGGGGCTATGACACACGGGCTCGAACAAAGACCGTGGGAGTGGCATCACACTCCCAATAGAAAAGAAATAAATAAATAAATAAATAAATCCAGCCCGTTGGAGTGACATTCCATAAAAAGAAAAAAAATCCAGCCGTGCCCACACCTACATTACTTTAAACACTTACACCATACTTTTATCCACGTCTGTGTCTACAGTTGGTAGACATTCACGTATCTGTTTAACATCAGATACTTTATTCATTTTATTTCATTTATTTTTTCAAACTGCAAAACAACCAGACTACTTACGCTAACGTCTTGGCTTCATGATTATGCACGCACAGGTCAGGGTTCGTATCCTTTGGCAGAGCTTCTGAAAATAACCCGGTATTCTTTCATTAGCCCGCCCTCCTCATCACCTCGCCATTTCTCATTCTATCCATCCTCGTAACGCCAGCCATACTTCTAAAACGCTTCATCACCAACATATTTAGATTCCTCATTTCGGCCTTCCTTAGATCCTAAGTCTCTGCCCCATACATTATCATACAATCATCTCTTTGCATCCATTCCCAGATACTGATTTCTCATGGCACTACTAATTCCCCTAAGACATTTACATACTTCCTTCTCTTTACACTTTACCTCCACCCCTACCCCTCCATTCCCTACTACATGTGACCCCAAATACTTAAAAGTCTCCACTTCCTAGTCTAACGTCTTTCCTTTAAGACTTACTTCCAACTTACGACCACCCTCATCCCTTGCACATCTCATCACCTTGCTCAAGCTTACATTTACTTTCAACTTCCTCAGATCACGTGTCTTACCAAACTCCGTCAACAACCACTTCAGGTCCTCCTGACTCAGCCACAAGCAGAATTTTACCAGTAAAGAACAAGTGGTTCACCTTCCACTTCCCTCCACTCTCTTTAACCATCGCCCTCGCATTTACTCTTCATACCAACCCATTCATGTACACAATGAATATCCATGGTGACATAACACAACCCTGGAAGATGAATAAGTAATTCCTTACTCAAATAGATATATGAATAAATCATGTACACAATGAATATCCATGGTGACATAACACAACCCTGGAAGATGAATAAGTAATTCCTTACTCAAATAGATATATGAATAAATCATGTACACAATGAATATCCATGTTGACATAACACAACCCTGGAAGATGAATAAGTAATTCCTTACTCAAATAGATATATGAATAAATCATGTACACAATGAATATCCATGGTGACATAACACAACCCTGGAAGATGAATAAGTAATTCCTTACTCAAATAGATATATGAATAAATCATGTACACAATGAATATCCATAGTGACATAACACAACCCTGGAAGATGAATAAGTAATTCCTTACTCAAATAGATATATGAATAAATCATGTACACAATGAATATCCATGGTGACATAACACAACCCTGGAAGATGAATAAGTAATTCCTTACTCAAATAGATATATGAATAAATCATGTACACAATGAATATCCATGGTGACATAACACAACCCTGGAAGATGAATAAGTAATTCCTTACTCAAATAGATATATGAATAAATCATGTACACAATGAATATCCATGGTGACATAACACAACCCTGGAAGATGAATAAGTAATTCCTTACTCAAATAGATATATGAATAAATCATGTACACAATGAATATCCATGGTGACATAACACAACCCTGGAAGATGAATAAGTAATTCCTTACTCAAATAGATATATGAATAAATCATGTACACAATGAATATCCATGTTGACATAACACAACCCTGGAAGATGAATAAGTAATTCCTTACTCAAATAGATATATGAATAAATCATGTACACAGTGGCTAATATCTTCCAGAGAGCCGCCAGAGGCTTTGGGGCTTAGGTTTACGACATAAATAAGTCGTATACAACTTCAGGATTTTGTCGTATCTTAATTTGTAAAAGAAAAGTAATCAAAATAATACATACATTATGCAGAAACCACAGGGAAATTAGAGTTCGGAATACTAAACGTTTTCGTCTATTACGATATCCTCAGAGTACTCTGAGGATGTCGTAATTGACGAAAACGTTTAGTATTTCGAACTCTAATTTCCCTGTTTTCTGCATGATCATTTAGTCACGCGTTTTTTCTCCCTCGCCCTTCTCCTCCTCCTCCCTCTCCCTCCTCTTCCCCCTCCCTTATACTCCCCCTCTTCACCTCCTCTTCCTTCTCTTCCTCCTAACCCTTCTCCTCCTCCTCCTCCTCCTCCTCCTCCTCTTCCTCCTCTCCCCTCCCTTCCTCCTAAGCCTTCTCTCTCCTCCTCCTCCTCTTCCCTTCCACCTCCTCCTCTTATTCCTCCTCTCCCCTCCCCCTCCCTCCTAGACACTTCAGAGACATCAGCGAGACTCCTTTGGACCAGGGTCACGCAGATTGAAAAAAAAAAAAAAAATCTTAAATCTCTCCTGTAGCCCTCCTGGGACTCAACCTCTTCTTTTCTCATGCTCCAGCAGCGCCGAGGCGGGGATAAGAATATCGCCCCCGTGTTCTAGAGGTGCTGTAGAAATCTAATTGAGGAAAATTTGTACTCGCATTCACAATAAAAAGGAATGTTCTGCAACACACATATACACCTTTCTCCGAATTTATTTATTTATTTATTTTTCAACTTACCTGAGTTGTTGCATTTTCTAGCTTCCTACAAGAAAGCAGATGAAAAATGAGTGTTCAACAAATTGATCAGAATTGCGAGAGGTTGACTGAAACTGATCTTTCAGCTGGCAGCAATGTCACTCCTATAAAATTGCATGAAGAAAAGACGCAAAGGTATGAGAGAGTACACACACACACACACACACACACACACACACGCGAGCGCATGCGAAGTTTGCTTAAATACCTCCTTATGGGCATAATTCATGGGCTTATGAATCCAGATGTATGACGAATTATGCCAACTTCTTATGGGCATATTCCATGGGCTTGTAACTTCAAATATATGACGATTTATGTCAACTTCTTAAGTGCATATTCCATGGGCCTATGAATTCAAAAGGCTTATATATCGAAACGTTTGACGATTTATTTCAACTTCTTGTGGGCATAGTCCATGGGCTTGTAACTGCAAATGCATGACGATTTATGTAAATATCGCCACCATTTTCAAGACCGCAATAGTACTTTCCTGATCCGTCCCTTTCTGAGGGCACGTTGTGAAGATTTCATGACGATGAAAAAGCAAATGGACACTTTTCAATCAAATAGATGGGCTTTGTTGAGACCCACGGGGGCATTTTTCAAAAGAACTAATGAGCTTCAGTCCCATGATTCATCGTCCTCTTCACTGGAGGCTTCGTCGTCGGAATGACCTTGAGTGAAGGCTTTCCGAGCCTCCAAAGCGCGTTCCATGACCTGGGCCAGGTCGTTGTTGGGCGCTGGTTTGGCCCTCGTGTGTGATGTGGGGCGCAGTTTGACTCCGGCTCGGATCTCGTCCATTAGTCTGGATCGGAGATCTGCCGGCTCGGGCGTTTCACGTGATTTACTGGCTTCCTCCTTCGATTCTTTGTTTTGGCCCTTTTCCTCTTGACTTCTGGGCTTTGAGCCATCCTGATCCACGGTTTTCAGGTGGATTGGCTCTTCGGGGAAATGAGAGGTCCAACTTTTGGGACTTTCCAGCTGGTTTGTGGGCTTGGTAGATCTGAGTTTGACACCCTTGCGGATTTCTTCCATTAGAAGGGCGTGAGTGTCCATTTGTGTGAATTGGGGGATATTTGAGTCCTTTGGGCCTTCCGTATTGGACTCTTTTCTCTTCAGAGCCGATGTTTGGTTTCTCGGTTGAAGGATAGGCGGTGGAGGTGGCGGAGGGGGTGGTGTAGTCGTCTTTACCTGTGACTTCATCGCTTTCGGGCCTTGTGCGACGTCACTTTCGGTCGACGTTCCCCCCTTCGCAGGCGCTGTGGGCTTTAGCTTGACCCCTCTTCGGATTTGCTCCATCAGCAAGGCCCGCAGGTCTGCTGATCCAGCCTCGGGCTTTTTAGGGCTCTCAATAACTCTTTCCTTATTCTATTTGATTACGGCTGGTGGAGGTGGTGGTGGAGGAGGAATGGAAGGCAAGGGTGGAGGTGGAGGTGGCTTAGAAGGCATCCCGAGCTCTCCTTGTTCTTCGTGGACTTTCTTGAGTTCGATGAGCTCGGTGCCTTGCTTTTCGAGTTGATCCTGAAGCCACCTCACTTTGTTGTTCAGCTCGATATTCTCCCTCGAAGCTTTTTCGAACTTGACCTCCATTTGAGCCTTAAAATTCTGGAATACTGTTTCCAGGCGTTGGTTTATTTCCTCCTCCATATAACGATGTAAAAGACCTTTATATACCTGTTTTATGCGCCTATTTTGAGCCAGTTTCTTCTTGTTGGTCCTACAACCATGGGATTGCGGTCTATTCCTCATGGTTTCTGCTGGCTTTTCCTCCTTTGTCTGGGCCGCTTGGAGTTTGTGGAGGAGTTGTTGGCTCGTGCGCCGTTCCTCCTCCAGTTCAGCTCGAAGACGTTTGTTTTGGTCTTCGGCTGCGACGGCTCTCATGTGTCCGCCTAGGCCAGCCCATTGCTCCCGAAGAGCCTTCAGACTATTGCCGACGTCGGTAAAGGGTACTTCGTTGATCATTTTCGATGGTCGAAGAGCTATAGGGACGCCGTCTGGTCACTTGGTGGCTGGAAGACCCTACCTGTTGGAGGAGGTTTCCAGTACATCTTAGATATTCGCAGTTACGCCGTGTTGCTCATGTCCCGTATGCCCACTTCCGAATACAAGGCGAATGCCTTCCCTGTTCCCCCTACACGACTTGAAATGTATGCAGGCAGGTATCTTTCAATTCGTTCCTCGTTTCTCTTTCATTATATCAAATGTAATGAAATACATGGCTTTTGAAATGTGTTTACTACAAGAAACATTTGAAAAAACATTTGAAAGTTTCTGTATGATGATCTATAATTATCGCTTATAATCGTTGCAGTAGAGTATAAAACTACCTAAATGAGACATTACAAGCTGCTTCTAACATATATTCATAAAGAATAAAATCAGAAAGTGGGAGATTTTTCTCTAAGATAGAAGGAAATGAAATTAAATGAAATATTCATTCGTGGGTGCATACCAAGGAGCCACACGGTCGTCAGATTGTTGGCACCGGCTGGCTACGAGTGACAGCCATTTACCCCAGCTGTGGGAGGCACAAGTGGTAAAGATGCCCTTTGGCTTGAGTTTCTCGACAAGTAAAATCACTTGTTTTGGTTTGAGGAATAAAAGAATATATATATATATATATATATATAATAAAAATAAAATAAAATAAAAATAACAGCCTCTCTCCCAAAAATATATGAATAAATAACTAAATAAATAGATAAATAAATAAATAAAAATGAAATAAATAAATGAAATACGATAAGATAAAAAGACCCAGAAACAAACACGGGGGTGTTTATTGGTTTACTCTCTTCTCAAAACAAAAACACACACAGTGGTAGCGTTCGCGGACGCCACTACGGCGGTCCGGGTTCGAATCCCTCCAAGGGCTGAAATAATTTCAGTATCGCTGGGCTGCGAGTCGTTACTCCAACTCTCGTGAGCGGGGATTTAGGGTTGTATGTGCGTGTAAGGTCCCAGCATTATCCATAGATCGGTCATATATGAGCTTTGAGGTCTCTTCCGGGAGGGTAAAAACTGTCGATCACGAGAACAACACGTGATCCAAGACTATGATGGATCACACACAGGCTCGATGGTGTGGCAGTTCCGAGCTACACCACTATTTCAGTGATCCGTGCTCGAGTCTCGCCCAGGGCTGAAAATTTCAGCATGACTGCACTGCTAGCCGGCACTCGGACTCTGGTGGGCAAGTTGTTGTGTGTGTATTTCTTTTGTGTGTGTGTGTGTGTGCATGTGTGTGTGTGTGTGTGTGTGTGTGTGTGTGTGTGTGTGTGTGTGTGTGTGTGTGTGTGTGTGTGTGTGTGTGTGTGTGTGTATGGTCACAACATTGTCCATAGATCGGACCGTATGTGAGATCTGAGCTCTCATCCGGGAGGGTGATAGATGTCGATCATGGGTCCAACACGTGATCCAAGACCATGGTGAATCACACACACACACACACACACACACACACACACACACACACACACACACACACACACACACACACACACACACACACACACACACACACACACACACAAAAACAAGAAAGACCCGTGTGTGTATTTATGTGTTTATGTATATGATTTCATAAACTTGCAAATAAATAAAAACGCAGTTTATGAGCGAAAGCGTATTGTAAGAGATTACCAAGACGGTGGGAAAGTCAACACATGTACAAATGCCTCCACTTATAAATGTACCACCACAGTGGCTAATATCTTGCAGAGCCGCCAGAGGCTTTGGGGCTTAGGTTTACGACATAAATAAGTCGTATACAACTTCAGGATTTTATCGTATCTTAATTTGTAAAAGAAAAGTAATAAAAATAATACATACATTATGCAGAAACCACAGGGAAATTAGAGTTCGGAATACTAAACGTTTTCGTCTATTACGATATCCTCAGAGTACTCTGAGGATGTCGTAATTTACGAAAACGTTTAGTATTTCGAACTCTAATTTCCCTGTTTTCTGCATGATCATTTAGTCACGCGTTTTTTGTGATTGTTTTCGACATACATGCATATATACATACATACATACATACATACATACATACATACATACATACATACATACATATATACATACATACATACATACATACATACATATACCGAAGGCTTTTCCCCCTTATTAGGGAAGTAGCCAAACTACAAAGGCATAAGAACCACTCCCACCCTTTCCATCCCTAACATACTCTACTCCCCTCCACCCTCTTCCCTCCCTCTTGTCTTGGTACCTCCTGAATTACGGGTCATCGACCTGGGCCAGAAGCAATGTCTTCACTCAAACAAAATGTCTACAGATCAGCACTGACTATAGAGCATTTTTTTATTCATACTTTATTTTTTCCTATTCTTTATTTTCATTCGTAGATGTTTCATGAATTTGTTTATTCACTTATTTACATTTTTCTTTATTTAATCATTCGCTTAATAATTTATTTACTTATTTATATTTACTGATTTATTCATATATCTATTTGTGTAAGGAATTACTTATTCATGAATTTGTTTATTCACTTATTTACATTTTTCGTTTATTTAGTCATTTACTTATCAATTTTTTTGCTATTCTTATATTTACTGATTTATTCATATATTCATTTATGTAAGGAATTGCTTGTTTCATGTTTCATGAATTTGTTTATTCACTTATTTACATTTTTCATTTATTTAATCACTTACTTATTAATCTATTTACTTATATATTTACTGATTTATTCATATATCTATTTGTATAAGTAATTACTTATTCATTTTCCAGGGTTGTGTTATATCACCATGGATTTTCATTGTGTACATGATTTATTCATATATCTATTTGAGTAAGGAATTACTTATTCATCTTCCAGGGTTGTGTTATGTCACCATGGATATTCATTGTGTACATGATTTATTCATATATCTATTTGAGTAAGGAATTACTTATTTATCTTCCAGGGTTGTGTTATGTCACCATGGATATTCATTGTGTACATGATTTATTCATATATCTTTTTGAGTAAGGAATTACTTATTCATCTTCCAGGGTTGTGTTATGTCACCATGGATATTCATTGTGTAATGAATGAGTTAGTATGAAGAGTAAATGCGAGGGCGATGGTTAAAGAGAGTGAAGGGAAGTGGAAGGTGAACCACTTGTTCTTTACTGGTAAAATTCTACTTGTGGCTGAGTCAGGAGGACCTGAAGTGGTTGTTGACGGAGTTTGGTAAGACACGTGATCTGAGGAAGTTGAAAGTAAATTTAAGCATGAGCAAGGTGATGAGATGTGCAAGGGATGAGGGTGGTCGTAAGTTGGAAGTAAGTCTTAAAGGAAAGACGGTAGAGGAAGTCGATAGTTTTAAGCATTTGGGGTCACATGTAGCAGGGGATGGAGGGGTAGGGGTGGAGGTAAAGTGTAAAGAGAGGGAAGCATGTAAATGTCTTAGGGGAATTAGTAGTGCCATGAGAAATCAGTATATGGGAATGGATGCAAAAAGATGATTGTATGATAATGTATGTGACAGAGACTTGGGATCTAAGGAAGGCCGAAATGAGAAATCTAAATATGTTGGTGATGAAGCGTTTTAGAAGTATGGCTGGCGTTACGAGGATGGATAGTATGAGAAATGGTGAGTTGAGGAGGAGAGCGTGCTAATGAAAGAATACCGGGTTATTTTTAGAAGTTCTGCCAAAGGATTCGAACCCTGACCTGTGCGTGCATAATCACGAAGCCAAGACGCTAGCGTAAGTAGTCTGGTTGTTTTGCAGTTTGAAAAAAATAAATAAAATAAAATAAATCAAGTATCTGATGTTAAACAGATACGTGAATGTCTACCAACTGTAGACACAGACGTGGATAAAAGTACGATGTAAGTGTTTAAACTAATGCAGGTGTGGGCACGGCTGGATTTTTTTTTATTTTTTTTTTATGGAATGTCACTCCAACGGGCTGGATTTATTTATTTATTTATTTATTTATTTATTTTTTATTGGGAGTGTAATGCCACTCCCACGGGCTTTGTTCGAGCCCGTGTGTAGTAAAGAAGTCATAACCCCCACCTCATCCTCATCCTCTCCTCCTCTCTCCTCCTTTCCTCTCTCCTGTCTCTTCTCCTCCCTCGCCCTCCTCCTCCTCCTCCTCTCCTTCCTCTCCCCCCTCCCTTATACTCCCCCACTTCCCCTCCTCTTCCTTCTCTTCCTCCTAACCCTTCTCCTCCTCCTCCTCCTCTTCCTCCTCTCCCCTCCCTTCCTCCTAAGCCTTATCTCTCCTCCTTCTCCTCCTCCTTCTCCTCTTCCCTTCCACCTACTCCTCTTCTTCCTCCTTTCCCCTCCCCCTCCCTCCTAGACACCTCAGAGACATCAGCGAAACTCCTTTGGACCAGGGTCACGCAGATTGAAAAAAAAAAAAAAAAGTCTTAAATCTCTCCTGTAGCCCTCCTGGGAATCAACCTCTTCTTTTCTCATGCTCCAGCAGCCCCGAGGCGGGGATAAGAATATCGCCCCCGCGTTCCTGAGGTGCCGTAGAAATCTAATTGAGGAAAACTTGTACTCCCATTCACAATAAAAAGGAGTGTTCTGCAACACACATATACACCTTTCTCCGAATTTATTTATTTATGGGTGTTTGGAGAGGGGGGGTCGCCGATTTAATGAAGCGGCCTTGCCGTGGATGTGCTGTGTCTTGCGACACTGCTTCTGACCCAGGCAGTGGACAAGGTGCAGGGATGACCCGTCATACCAGGAGGTGCTCAGATAAGAGGGAGGGTGGAGGGGTGTGGAGTGTATTCAGGGATGGAATGGGTGGAAATGATTTTATGCCTTTCCCTTTTTGGCTACCTTCCTTGTAAGGGGGAAAAAGCCTTGGTATATGTATGTATGTATGTATTTTCCAACTTACCTGAGTTGTTGCCTTTTCTAGTTTCCTACAAGAAAGCAGATGAAAAACGAGTGTTCAACAAATTGATCAGAATTGCGAGATGTTGACTGAAACTGATCTTTCAGCTGGCAGCAATGTCACTCCTATAAAATTGCATGAAGGAAAGACACAAAGGTCAGTACACACACACACACACACACGCGAGCGCATGCGAAGTTTGCTTAAATAACTCCTTATGGGCATAATTCATGGGCTTATGAATCCAAATGTATGACGAATTATGCCAACTTCTTATGGGCATATTCCATGGGCTTGTAACTTCAAATATATGACGATTTATGTCAACTTCTTAAGAGCATATTCCATGGGCCTATGAATTCAAAGGGCTTATAAATCCAAATGTTTGACGATTTATTTCAACTTCTTGTGGGCATATTCCATGGGCTTGTAACTGCAAATGCATGACGATTTATGTCAGTATCGCCACCATTTTCAAGACCGCAATAGTACTTTCCTGATCCGTCCCTTTCTGAGGGCACGTTGTGAAGATGTCATGACGATGAAAAAGCAAATGGACACTTTTCAATCAAGTAGATGGGCTTTGTTGAGACCCACGGGGGCATTTTTCAAAAGAACTAATGGGCTTCAATCCCATGATTCATCGTCCTCTTCACTGGAGGCTTCGTCGTCGGAATCACCTTGAGTGAAGGCTTTCCGAGCCTCCAAAGCGCGTTCCATGACCTGGGCCAGGTCGTTGTTGTGCGCTGGTTTGGTCCTCGTGTGTGATGTGGGGCGCAGTTTGACACCGGCTCGGATCTCGTCCATTAGTCTGGATCGGAGATCTGCTGGCTCGGGCGTTCCAGGAGGTTTACTGGCTTCCTTCTTCGATTCCTTGTTTTGGCCCTTTTCCTCCGGACTTCTGGGCTTTAAGCCAACCTGATCCACCGTTTTGAGGTGGCTTGGCTCTTCGGGAAAATGAGAAGTCCTACTTTTGGGAGTTTCCAGCTGGTTTGTGGGCTTGGTAGGTCTGAGTTTGACGCCCTTGCGGATTTCTTCCATTAGAAGGGCGTGAGTGTCCATTTGTGTGATTTGGCCAATATTTGAGTCCTTTGGGCCTTCCGTATTGGACTCTTTTCTCTTCAGAGCCGATGTTTGGTTTCTCGGTTGAAGGATAGGCGGTGGAGGTGGCGGAGGGGGTGGTGTAGTCGTCTTTACCTGTGACTTCATCGCTTTCGGGCCTTCTGCGACGTCACTTTCGGTCGACGTTCCCCCCTTCGCAGGCGCTGTGGGCTTTAGCTTGACCCCTCTTCGGATTTGCTCCATCAGCAAGGCCCGCAGGTCTGCTGATCCAGCCTCGGGCTTTTTAGGGCTCTTAGTAACTCTTTCCTTATTCTTCTTGATTACGGCTGGTGGAGGTGGAGGTGGTGGTGGAGGAGGAATGGAAGGCAAGGGTGGAGGTGGAGGTGGCTTAGAAGGCATCCCGAGCTCTCGTTGTTCTTCGTGTGCTTTCTTGAGTTCGATGAGCTCGGTGCCTTGCTTTTCGAGTCGATCCTGAAGCCACCTCACTTTGTTGTTCAGCTCGATATTTTCCCTCGAAGCTTTTTCGAACTTGACCTCCATTTGAGCCTAAAATTTCTGGAATGTTGTTTCCAGAGGTTTGTTGATTTCCTCCTCCATATAACGATGTAAAAGACCTTTATAGACCTTTACTTGGTTCCTGAGAAGGTCTCTTTCGTGTTTTATGCGCCTATTTTGAGCCAGTTTCTTCTTATTGGTCCTACAACCATGGGATTGCGGTGTATTCCTCATGGTCTGTGGTGGCTTATCCTCCTTTGTCTGGGCCGCTTGGAGTTTGTGGAGGAGTTCTTGGATTCTGCGCCGTTCCTCCTCCAGTTCAGCTCGAAGACGCTTATTTTCGTCTTCGGCTGCGACGGCTCTCATGTGTCCGCCTAGGCCAGCCCATTGCTCCCGAAGAGCCTTTAGAGTATTGCCGACGTCGGTAAACGGTACTTCGTTAATCATTTTCGATGGTCGAAGAGCTATAGGGACGCTGTCTGGTCACTTGGTGGCCGGAAGACCCTACCTGTTCCAGGAGGTTTCCAGTACATCTTAGATATTCGCAGTTACGCCGTGTTGCTCATGTCCCGTATGCCCACTTCCGAATACAAGGCGAATGCCTTCCCTGTTCCCCCTACACGACTTGAAATGTATGCAGGCAGGTATCTTTCAATTCGTTCTTCGTTTCTCTTTCATTATGTCAAATATAATGAAAGACATGACTTTTGAAATGTGTATACTACAAGCAACATTTGAAAAAATATCTGAAAGCTTCTGTATGATGATCTATAATTATCGCTTATAATCGTTGCAGTAGAGTATAAAGACTACCTAAATGGGACATTACAAGCTGCTTCTAACATGTATTCATAAAGACTAAAATAACTCCAGTAAGTGGGAGATTTTTCTTTAAGATAGAAGGAAATGGAATTAAATGAAATATTCATTCGTGGGTGCATGCCACGGAGCCACACGGTCGTCTGATTGTTGGCACCGGTTGGCTACGAGTGACAGCCATTTACCCCAGCTGTGGGAGGCACGCGTGGTAAAGATGCCCTTTGGCTTGAGTTCCTCGACAAGTAAAATCACTTGTTTTGGTTTGAGGAATAAAAAAAAGAAAAAGATTATAATAAAATAAAATAAAAATAACAGCCTCTCTCACAAAAATATAGAAATAAATAAATAAATAAATAAATTAATTAATTAATAAATAAATAAATAAAAATTAAATAAATAAATGAAATACGCTAAATTAAAAAGACCCAGAAACAGACACGGGGGTGTTTATTGGTTTACTCTCTTCTTAAAACAAAAACACACACACAGTGGTAGCGTTTACGGCCGCCACTACGGCGGTCCGGGTTCGAATCCCTCCAAGGGCTGAAATAATTTCAGTATCGCTGCGCTGCGAGTCGTTACTCCAACTCTCGTGAGCGGGGATTGAGGGTTGTATGTGCGTGTAAGGTCCCAGCATTATCCATAGATCGGTCATATATGAGCTTTGAGGTCTCTTCCGGGAGGGTAAAAACTGTCGATCACGAGAACAACACGTGATCCAAGACCATGATGGATCACACACAGGCTCGATGGTGTGGCAGTTCCGAGCTCCACCACTATTTCAGTGATCCGTGCTCGAGTCTCGCCCAGGGCTGAAAATTTCAGCATGACTGCACTGCTAGCCGGCACTCGGACTCTGGTGGGCAAGTTGTTGTGTGTGTATTTCTTTTGTGTGTGTGTGTGTGTGCATGTGTGTGTGTGTGTGTGTGTGTGTGTGTGTGTGTGTGTGTGTGTGTGTGTGTGTGTGTGTGTGTGTGTGTGTGTGTGTGTGTGTGGTTGTGTATGGTCACAACATTGCCCATAGATCGGGCCGTATGTGAGATCTGAGCTCTCATCCGGGAGGGTGATAGATGTCGATCATGGGTCCAACACGTGATCCAAGACCGTGGTGAATCACACGTGCACACACACACACACACACACACACACACACACACACACACACACACACACACACACACACACACACAGAACAAGAAAGACACGAGTGTGTATTTATGTGTTTATGTATATGATTTCATAAACTTGCAAATAAATAAAAACGCAGTTTATGAGCGAAACCGTATTGTAAGAGATTACCAAGACGGTGGGAAAGTCAGCACATGTACAATTGCCTCCACTTATAAATGTACCACCACAGTGGCTAATATCTTCCAGAGAGCCGCCAGAGGCTTTGGGGCTTAGGTTTACGACATAAATAAGTCGTATACAACTTCAGGATTTTGTCGTATCTTAATTTGTAAAAGAAAAGTAATAAAAATAAAACATACATTATGCAGAAAGCACAGGGAAATTAGAGTTCGGAATACTAAACGTTTTCGTCTATTACGATATCCTCAGAGTACTCTGAGGATGTCGTAAGTGACGAAAACGTTTAGTATTTCGAACTCTAATTTCCCTGTTTTCTGCATGATCATTTAGTCACGCGTTTTTTGAGATTGTTTTTGACATACATGCATATATACATACATACATACATACATACATACATACATACATACATACATACATACATATATACATACATACATATACCAAAGGCTTTTCCCCCTTATTAGGGAAGTAGCTAAAATACAAAGGCATAAAAACCACTCCCACCCATTCCATCCCTAACATACTCTACTCCCCTCCACCCTCTTCCCTCCCTCCTATTTTGGCACCTCCTGAATTACGGGTCATCGACCTGGGCCAGAAGCAATGTCTTCACTCAAAGAAAATATCTACAGATCAGCACTGACTATAGAGCATTTTTTTTATTCATACTTTATTTTTTCCTATTCTTTATTTTCATACGTAGATGTTTCATGAATTTGTTTATTCACTTATTTATATTTTTTCGTTTATTTAATCATTTACTTATTCATTTATTTACTTATTTATGTATTTACTGATTTATTCATATATCTATTTGTGTAAGGAATTACTTATTCATGAATTTGTTTATTCACTTGTTTACATTTTTTCGTTTATTTAGTCATTTACTTATTAATATATATACATACATACATACATACATATACCAAGGCTTTTTCCCCCTTCCAAGGGAGGTAGCCAAAAAGGGAAAGGCATAAAAACACTCCCACCCAATTCATCCCTAAATACACTCCACACCCCTCCCACCCTTCCTCTCATCTGAGCACCTCCTGGATGACGGGTCATCCCTGCACCCTGCCCACCGCCCTGGGTCAGAAGCAGTGTCGCAAGACACAGTACATCCACAGCAAGGCCGCTTCATTTAATCGGCGACCCCCCCTCTCCGTCCCCCTTTGCATATAAGGAGAGGACGGGGAGAAATCCCTTCGGGCTGCGTCAAAATTTACTCACACATACTACCCCACCCCCCACCCCCCCGCCCATTCCTCCTCATGCAGTCACAACATCATCCATATACAACCATTCTCCACTCACCTCTGTCTTCCGTCCTCTCCCTTCCTTCCTCAACAGACATTCCCCTCTTCCCCAAAGCCCCCTTCACCCCATCCATCCACCTCATCCTAGGACGTCCCCTCATGTTCACTCCCTCCACATCTGCCTTCCATACCTCTTTTACTAGTCTTTCTTCACTCATTCTTTCCATGTGTCCAAACCATCCTAATATTCTTTCATCAACCCTATCTCCCAAATCCTTTTTCACCCCTGTTCTCCTCCTCACCTCCTCATTTCTCACTCTATCTAGCCTAGTAACCCCCACCATACTTCTCAGACACCTCATCTCAAACACATTCAAACTCCTTCTCTCTTCTTCTCTTATGTTCCACGTTTCTGCCCCATACAATGCTGTTGGCACAATCACTCCTTCATACAGTCTCCTCTTCGCATCCATTCCCAAATGTCTATTTCTCATTACACTCTTTAAAACACCAAGGCATTTACTCGCTTCTCTCAATCTACATTCTACCTCCACCTTCACTCCACCTTTTCCTGCTACACTTGCACCCAAGTATCTAAAACTATCCACTTCCTCCAGTCGCTCTCCCTTAATGTTCACTTCCAGTCTACTGCCACTTTCACCCCTTGTACATCTCATCACCTTACTTTTACCCACATTTATCTTTAGCTTTCTTCTATCACATACTCTCCCAAACTCTGCCACCAGCTTCCTCAATCCCTCCTCTGACCCTGCCACAAGCGCAGTGTCGTCTGCAAACAACAGCTGGCTCACCTCCCACTTTTCTCCATTTTCTTTAACCATCTCCAATCCCTGACTCACTACCCTAGCATTCACCTCTCGCACCACCCCATCCATGTATAAGTTGAACAGCCAGGGCGACATAACACATCCTTGACGAAGTCCCACCTTTACTTCAAACCACTCACTCTCTCCATTTCCAATCCTAACACATGCTCTACTACTCACATAAAAACTCTTGACAGCTCCCAAAAGCTTTCCTCCTATCCCATAAATCTGCATAACCTCCCACAGTGCCTTTCTGTCTACCCTATCATAAGCCTTTTCCAGATCCATAAAAGCCCAAAAAACATCCTTCCCCTTTCCTATAGCTTTCTCACATATCTGTCTTACCACAAAGATCTGATCTACACAACCTCTACCCGTCCTAAATCCACACTGTTCCTCACCAATTACTCCTTCTGTTCCTCTCCTAATCCTCTCAATTAAGATTCTCCCATAAGCCTTCCCTACTACACTCAACAGGCTAATCCCTCTGAAATTACTACATTCACACTTGTCCCCTTTTCCCTTGTAAAGAGGAACTATACAGGCACTACTCCAGTCCTCCGGTACTCTACCCTCTCTCCAGCAAACATTAAATAATCTCACCAACCAGTCCACCATCACTGAACCTCCCTTTTTCAGACATTCTGCATGACATCCATCCAGACCAGGTGCCTTACCTGCTTTCATCATCTTTACAACTGCCTTCACCTCATCCTTCCTTATTTCTCCTCCATTCTCCTCACTCATCACTCTCATTTTCTTCGTATTTCCCACTGCAGCTATCTTTCCCTCCCTATCCTCCTTCACATTCAGCAACTCCCTAAAATATTCTGCCCATCTTCCCCTCACTGCCATCTCTTCCATTATCAACTCTCCATCTGTACCTTTTACCTTTTCTTCCCTACTTGATTCACCTCCTCTTCCTCTCTTAATTTCTTTCCAAAACATCTTTTTATTACTTTCAAAATTTTCTGTCATACTCCTACCCCATTTCACATCTGCTCTCCTCTTTGCCTCCTTTACCTTTTGCTTTACTTCTCTTTTCTTTTCTTTGTACGTCTCATATGACTCCCCTGTCATATTTACTTATTCTTATATTTACTGATTTATTCATATATCTATTTATGTAAGGAATTACTTATTCATGTGTCATAAATCTGTTTATTCACTTATTTAAATTATTTCGTTTATCTAATCATTTACTTATCAATCTATTTACTTATATATTTACTGATTTATTCATATATCTATTTGTGTAAGGAATTACTTTTTCATCTTCCAGGGTTGTGTTATGTCACCATGGATATTCATTGTGTACATGATTTATTCATATATCTATTTGAGTAAGGAATTACTTATTCATCTTCCAGGGTTGTGTTATGTCACCATGGATATTCATTGTGTACATGATTTATTCATATATCTATTTGAGTAAGGAATTACTTATTCATCTTCCAGGGTTGTGTTATGTCACCATGGATATTCATTGTGTACATGATTTATTCATATATCTTTTTGAGTAAGGAATTACTTATTCATCTTCCAGGGTTGTGTTATGTCACCATGGATATTCATTGTGTAATGAATGAGTTAGTATGAAGAGTAAATGCGAGGGCGATGGTTAAAGAGAGTGAAGGGAAGTGGAAGGTGAACCACTTGTTCTTTACTGGTAAAATTCTACTTGTGGCTGAGTCAGGAGGACCTGAAGTGGTTGTTGACGGAGTTTGGTAAGACACGTGATCTGAGGAAGTTGAAAGTAAATGTAAGCATGAGCAAGGTGATGAGATGTGCAAGGGATGAGGGTGGTCGTAAGTTGGAAGTAAGTCTTAAAGGAAAGACGTTAGAGGAAGTGGAGACTTTTAAGTATTTGGGGTCACATGTAGCAGGGGATGGAGGGGTAGGGGTGGAGGTAAAATGTAAAGAGGAGGAAGAATGTAAATGTCTTAGAGGAATTAGTAGTGCCATGAGAAATCAGTATCTGGGAATGGATGCAAAAAGATGATTATATGATAATGTATGGGACAGAGACTTGGGATCTAAGGAAGGCCGAAATGAGAAATCTAAATATGTTGGTGATGAAGCGTTTTAGAAGTATGGCTGGCGTTACGAGGATGGGTAGCATGAGAAATGGCGAGGTGAGGAGGAGAGCGGGCTAATGAAGGAATACCGGGTTATTTTTAGAAGCTCTGCCAAAGGATTCGAAACCTGACCTGTGCGTGCATAATCACGAAGCCAAGACGCTAGCGTAAGTAATCTGGTTGTTTTGCAGTTTGAAAAAATAAATAAGATAAAATAGATAAAGTATCTGATGTTAAACAGATACGTGAATGTCTACCAACTGTAGATACAGACATGGATAAAAGTATGATGTAAGTGTTTAAACTAATGCAGGTGTGGGCACGGCTGGATCTTTTTTTTTTTTTTTTTATGGAATGTCACTCCAACGGGCTGAATTTATTTATTTATTTATTTATCTATTTATTCATTTTCATTGGGAGTGTAATGCCACTCCCACGGGCTTTGTTCGAGCCCGTGTGTAGTAAAGAAGTCATAGTCCCCACCTCCTCCTCCTCCTCCTCTCCTCCTACTCTCTCCTCCCTTCCTCTCTCCCGTCTCTTTTCCGTCCCCGCCCTCCTCCTCCTCCCTCTCCCTCCTCTTCCCCCTCCCTTATACTCCCCCTCTTCCTCTCCTCTTCCTTCTCTTCCTCCTAACCCTTCTCCTCCTCCTCCTCCTCTTCCTCCTCTCCCCTCCCTTCCTCCTAAGCCTTCTCTCTCCTCCTCTTCTTCTTCCCTTCCACCTCCTCCTCTTCTTCCTCCTTTCCCCTCCCCCTCCCTCCTAGACACTTCAGAGACATCATCGAGACTCCTTTGGACCAGGGTCACGCAGATTGAAAAAAAAAAAAAAAAAAATCTTAAATCTCTCCTGTAGCCCTCTTGGGACTCTTCTTTTCTCATGCTCCAGCAGCGCCGAAGGGGGAATAAGAATATCGCCCCCGTGTTCCAGAGGTGCCGTAGAAATCTAATTGAGGAAAATTTGTACTCGCATTCACAATAAAAAGGAGTGTTCTGCAACACACATATACATCTTTCTCCGAATTTATTTATTTATTCACTTTTCAACTTACCTAAGTTGTTGCATTTTCTAGCTTCCTACAAGAAAGCAGATGAAAAATGAGTGTTCAACAAATTGATCAGAATTGCGAGAGGTTGACTGAAACTGATCTTTCAGCTGGCAGCAATGTCACTCCTATAAAATTGCATGAAGAAAAGACGCAAAGGCATGAGAGAGTACACACACACACACACGCGCGCGCGCGAGCGCATACGGAGTTTGCTTAAATAACTCCTTATGGGCATAATTCATGGACTTATGAATCCAGATGTATGACGAATTATGCCAGCTTCTTATGGGCATATTCCATGGCCTTGTAACTTCAATTATATGACGATTTATGTCAACTTCTTAGGAGCATATTCCATGGGCCTATGAATTCAAAGGGCTTATAAATCCAAATGTTTGACGATTTATTTCAACTTCTTGTGGGCATATTCCATGGGCTTGTAACTGCAAATGCATGAGGATTTATGTCAATATCGCCACCATTTTCAAGACCGCAATAGTACTTTCCTGATCCGTCCCTTTCTGAGGGCACGTTGTGAAGATGTCATGACGATGAAAAAGCAAATGGACACTTTTCAATCAAGTAGATGGGCTTTGTTGAGACCCACGGGGGCATTTTTCAAAAGAACTAATGGGCTTCAGTCCCATGATTCATCGTCCTCTTCAGTGGAGGCATCGTCGACGGAATCACCTTGAGTGAAGGCTTTCCGAGCCTCCAAAGCGCGTTCCATGACCTGGGCTAGGTCGTTGTTGTGCGCTGGTTTGGCCCTCGTGTGTGATGTGGGGCGCAGTTTGACTCCGGCTCGGATCTCGTCCATTAGTCTGGATCGGAGATCTGACGGCTCGGGCGTTCCAGGAGGTTTACTTGGTTCCTCCTTCGATTCCTTGTTTTGGCCCTTTTCCTCTTGACTTCTGGGCTTTGAGCCAACCTGATCCACGGTTTTGAGGTGGCTTGGCTCTTCGGGGAAATGAGAAGTCCTACTTTTGTGACTTTCCAGCTGGTTTGTGGGCTTGGTAGATCTGAGTTTGACGCCCTTGCGGATTTCTTCCATTAGAAGGGCGTGAGTGTCCATTTGTGTGATTTGGGGGATATTTGAGTCCTTTGGGCCTTCCGTATTGGACTCTTTTCTCTTCAGAGCCGATGTTTGGTTTCTCGGTTGAAGGATAGGTGGTGGAGGTGGCGGAGGGGGTGGTGTAGTCGTCTTTACCTGTGACTTCATCGCTTTCGGGCCTTCTGCGACGTCACTTTCGGTCGACGTTCCCCCCTTCACAGGCGCTGTGGGCTTTAGCTTGACCCCTCTTCGGATTTGCTCCATCAGCAAGGCCCGCAGGTCTGCTGATCCAGCCTCGAGCTTTTTAGGGCTTTCAGGAACTCTTTCCTTATTCTTCTTGATTACGGCTGGTGGAGGTGGTGGTGGAGGAGGAATGGAAGGCAAGGGTGGAGGTGGAGGTGGCTTAGAAGGCATCCCGAGCTCTCCTTGTTCTTCGTGGACTTTCTTGAGTTCGATGAGCTCGGTGCCTTGCTTTTCGAGTTGATCCTGAAGCCACCTCACTTTGTTGTTCAGCTCGATATTCTCCCTCGAAGCTTTTTCGAACTTGACCTCCATTTGAGCCTTAAAATTCTGGAATACTGTTTCCAGGCGTTGGTTTATTTCCTCCTCCATATAACGATGTAAAAGACCTTTATAGACCTTTACTTGGTTCCTGAGAAGGTCTCTTTCGTGTTTTATGCGCCTATTTTGAGCCAGTTTCTTCTTATTCGTCCTACAACCATTGGACTGCGGTGTATTCCTCATGGTCTGTAGTGGCTTATCCTCCTTTGTCTGGGCCTCTTGGAGTTTGTGGAGGAGTTGTTGGCTCGTGCGCCGTTCCTCCTCCAATTCAGCTCGAAGACGCTTATTTTCGTCTTCGGCTGCGACGGCTCTCATGTGTCCGCCTAGGCCAGCCCATTGCTCCCGAAGAGCCTTCAGAGTATTGCCGACGTCGGTAAAGGGTACTTCGTTAATCATTTTCGATGGTCGAAGAGCTATAGGGACGCCGTCTGGTCACTTGGTGGCTGGAAGACCCTACCTGTTCCAGGAGGTTTCCAGTACATCTTAGATATTCGCAGTTACGCCGTGTTGCTCATGTCCCGTATGCCCACTTCCAAATACAAGGCGAATGCCTTCCCTGTTCCCCCTACACGACTTGAAATGTATGCAGGCAGGTATCTTTCAATTCGTTCTTCGTTTCTCTTTCATTATGTCAAATATAATGAAAGACATGACTTTTGAAATGTGTATACTACAAGAAACATTTGAAAAAATATCTGAAAGCTTCTGTATGATGATCTATAATTATCGCTTATAATCGTTGCAGTAGAGTATAAAAACTACCAAAATGGGACATTACAAGCTGCTTCTATTCATAAAGAATAAAATAACTCCAGTAAGTGGGAGATTTTTCTTTTAGAAGGAAATGGAATTAAATGAAATATTCATTCGTGGGTGCATGCCACGGAGCCACACGGTCGTCAGATTGTTGGCACCGGCTGGCTACGAGTGACAGCCATTTACCCCAGCTGTGAGAGGCACGCGTGGTGAAGATGACCTTTAGGTTGAGTTTCTCGACAAGTAAAATCACTTGTTTTGGTTTGAGAAAAAAAAAAAAAAAATAGAATAAAAATAAAATAAAATAAAAATAACAGCCTCTCTCCCAAAAATATATGAATAAATAACTAAATAAATAGATAAATAAATAAATAAAAATGAAATAAATAAATGAAATACGATAAGAGACACGGGTGTTTATTGGTTTACTCTCTTCTTAAAACAAAAACACACACAGTGGTAGGGTTCGCGGCCGCCAATACGGTGGTCCGGGTTCGGATCCCGCTAAGGGCTGAAATAATTTCAGTATCGCTGCGCTGCGAGCCGTTACTCCAACTCTCTTGCGCGGGGAGTTGAGGTTGTGTGTGCGTGTATGGTCACAGCATTACCCATAGTTCGGTCATATATGAGCTCTGAGGTCTCTTCCGGGAGGGTAAAAACTGTCGATCACGAGTCCAACACGTGATCTTAGACCATGATGGACCACACACAGGCTCGATGGTGTAGCAGTTCCAAACTCCACCACTATTTCAGTGATCCGAGCTCGAGTCTCGCCCAGGGCTGAAAATTTCATCAACGCTGTACGGCCAGCCGGCACTCCAACTCTGGTGGGCTAGTTGTTGTGTGTGTGTGTGTGTGTGTGTGTGTGTGTGTGTGTGTGTGTGTGTGTGTGTGTGTGTGTGTGTGTGTGTGTGTGTGTGTGTGTGTGTGTGTGTGTGTGTGTGTGTGTGTGTGTGTGTGTGTGTTTGTGTGTTTGTATTAGGTTACAGCATTGCCCATAGATCGAGCCATATATGAGCTCTGAGCTCTCATCCGGGAGGGTGATAGATGTCGATCATGGGTCCAACACGTGATCCAAGACCGTGGTGAATCACACGTGCACACACACACACACACACACACACACACACACACACACACACACACACACACACACACACACACACAAAACAAGAAAGACCCGAGGGTGTATTTATGTGTTTATGTATATGATTTCATAAACTTGCAAATAAATAAAAACGCAGTTTATGAGCGAAACCGTATTGTAAGAGATTACCAAGACGGTGGGAAAGTCAGCACATGTACAATTGCCTCCACTTATAAATGAACCATCACAGTGGCTGAGATCTTCCACAGAGCCGCCAAAGGCTTTGGGGCTTAGGTTTACGACATAAATAAGTCGTATACAACTTCAGGATTTTATCGTATCTTAATTTGTAAAAGAAAGGTAATAAAAATAATACATACATTATGCAGAAACCACAGGGAAATTAGAGTTCGGAATACTAAACGTTTTCGTCTATTACGATATCCTCAGAGTACTCTGAGGATGTCGTAATTGACGAAAACGTTTAGTATTTCGAACTCTAATTTCCCTGTTTTCTGCATGATCATTTAGTCACGCGTTTTTTGTGATTGTTTTTGACATACATGCATATATACATACATACATACATACATACATACATACATACATACATACATACATACATACATACATACATACATACATACATACATACATACATACATACATACATATACCAAAGGCTTTTCCCCCTTATTAGGGAAGTAGCCAAAATACAAAGGCATAAAAACCACTCCCACCCATTCCATCCCTAACATACTCTACTCCCCTACACCCTCTTCCCTCCCTCCTATTTTGGCACCTCCTGAATGGAACCTTTCGCAGTGAGCAAATTTATACCAGACACCGCCAGATTTTGAAATTCTTGCCGGAAAATAAATACTTTTTTGGGCAAGTTTTATAAGCTTACAGAGGTGTATCGTTGTACATTATTGTGTCTGAATTTTTAGTCAATTAATTTCATGATTGCAAACTGCATATAGCATTGTTTGAGCCTCTATTTATAATCACAGATGATATTCGTAAAACAGCCTATAATTGTATCAAGCCAAGCAATTTGTCATTTTCTACCGACTTCAATGGACGTATACTGATATATACTTTCATTTGAATGCACCAAGCAATAGGCAAATCCATGTAATGTATCGAAAATATAATTTTGCATCGAAGACTTAATTTTTTCGGTACGATAAACTTTGTCTTCCTCTTATTTTTTCTTGAATCTGACGTGCACTCCGCCACGGCTCACGTAAAATTAGTCATATTTGTTTGAAAATAGCTCCCAGCAGATCTAAGAGGCTATTCTTTACGAAAATGTCGTTAACTTCGTACGTCCGCCACCACTGTTGTTATTTTTTTTTTTATCTCACTGGTTATCTTCATGTACAGGACGTGACAGTGATATCCATTATTTTTCAACACTCAGATAAAATGCACAAACCGAAATCAACATCCTCTAATTTTTACTACTCATAGTTACTTCAGTAAAAATAATTACCTATTTTTAGTTTTACCTTATAATTAAATTAACAAAGCCTTATCACAGACCAGTAAGTAAAAATTATAACATTATGAGTCATGTTTTTAATTTTAAATACATTTATGCAGCAATTTATGGCGTATCTTTTTTTAAATATCGATTTCCAAATTAGCTAATAAGTCACCCCTTTGCCTCGTGAAATTAATGACAATTGAGAATTTTAGCGCTAATAGGAATCTACGAGCCTGACTGCGAAAGGTCCCATTACGGGTCATCGACCTGGGCCAGAAGCAATGTCTTCACCATGGATATTCATTGTGTACATGAATGAGTTGGTATGAAGAGTAAATGCGAGGGCGATGGTTAAAGAGAGTGGAGGGAAGTGGAAGGTGAACCACTTGTTCTTTACTGGTAAAATTCTACTTGTGGCTGAGTCAGGAGGATCTGAAGTGGTTGTTGACGGCGTTTGGTAAGACACGTGATCTGAGGAAGTTGAAAGTAAATTTAAGCATGAGCAAAGTGATGAGATGTGCAAGGGATGAGGGTGGTCGTAAGTTGGAAGTAAGTCTTAAAGGAAAGACGGTAGAGGAAGTCGATAGTTTTAAGCATTTGGGGTCACATGTAGCAGGGAATGGAGGGGTAGTGGTGGAGGTAAAGTGTAAAGAGAAGGAAGCATGTAAATGTCTTAGGGGAATTAGTAGTGCCATGAGAAATCAGTATCTGGGAATGGATGCAAAGAGATGATTGTATGATAATGTATGGGGCAGAGACTTAGGATCTAAGGAAGGCCGAAATGAGGAATCTAAATATGTTGGTGATGAAGCGTTTTAGAAGTATGGCTGGCGTTACGAGGATGGATAGAATGAGAAATGGCGAGGTGATGAGGAGGGCGGGCTAATGAAAGAATACCGGGTTATTTTCAGAAGCTCTGCCAAAGGATACGAACCCTGACCTGTGCGTGCATAATCATGAAGCCAAGACGTTAGCGTAAGTAGTCTGGTTGTTTTGCAGTTTGAAAAAATACATACATACATACATAAACCAAGGCTTTTTCCCCCACAGACGTGGATAAAAGTATTATGTAAGTGTTTGAGCTAATGCAGATGTGGGCACGGCTGGATTTTAATTTTTACTTTATATTTTTATGGAATGTCACTCTAACGGGCTGGATTTATTTATTTATTTATTTATTTATTTATTTTTTATTGGGAGTGTAATGCCACTCCCACGGGCTTTGTTCGAACCCATTTGTAGAAAAGAAGTCATAGCCCACCCCAGCCCCCTCCTTCCCTCTTCTCCTCCCCTCAATTCCCTTCCTTTCTCCCCTCTCTTCTCCTCCCTCGCCCTCCTCCTCCTCCTCCCTCTCTTTCCACTTTCCCCTCCCTTATACTCCCTCTCTTTCCCTCCTCTTCCTTCTCTTCCTCCTAACCCTCCTCCTCCTCCTCCTCCTCTTCCCTTCTACATCCTCCTCTTCTCCTCTCCCCTCCCTTCCTTCTCCTCCTCTCTTCCACCTCCTCCTCTTCCCTTCGATCTCCTTCTCTTCTTCCTCCTTTCCTCCTGTCCGCCTCTCCTTCCTAGATACTTCAGAGACATCAGCGAGACTCCTTTGGACCATGGTTACGCAGATAAAAAAAAAAAAAAAAAAAAAAAAAATCTTAAATCTCTCCTGTAGCCCTCCTGGGACTCAACCTCTTCTTTTCTCATGCTCCAGCAGCACCGAGGCGGGGATAAGAATATCGCCTCAGTGATCCAGAGGTGCCGTAGAAATCTAATTGAGGAAAACTTGTACTCGCATTCACAATAAAAAGGAGTGTTCTGCAACACACATATACACCTTTCTCTGAATTTATTTATTTATGGGGGTTTGGAGAGGGGGGTCGCCGATTTAATGAAGCGGCCTTGCCGTGGATGTGCTGTGTCTTGCGACACTGCTTCTGACCCAGGGCAGTGGACAAGGTGCAGGGATGAGCCGTCATCCAGGAGGTGCTCAGATAAGAGGGAGGATGGAGGGGTGTGGAGTGTATTCAGGGATGGAATGGGTGGAAATGATTTTATGCCTTTCCCTTTTTGGCTACCTTCCTTGTAAGGGGGAAAAAGTCTTGGTATATGTATGTATGTATGTATTTTCCAACTTACCTGAGTTGTTGCATTTTCTAGCTTCCTACAAGAAAGCAGATGAAAAATGAGTGTTCAGCAAATTGATCAGAATTGCGAGAGGTTGACTGAAACTGATCTTTCAGCTGGCAGCAATGTCACTCCTATAAAATTGCATGAAGAAAAGACGCAAAGGCATGAGAGTACACACACACACACACACGCGCGCGCGCGCGAGCGCATGCGGAGTTTGCTTAAATACCTCCTTATGGGCATAATTCATGGTTTTATGAATCCAAAAGTATGACGAATTACGCCAACTTCTTATGGGCATATTCCATGGGCTTGTAACTTCAAATATATGACGATTTATGTCAACTTCTTAAAAGCATATTACATGGGCCTATGAATTCAAAGGGCTTATAAATCCAAATGTTTGACGATTTATTTTAACTTCTTGTGAGCATATTCCATGGGCTTGTAACTGCAAATGCATGACGATTTATGTCAATATCACCACCATTTTCAAGACCGTAATAGTACTTTCCTGATCCGTCCCTTTCTGAGAGCACGTTGTGAAGATGTCATGACGATGAAAAAGCAAATGGACACTTTTCAATCAAATAGATGGGCTGTGTTCAAAACCACGGGGCATTTTTCAAAAGAACTAATGGGCTTCAGTCCCATGATTCATCGTCCTCTTCACTGGAAGCTTCGTCGTCGGAATCACCTAGAGTGAAGGCTTTCCGAGCCTCCAAAGCGCGCTCCATGACCTGGGCCAGGTCATTGTTGGGCGCTGGTTTGGCCCTCGTGTGTGATGTGGGGCGCAGTTTGACTCCGGCTCGGATCTCGTCCATTAGTCTGGATCGGAGATCTGCCGGCTCGGGCGTTCCAGGAGGTTTACTGGATTCCTCCTTGTTTTGGCCCTTTTCCTCGGGACTTCTGGGCTTTGAGCCATCCTGATCCACGGTTTTGAGGTGATTTGGCTCTTCGGGGAAATGAGAAGTCCTACTTTTGGGACTTTCGAGCTGGTTTGTGGGCTTGGTAGATGTGAGTTTGACGCCCTTACGGATTTCTTCCATTAGAAGGGCGTGAGTGTCCATTTGTGTGATTTGGGGGATATTTGAGTCCTTTGGGCCTTCCGTATTGGACTCTTTTCTCTTCAGAGCCGATGTTTGGTTTCTCGGTTGAAGGATAGGCGGTGGAGGTGGCGGAGGGGGTGGTGTAGTCGTCTTTACCTGTGACTTCATCGCTTTCGGGCCTTGTGCGACGTCACTTTCGGTCGACGTTACCCCCTTCGCAGGCGCTGTGGGCTTTAGCTTGACCCCTCTTCGGATTTGCTCCATCAGCAAGGCCCGCAGGTCTGCTGATCCAGCCTCGGGCTTCTTAGGGCTCTCAGTAGCTCTTTCCTTATTGTTCTTGATTACGGCTGGTGGAGGTGGTGGTGGAGGAGGAATGGAGGGCAAGGGTGGAGGTGGAGGTGGCTTAGAAGGCATCCCGAGCTCTCCTTGTTCTTCGTGGGCTTTCTTGAGTTCGATGAGCTCGGTGCCTTGCTTTTCGAGTTGATCGTGAAGCCACCTCACTTTGTTGTTCAGCTCGATATTCTCCCTCGAAGCTTTTTCGAACTTGACCTCCATTTGAGCCTTAAAATTCTGGAATACTGTTTCCAGGCGTTCGTTGATTTCCTCCTCCATATAACGATGTAAAAGACCTTTATAGACCTTTACTCGGTTCCTGAGAAGGTCTCATTCGTGTTTTATGCGCCTATTTTGAGCCAGTTTCTTCTTATTGGTCCTATAACCATGGGATTGCGTTGTATTCCTCATGGTCTGTGGTGGCTTATCCTCCTTTGTCTGGGCCGCTTGGAGTTTGTGGAGGAGTTCTTGGATTCTGCGCCGTTCCTCCTCCAGTTCAGCTCGAAGACGCTTATTCTCGTCTTCGGCTGCGACGGCTCGCATGTGACCGCCTAGCCCAGCCCAGTGCTCCCGAAGAGCCTTCAGACTATTGGCGACGTCGGTGAATGATACTTCGTTAATCATTTTCGACGGTCGAAGGGCTATAGGGACGCCGTCTGGTCACTTGGTGGTCGGAAGACCCTTCCTGTTCCTGGAGGTTTCCAGTACAACTTAGATATTCGCAGTTACGCCGTGTTGCTCATGTCCCGTATGCCCACTTCCGAATACAAGGCGAATGCCTTCACTGTTCCCCCTACACGACTTGAAATGTATGCAGGCAGGTATCTTTCAATTTGTTCTTCGTTTCTCTTTCATTATATCAAATATAATGAAAGACATGACTTTTGAAATGTGTATACTACAAGAAACATTTGAAAAAATATTTGAAAGCTTCTGTATGATGATCTATAATTATCGCTTATAATCGTTGCAGTAGAGTATAAAGACTACCTAAATGGGACATTACAAGCTGCTTCTATTCACAAAGAATAAAATAACTGAAGAAAGTGGGAGATTTTTCTTTAAGATAGAAGGAAATGGAATTAAATGAAATATTGATTCGTGGGTGCATGTCACGGAGCCACACGGTCGTCAGATTGTTGGCACCGGCTGGCTACGAGTGACAGCCATTTACCCCAGCTGTGGGAGGCACAAGTGGTAAAGATGACCTTTGGCTCGAGTTCCTCGACAAGTAAAATCACTTGTCTTGGTTAGAGGAATATTAAAAAAAGAAGAAAAAAAAAAAAAAAAGCAGTAACAGCCTCCCGCCCCACAATAAATAAATAAATAAAAATTAAATAGATTAATGAAATATGATATGATAAAAGGACCCAGAAACACAGTGATGTTTATTGCTTCACTCTCTTCTTAAAACAAAAACACTCTTCATTGAATAGTGCACACACAGACACACACAGTGGTAGCGTTCGCGGCCGCCGCTACGCTGCGAGTCGTTACTCCAACTCTCGTTGGTGGGGAGTTAGGGGTGTGTGTGCGTGTAAAGTCCCAGGATTACCCATAGATCGGTCATATATGAGATCTGAGCTCTCTTCTGGGAGGGTAAAAACTGTCGATCACGAATCCAACACGTGATCCAAGACCATGATGGATCACATACAGGCTCGATGGTGTGGCAGTTCCGAGCTCCACCACTATTTCAGTGATCCGTGCTCGAGTCTCGCCCAGGGCTGAAAATTTCAGCATGACTGCACTGCTAGCCGGCACTCCGACTCTGATGGGCAAGTTGTTGTGTGTGTATTTCTTTTTTTTTTGTGTGTGTGTATGTGTGTGTGTGTCTGTGTGTGTGTGTGTGTGTGTGTGTGTGTGTGTGTATGGTCACAACAGTGTCCATTGTTCGGACCGTATGTGAGATCTGAGCTCTCATTCGGGAGGGTGATAGATGTCGATCATGGGTCCAACACGTGATCCAAGACCGTGGTGAATCACACGTGCACACACACACACACACACACACACACACACACACACACACACACACACACACACACACACACACACACACACACACACACACACACACACATAAAACAAGAAAGACACGAGTGTGTATTTATGTGTTTATGTATATGATTTCATAAACTTGCAAATAAATAAAAACGCAGTTTATGAGCGAAACCGTATTGTAAGATATTTCCAAGACGGTGGGAAAGTCAGCACATGTACAATTGCCTCCACTTATAAATGTACCACCACAGTGGCTGATATCTTCCAGAGAGTCGCCAGAGGCTTTGGGGCTTAGTTTTACGACATAAATAAGTCGTATAACACTTCAGGGTTTTGTCGTATCTTAATTTGTAAAAGAAAAGTAATAAAAATAATACATACATTATGCAGAAAGCACAGGGAAATTAGAGTTCGGAATACTAAACGTTTTCGTCTATTACGACATCCTCAGAGTACTCTAAGGATGTCGTAATTCACGAAAACGTTTAGTATTTCAAGCTCTTATTTTCCTGTTTTCTGCATGATCATTTACTTACGCGTTTTTTGTGGTTGTTTTTGACATACATGCATATATACATACATACATGCATACATACATACATACATACATACATACATACATACATATACCAAAGGCTTTTCACCCTTATTAGGGAAGTAGCCAAAATACAAAGGCATAAAAACCACTCCCACCCATTCCATCCTTAACATACTCTACTCCCCTCCACAAAGGAATTACTTATTCATGTACCATGAATTTGTTTATTCACTTATTTACATTATTTCTTTTATTTAGTCATTTACTTGTTCATCTATTTACTTATATATTTAATGATTTATTCATATATCTATTTGAGTAAGGAATTACTTATTCATCTTCCAGGGTTGTGTTATGTCACCATGGATATTCATTGTGTACATGAATGGGTTGGTATGAAGAGTAAATGCGAGGGCGATGGTTAAAGAGAGTGGAGGGAAGTGGAAGGTGAACCACTTGTTCTTTACTGGTAAAATTCTACTTGTGGCTGAGTCAGGAGGATCTGAAGTGGTTGTTGACGGAGTTTGGTAAGACACGTGATCTGAGGAAGTTGAAAGTAAATGTAAGCATGAGCAAGGTGATGAGATGTGCAAGGGATGAGGGTGGGCGTAAGTTGGAAGTAAGTCTTAAAGGAAAGACGTTAGAGGAAGTGGAGAGTTTGAAGTATTTGGGGTCACATGTAGCAGGGGATGGAGGGGTAGGGGTGGAGGTAAAGTGTAAAGAGAAGGAAGAATGTAAATGTCTCAGGGGAATTAGTAGTGCCATGAGAAATCGGTATCTGGGAATGGATGCAAAAAGATGATTGTATGATATTGTATGGGGCAGAGACTTGGGATCTAAGGAAGGCCGAAATGAGAAATCTAAATATGTTGGTGATGAAGCGTTTTAGAATTATGGCTGGCGTTACGAGGATGGATAGTTTGAGAAATGGCGAGGTGAGGGGGAGAGCGGGCTAATGAAAGAATACCGTGTTATCTTTAGAAGCTCTGCCAAAGGATTCGAACCCTGACCTGTGCGTGCATAATCACGAAGCCAAGACGCTAGCGTAAGTAGTCTGGTTGTTTTGCAGTTTGAAAAAATAAATACATACATACATATACCAAGGCTTTTTCCCCCACAGACGTGAATAATAGTATGATGTAAGTGTTTAAACTAATGCAGGTGTGGGCACGGCTGGATTTTTTTTTTTTTTTTTTTTTTATGGAATGTCACTCCATCGGGCTGGATTTATTTATTTATTTATTCATTTTTATTGGAAGTATGATGCCACTCCCACGGGATTTGTTCGAGCCCGTGTGTAGTAAAGAAGTCATAACCCCCACCTCATCCTCATCCTCTCCTACTCTCTCCTCCTTTCCTCTCTCCCCTCTCTTCTCCTCCCTCGCCCTCCTCCTCCTCCTCCCTCTCCCTCCACTTTCCCCTCCTTTATACTCCCTCTCTTTCCCTCCTCTTCCTTCTCTTCCTCCTAACCCTCCTCCTCCTCCTCCTCCTCCCTCCTCCTCCTCTTCCTCTCCCCTCCCTTCCTTCTCCTCCTCACTTCCACCTCCTCCTCTTCCCTTCCACCTCCTTCTCTTCTTCCTCCTTTCCTCCTCTCCGCCTCTCCTTCCTAGATACTTCAGACATCAGCGAGACTCCTTTGGACCAGGGTATTCTTACATCTCTCCTAGGACTCAACTTCTTCTTTTCTCATGCTCCAGCAGCGCCGAGGGGGGATAAGAATATAGCCCCCGTGTTCCAGAGGTGCCGTAGAAATTCAATAGATTGAGGAAAACTTGTACTTGCATTCATGATAAAAAGGAGTCTTCTGCAACACACATACACACCTTCCTCCAGATTGATTTATTTATGGGGGTTTGGAGAGGGGGGTCGCCGATTTAATGAAGCGGCCTTGCCGTGGATGTGCTGTGTCTTGCGACACTGCTTCTGACCCAGGGCAGTGGACAAGGTGCAGGATGAGCCGTCATCCAGGAGGTGCTCAGATAAGAGGGAGGATGGAGGGGTGTGGAGTGTATTCAGGGATGGAATGGGTGGAAATGATTTTATGCCTTTCCCTTTTTGGCTACCTTCCTTGTAAGGGGGAAAAAGTCTTGGTATATGTATGTATGTATTTATTTTTCAACTTACCTGAGTTGTTGCATTTTCTAGCTTCCTACAAGAAAGCAGATGAAAAATGAGTGTTCAACAAATTGATCAGAATTGCGAGAGGTTGACTGAAACTGATCTTTCAGCTGGCAGCAATGTCACTCCTATAAGATTGCATGAAGAAAAGAAGCAAAGGCCTGAGAGAATACACACACACACACACACACACACACACACGAGCGCCCGCATGCGAAGTTTGCTTAAATAACTCCTTATGGGCATAATGCATGGGCTTATGAATCCAGATGTATGACGAATTATGCCAACTTCTTATGGGTATATACCATGGGCTTGTAACTTCAAATATATGACGATTTATGTCAACTTCTTTAGAGCATATTCCATGGGCCTATGAATTTAAAGGCCTTATAAATCCAAATGTTTGACGATTTATTTCAACTTCTTGTGAGCATATTCCATGGGCTTGTAACTGCAAATGCATGACGATTTATGTCAATATCACCACCATTTTCAAGACCGTAATAGTACTTTCCTGATCCGTCCCTTTCTGAGAGCACGTTGTGAAGATGTCATGACGATGAAAAAGCAAATGGACACTTTTCAATCAAATAGATGGGCTGTGTTCAAAACCACGGGGCATTTTTCAAAAGAACTAATGGGCTTCAGTCCCATGATTCATCGTCCTCTTCACTGGAGGCTTCGTCGTCGGAATGACCTTGAGTGAAGGCTTTCCGAGCCTCCAAAGCGCGTTCCATGACCTGGGCCAGGTCGTTGTTGGGCGCTGGTTTGGCCCTCGTGTGTGATGTGGGGCGCAGTTTGACTCCGGCTCGGATCTCGTCCATTAGTCTGGATCGGAGATCTGCCGGCTCGGGCGTTCCAGGAGGTTTACTGGCTTCCTCCTTCGATTCTTTGTTTTGGCCCTTTTCCTCTTGACTTCTGGGCTTTGAGCCAGCCTGATACACGGTTTTGAGGTGGCTTGGCTCTTCGGGGAAATGAGAAGTCCTACTTTTGGGAGTTTCCAGCTGGTTTGTGGGCTTGGTAGATGTGAGTTTGACGCCCTTGCGGATTTCTTCCATTAGAAGGGCGTGAGTGTCCATTTGTGTGATTTGGCCGATATTTGAGTCCTTTGGGCCTTCCGTATTGGACTCTTTTCTCTTCAGAGCCGATGTTTGGTTTCTCGGTTGAAGGATAGGCGGTGGAGGTGGCGGAGGGGGTGGTGTAGTCGTCTTTACCTGTGACTTCATCGCTTTCGGGCCTTGTGCGACGTCACTTTCGGTCGACGTTCCCTCCTTCGCAGGCGCTGTGGGCTTTAGCTTGACCCCTCTTCGGATTTGCTCCATCAGCAAGTCCCGCAGGTCTGCTGATCCAGCCTCGGGCTTTTTAGGGCTTTCAGTAGTTCTTTCCTTATTGTTCTTGATTACGGCTGGTGGAGGTGGTGGTGGAGGAGGAATGGAAGGCAAGGGTGGAGGTGGAGGTGGCTTAGAAGGCATCCCGAGCTCTCGTTGTTCTTCGTGGGCTTTCTTGAGTTCGATGAGCTCGGTGCCTTGCTTTTGGAGTTGATCCTGAAGCCACCTCACTTTGTTGTTCAGCTCGATATTTTCTCTCGAAGCTTTTTCGAACTTGACCTCCATTTGAGCCTTAAAATTCTTGAATATTGTTTCCAGGCGTTCGTTGATTTCCTCCTCCATATAACGATGTAAAAGACCTTTATAGACCTTTACTTGGTTTCTGAGAAGGTCTCTTTCTTGTTTTATGCGCCTATTTTGAGCCAGTTTCTTCTTATTCGTCCTACAACCATGGGATTGCGGTCTATTCCTCATGGTCTGTGCTGGCTTTTCCTCCTTTGTCTGGGCCTCTTGGAGTTTGTGGAGGAGTTGTTGGCTCGTGCGCCGTTCCTCCTCCAGTTCAGCTCGAAGACGTTTGTTTTGGTCTTCGGCTGCGACGGCTCTCATGTGTCCGCCTAGGCCAGCCCATTGCTCCCGAAGAGCCTTGAGAGTAATGCCGACGTCGGTAAAGGGTACTTCGTAAATCATTTTTGATGGTCGAAGAGCTATAGGGACGCCGTCTGGTCACTTGGTGGCCGGAAGACCCTACCTGTTCCAGGTGGTTTCCAGTACATCTTAGATATTCGCAATTACGCCGTGTTGCTCATGTCCCGTATGCCCATTTCCGAATACAAGGTGAATGCCTTCCCTCTTCCCCCTACACGACTTGAAATGTATGCAGGCAGGTATCTTTCAATTTCTTTCCTCGTTTCTCTTTCATTATATCAAATATAATGAAATACATGACTTCTGAAATGTGTATACTACAAGAAACATTTGAAAAAATATCTGAAAGCTTCTGTATGATGATCTATAACTATCGCTTATAATCGTTGTAGTAGAGTATAAAGACTACCTAAATGGAACATTACAAGCTGCTTCTATTCATAAAGAATAAAATAACTCCAGAAAGAGGGAGATTTTTCTTTAGGATAGAAGGAAATGGAATTAAATGAAATATTCATTCGTGGGTGCATGCCACGGAGCCACATGGTCGTCAGATTGTTGGCACCGGCTGGCTACGAGTGATAGCCATTTACCCCAGCTGTGGGAGGCACGCGTGGTAAAGATGACCTTTTGCTTGAGTTCCTCGAGGAATAAGAAAAAAAAAAAAGATAAATAAATAAAAAATTAAATAGAAATAACAGCCTTCCTCCCAAAAATATATAAATAAATAAATGACGTAATCGGAGTAGGAAACACAGGAGTCTTAGTATTGAGTTTATTCCTGACTAGTTTCGCAGGAATAAACTGAGGACTAAGACTCCTGTGTTTCCTACTCCGCTTATGTCAATCTGTCAGAATGTCTCAACAAATGAATAAATAAATAAACATTAGATAAATGAATTAAATACGATATGATAAAAGGACCCAGAAACAGACACGGGGGTGTTTATTGGTTTACTCTCTTCTTAAAACAAAAACACACACAGACACACACAGTGGTAGCGTTCGCGGCCGCCACTACGGCGGTCCGGGTTTGAATCCCGCCAAGGGCTGAAATAATTTCAGTATCGCTGCGCTGCGAGTCGTTACTCCAACTCTCGTGGGTGGGGATTTAGGGGTGTATGTGCGTGTAAGGTCCCAGCATTACCCATAGATCGGTCATATATGAGCTCTGAGGTCTCTTCCGGGAGGGTAAAAACTGTCGTCTACGAGTCCAACACGTGATCCAAGACCATGATGGATCACACACAGGCTCGATGGTGTGGCAGTTCCGAGCTCCAACACTATTTCAGTGATCCGTGCTCGAGTCTCGCCCAGGGCTGAAAATTTCAGCATGACTGCACTGCTAGCCGGCACTCCGACTCTGGTGGGCAAATTGTTGTGTGTGTGTGTGTGTGTGTGTGTGTGTGTGTGTGTGTGTGTGTGTGTGTGTGTGTGTGTGTGTGTGTTTGTGTGTGTGTGTGGTTGTGTATGGTCACAACATTGCCCATAGATCGGGCCGTATGTGAGATCTGAGCTCTCATTCGGAAGGGTGATAGATGTCGATCATGGGTCCAACACATAATTCAAGACCGTGGTGAATCACACATGCACACACACACACACACGCGCACACACACATACATACACACACACACACACACACACACACACACACACACACACACACACACACACACACACACACACACACACACACACACAGAACAGGAAAGACCCAAGTGTGTATTTATGTGTTTATGTATATGATTTCATAAACTTGCAAATAAATGAAAACGCAGTTTATGAGCGAAACCGTATTGTAAGACATTACCAAGACGGTGGGAAAGTCAGCACATGTACAATTGCCTCCACTTATAAATGTACCACCACAGTGGCTAATATCTTCCAGAGAGCCGCCAGAGGCTTTGAGGCTTAGGTTTACGACATAAATAAGTCGTATACAACTTCAGGATTTTGTCGTATCTTAATTTGTAAAAAAAATAATAATAATAATAATACATACATACATACATTATGCAGAAACCACAGGGAAATTAGAGTTCGGAATACTAAACGTTTTCGTCTATTACGATGTCCTCAGAGTACTCTGAGGATGTCGTAATTGACGAAAACGTTTAGTATTTCGAACTCTAATTTCCGTTTTCTGCATGATCATTTAGTCACGCGTTTTTTGTGATTATTTTTGACATACATGCATTTATACATACATACATACATACATACATACATACATACATACATACATACACATACTAGAGTATGTATGTATGTATGTAAGAATGATGTAAGTGTTTAAACTAATGCAGGTGTGGGCACGGCTGTTTTTTTTTTTTTTTTTTTTTTTTTTTTATGGAATGTCACTCCAACGGGCTGGATTTATTTATTTATTTATTTATCTATTTTTTTATTGGGAGTGTGATGCCACACCCACGGGCTTTGTTCCAGCCCGTGTGTAGTAAATAAGTCATAGCCCTCACCTCCTCCTCCTCCTCTCCTCCTACACTCTTCTCCCTTCCTCTCTCCCGTCTCTTCTCCTCCCTCGTCCTCCTCCTCCTCCTCTCTCTCCCTCCTCTTCCCCCTCCCTTATACTCCCCCTCTTCCTTCTCTTCCTCCTAACCCTTCTCTTCCTCCTCCTCCTCCTCTTCCTCCTCTCCCCTCCCTTCCTCCTAAGCCTTCTCTCTCCTCCTCCTCCTCTTCCCTTCCACCTCCTCCTCTTCTTCCTCCTCTCCCCTCCCCCTCCCTCCTAGACACTTCAGACATCAGCGAGTATTGGTGGGCAGCTACCGGTGAAATTACCGGTTTTATCGGCAACAAACTTTATGATAGCTTACCGACAAAAATTCTGCTACCGGTAAAGCTTCGTTAAACGATAAAGCAAAAACCGATTAGCAAAACTATAACAATGTTTATGTGTCATATGTGTTCTGACTGGTATTACTCATGATTGTCTCTGGTCCCTTTAACCCCCTACGTATGTTGTCAGTGTGACTTAGTGTAGAATAACAATCTGATGAGGATCACAATGGAAATAAGCGTACATGCTTTTTGTGTTATCCTCGGCAATTTGCATTTATTATTCCGAACTATGTATTCTTGTCATTATTTGCACTTCATGTATATCGACTCATTGCCAAATAAAGTCTATCTATCTATCTATCTAACTCGATAAGCTATACCATAACACTCAGAGAGCGGTAACTTCGGTAAGCACGTCTCGGCTTGGTGGTACTGAGTGACACTCAGTACCACCAAGCCGAGACGTGCTTACCGAAGTTACCGCTCTCTGAATGTTATGGTATAGCTTATCGAGTTATCGGTTAACGAAGCTTTAACGGTAGCAGAATGTTTGCCGGTAAGCTATCGTTAAGGTTGTTGGATAAAACCTGTAACTTTACCGGTAGCTGCCTACCACTACCACCTCCAAACATGAACCTGCATGCAGACACGAACGAAAATGTATACACCACACCCACCCTCAGACACCCTCCATTCACTCACTCGCGCGGTAGATACTAGATAGCATACTATAGTAGCACCAATTAAAGTATGACCTTTTCCCTTTACAATGACATAACAATAAAAACAATATGTAAAATAGAGCCAGAGATATAGCTTATTACAGGAAAAAAACATTGATTATTTCGAACTCGACTCGAACTTGTGACGTCACTACTACCTCACGAGTCTTTTACCGGTAAACTGTCGGTAATTTCGGTAACTGTATTGTTGTTCACCAATAATTTCGATATTGAAATTAGCGGTATTTGTCCAGCAATATCAGCGAGACCAGGGTTACGCAGATTGAAAAAAAAAAAAAAAAGAAAGAAAAGAAAAGAAAAAATCTTAAATCTCTCCTGTAGCCCTCATGGGACTCAACCTCTTCTTTTCTCATGCTCCAGCAGCGCCGAGGGGGGGGGGATAAGAATATCGCCCCCGTGTTCCAGAGGTGCCGTAGAAATCTAATTGAGGAAAACTTGTACTCACATTCACAATAAAAAGGAGTGTTCTGCATCACACATATACACCTTTCTCCGGATGAATTTATTTATTTATTTTTCAACTTACCTGAGATGTTGCATTTTCTAGCTTCCTACAAGAAAGCAGATGAAAAATGAGTGTTCAACAAATTGATCAGAATTGCGAGAGGTTGACTGAAACTGATCTTTTAGCTGGCAGCAATGTCACTCCTATAAAATTGCATGAAGAAAAGACTCAAAGGTATAAGAGAGTACACACACACACACGCGCGCGCGCGCGCGAGCGCATGCGAAGTTTGCTTAAATAACTCCTTATGGGCATAATTCATGGGTTTATGAATCCAAATGTATGACGAATTATGCCAACTTCTTATGGGGTTGTAACTTCAAATATATGACGATTTATGTCAACTTCTTAAGTGCATATTCCATGGGCTTATGAAAAAAAGGGCTTATAAATCCAAATGTTTGACGATTTATTTCAACTTCTTATGGGCATATTCCATGGGCTTGTAACTGCAAATGCATGACGATTTATATCAGTATCGCCACCATTTTCAAGACCGCAATAGTACTTTCCTGATTCGTCCCTTTCTGAGGGCACGTTGTGAAGATGTCATGACGATGAAAAAGCAAATGGACACTTTTCAATCAAGTAGATGGGCTTTGTTGAGACCCACGGGGGCATTTTTCAAAAGAACTAATGGGCTTCAATCCCATGATTCATCGTCCTCTTCACTGGAGGCTTCGTCGTCGGAATCACCTCGAGTGAAGGCTTTCCGAGCCTCCAAAGCGCGTTCCATGACCTGGGCTAGGTCGTTGTTGTGCGCTGGTTTGGTCCTCGTGTGTGATGTGGGGCGCAGTTTGACTCCGGCTCGGATCTCGTCCATGAGTCTGGATCGGAGATCTGCCGGCTCGGGCGTTCCACGAGGTTTACTGGCTTCCTCCTTCGATTCTTTGTTTTGGCCCTTTTCCTCCGGACTTCTGGGCTTTGAGCCAACCTGATCCACCGTTTTGAGGTGGCTTGGCTCTTCGGGAAAATGAGAAGTCCTACTTTTGTGACTTTCCAGCTGGTTTGTGGGCTTGGTAGATGTGAGTTTGACGCCCTTCCGGATTTCTTCCATTAGAAGGGCGTGAGTGTCCATTTGTGTGATTTGGCCAATATTTGAGTCCTTTGGGCCTTCCGTATTGGACTCTTTTCTCTTCAGAGCCGATGTTTGGTTTCTCGGTTGAAGGATAGACGGTGGAGGTGGTGGAGGGGGTGGTGTAGTAGACTTTACCTGTGACTTCATCGCTTTCGGGCCTTCTGCGGCGTCACTTTCGGTCGACGTTCCCCCCTTCGCAGGCGCTGTGGGCTTTAGCTTGACCCCTCTTCGGATTTGCTCCATCAGCAAGGCCCGCAGGTCTGCTGATCCAGCCTCGAGCTTTTTAGGGCTCTCAATAACTCTTTCCTTATTCTATTTGATTACGGCTGGTGGAGGTGGTGGTGGAGGAGGAATGGAAGGCAAGGGTGGAGGTGGAGGTGGCTTAGAAGGCATCCCGAGCTCTCCTTGTTCTTCGTGGACTTTCTTGAGTTCGATGAGCTCGGTGCCTTGCTTTTCGAGTTGATCCTGAAGCCACCTCACTTTGTTGTTCAGCTCGATATTCTCCCTCGAAGCTTTTTCGAACTTGACCTCCATTTGAGCCTTAAAATTCTGGAATACTGTTTCCAGGCGTTCGTTGACTTCCTTCTCCATATAACGATGTAAAAGACCTTTATAGACCTTTACTTGGTTCCTGAGAAGGTCTCTTTCGTGTTTTATGCGCCTATTTTGAGCCAGTTTCTTCTTATTGGTCCTATAACCATGGGATTGGGGTCTATTCCTCATGGTCTGTGGTGGCTTATCCTCCTTTGCCTGGGCCGCTTGGAGTTTGTGGAGGAGTTGTTGGCTCGTGCGCCGTTCCTCCTCCAGTTCAGCTCGAAGACGTTTGTTTTGGTCTTCGGCTGCGACGGCTCTCATGTGTCCGCCTAGGCCAGCCCATTGCTCCCGAAGAGCCTTCAGAGTATTGGCGACGTCGCTGAATGATACTTCGTTAATCATTTTCGACGGTCGAAGGGCTATAGGGACGCCGTCTGGTTACTTGGTGGCTGGAAGACCCTACCTGTTCCAGGAGGTTTCCAGTACATCTTAGATATTCGCAGTTACGCCGTGTTGCTCATGTCCCGTATGCCCACTTCCGAATACAAGGCGAATGCCTTCCCTGTTCCCCCTACACGACTTGAAATGTATGCAGGCAGGTATCTTTCAATTCGTCCCTCGTTTCTCTTTCATTATATCAAATATAATGAAATACATGACTTTTGAAATGTGTATACTACAAGAAACATTTGAAAAAATATTTGAAAGCTTCTGTATGATGATCTATAATTATCGCTTATAATCGTTGCAGTAAAGACTACCTAAATGGGACATTACAAGCTGCTTCTATTCATGAAGAATAAAATAACTCCAAAAAGTGGGAGATTTTTCTTTTAGAAGGAAATGGAATTAAATGAAATATTGATTCGTGGGTGCATGCCACGGAGCCACACGGTCGTCAGATTGTTGGCACCGGCTGGCTACGAGTGACAGCCATTTACCCCAGCTGTGGGAGGCACAAGTGGTAAAGATGCCCTTGGCTTGAGTTTCTCGACAAGTAAAATCACTTGTTTTGGTTTGAGGAATAAAAAGAAAAAAAAAAAAAAAAAAAGCCTCCCACCTAAAAATAAACAAATAAATATATAAATAAATAAAAAAATAAATAAAAATTGAATAAGTAAATGAAATACAATAAGAGAAAAGGACCCAGAAACAGACACGGGGGTGTTTATTGGTTTACTCTCTTCTTAAAACAAAAACACACACAGACACACACAGTGGTAGCGTTCGCGGCCGCCACTACGGCGATCCGGGTTCGATTCCCGCCAAGGGCTGAAATAATTTCAGTATGGCTGCGCTGCGAGTCGTTACTCCAACTCTCGTGGGCGGGGATTTAGGGGTGTATGTGCGTGTAAGGTCCCAGCATTATCCATAGATCGGTCATATATGAGCTCTGAGGTCTCTTCCGGGAGGGTAAAAACTGTCGATCACGAGTCCAACACGTGATCTTAGACCATGATGGATCACACACAGGCTCGATGGTGTAGCAGTTCCAAACTCCACCACTATTTCAGTGATCCGAGCTCGAGTCTCGCCCAGGGCTGAAAATTTTAGCATCACTTCACTGTTAGCCGGCACTCCGACTCTGGTGGGCAAGTTGTTATGTGTGTATTTCTTTCGTTTGTGTGTGTGTGTGTGTGTGTGTGTGTGTGTGTGTGTGTGTGTGTGTGTGTGTGTGTGTGTGTGTGTGTGGTTGTGTATGGTCACAACATTGCCCATAGATCGGGCCGTATGTGAGATCTGAGCTCTCATCCGGGAGGGTGATAGATGTCGATCATGGGTCCAACACGTGATCCAAGACCGTGGTGAATCACACGTGCACACACACACACACACACACACACACACACACACACACACACACACACACACACACACACACACACACACACAAAACAAGAAAGACCCGAGGGTGTATTTATGTGTTTATGTATATGATTTCATAAACTTGCAAATAAATAAAAACGCAGTTTATGAGCGAAACCGTATTGTAAGAGATTACCAAGACGGTGGGAAAGTCAGCACATGTACAATTGCCTCCACTTATAAATGAACCATCACAGTGGCTGATATCTTCCACAGAGCCGCCAGAGGCTTTGGGGCTTAGGTTTACGACATAAATAAGTCGTATACAACTTCAGGATTTTATCGTATCTTAATTTGTAAAAGAAAAAAATAATAATGATAATACATACATACATACATTATGCAGAAACCACAGTGAAATTAGAGTTCGGAATACTTAACGTTTTCGTCTATTACGATATCCTCAGAGTACTCTGAGGATGTCGTAATTGACGAAAACGTTTAGCATTTCGAACTAATTTCCCTGTTTTCTGCATGATCATTTAGTCACGCGTTTTTTGTGATTGTTTTTGACAAACATGCATATATAAATACATACATACAGACATACATACATACATCATACATACATATACCAAAGGCTTTTCCTCCTTATTAGGGAAGTAGCTAAAATACAAAGGCATAAAAACCACTCCCACCCATTCCATCCCAAACATACTCTACTCCCCTCCACCATCTTACCCTCCTTCTATTTTGACACCTCCTGAATTACGGGTCATCGACCTGGTCTTCACTCAAACAAAATGTCTACAGATCAGCACTGACTATAGAGCATTTTTTTATTCATACTTTATTTTTGCCTATTCTTTATTTTCATTCGTAGATGTTTCATGAATTTGTTTATTCACTTATTTACATTTTTCATTTATTTAATCACTTACTTATTAATCTATTTACTTATATATTTACTGATTTATTCATATATCTATTTGTGTAAGGAATTACTTATTCATGAATTTGTTTATTCACTTATTTACATTTTTTCGTTTATTTAGTCATTTACTTATTAATATATTTACTTATTCTTATATTTACTGATTTATTCATATATCTATTTATGTAAGGAATTACTTATTCATGTGTCATAAATATGTTTATTCACTTATTTAAATTATTTCGTTTATTTAATCATTTACTTATCAATCTATTTATTTATATATTTACTGATTTATTCATATATCTATTTGTGTAAGGAATTACTTTTTCATCTTCCAGGGTTGTGTTATGTCACCATGGATATTCATTGTGTACATGAATGGATTGGTACATACATATACCAAGGCTTTTCCCCCCTCATCCTTACTTATTTCTCCTCCATTCTCCTCACTCATCACGGTCATTTTCTTAGCATTTCCCACTGCAGCTATCTTTCCCTCCCTATCCTCCTTCACATTTAGCAACTCCCTAAAATATTCTGCCCATCTTCCCCTTACTGCCTTCTCTTCCATTATCATCTCTACATCTGCACCTTTTACCTTTTTCTTCTTTACTTGATTCACCTCCACTTCCTCTCTTAATTTCTTTTCAAAACATTTCTTATTACTTTCAAAATGTTCTGTCATACTTTTACCCCATTTCACATCTGCCCTCCTCTTTGCCTCCTTTACCTTTTGCTTTACTACTCTTTTCTTTTCTTTGTACCTCTTATATGACTCCCTCGTCCTAATTTTAACCAATCTGTGAAAGCTCGCTTCTTCTCTTCTACAACCTTCTTCGTTTCCTCATCCCACCATTCACTACCCTTTCTTCTATTTTCCCCTGTCCTTGGATTGGTATGAAGAGTAAATGAGAGGGTGATGGTTAAAGAGAGTGGAGGGAAGTGGAAGGTGAACCACTTGTTCGTTACTGGTAAAATTCTACTTGTGGCTGAGTCAGGAGGACCTGAAGTGGTTGTTGACGGAGTTTGGTAAGACACGTGATCTGAGGAAGTTCAAAGTAAATTTAAGCATGAGCAAGGTGATGAGATGTGCAGGGGATGAGGGTGGTCGTAAGTTGGAAGTAAGTCTTAAAGGAAAGACGGTAGAGGAAGTCGATAGTTTTAAGCATTTGGGGTCACATGTAGCAGGGGATGGAGGGGTAGGGGTGGAGGTAAAGTGTAAAGAGAAGGAAGTATGTAAATGTCTTAGGGGAATTAGTAGTGCCATGAAAAATCAGTATCTGGGAATGGATGCAAAAAGATGATTGTATGATAATGTATGTGACAGAGACTTGGGATCTAAGGAAGGCCGAAATGAGGAATCTAAATATGTTGGTGATGAAGCGTTTTAGAAGTATGGCTGGCGTTACGAGGATGGATAGTTTGAGAAATGGCGAGGTGAGGGGGAGAGCGGGCTAATGAAAGAATACCGTGTTATCTTTAGAAGCTCTGCCAAAGGATTCGAACCCTGACCTGTGCGTGCATAATCACGAAGCCAAGACGCTAGCGTAAGTAGTCTGGTTGTTTTGCAGTTTGAAGAAATAAATATAATAATATGAATAAAGTATCTGATGTTAAACAGATACGTGAATGTCTACCAACTGTAGACACAGACGTGAATAATAGTATGATGTAAGTGTTTAAACTAATGCAGGTGTGGGCACGGCTGGATTTTTTTTTTTTTTTTTTTTTATGGAATGTCACTCCAACGGGCTGGATTTATTTATTTATTTATTTATTTCTTTTCTATTGGGAGTGTGATGCCACTCCCACGGTCTTTGTTCGAGCCCGTGTGTCATAGCCCCCACCTACTCCTCCTCCTCCTCTCCTCCTACCCTCTCCTCCCTTCCTCTCTCCCGTCTCTTTTCCTCCCTCGCCCTCCTCCTCCTCCTCCCTCTCTTTCCACTTTCCCCTCCCTTATACTCCCTCTCTTTCCCTCCTCTTCCTTCTCTTCCTCCTAACCCTTCTCCTCCTCCTCCTCCTCTTCCTCCTCTCCCCTCCCTTCCTTCTCAGCCTTCTCTCTCCTCCTCCTCTTCCCTTCCACCTCCTCCTCTTCTTCCTCCTCTCCCCTCCCTCTCCCTCCTAGACACTTCAGACATCAGCGAGACTCCTTTGGACCATGGTTACGCAGATAAAAAAAAAAAAAAAAAAAAAAAATCTTAAATCTCTCCTGTAGCCCTCCTGGGACTCAACCTCTTCTTTTCTCATGCTCCAGCAGCCCCGAGGCGGGGATAAGAATATCGCCCCCGCGTTCCTGAGGTGCCGTAGAAATCTAATTGAGGAAAACTTGTACTCGCATTCACAATAAAAAGGAGTGTTCTGCAACACACATATACACCTTTCTCCGAATTTATTTATTTATTTATTTTTCAACTTACCTGAGATGTTGCATTTTCTAGCTTCCTACAAGAAAGCAGATGAAAAATGAGTGTTCAACAAATTTATCAGAAATGCGAGATGTTGACTGAAACTGATCTTTCAGCTGGCAGGAATGTCACTCCTATAAAATTGCATGAAGAAAAGACGCAAAGGCATGAGAGAGTACACACACACACACACACGCGCGCGCGCGCGAGCACATGCGAAGTTTGCTTAAATAACTCCTTATGGGCATAATTCATGGGCTTATGAATCCAGATGTATGACGAATTATGCCAACTTTTTATGAGCATATTCCATGGGCTTGTAACTTCAATTATATGACGATTTATGTCAACTTCTTTAGAGCATATTCCATGGGCCTATGAATTCAAAGGGCTTATAAATCCAAATATTTGACGATTTATTTCAACTTCTTGTGGGCATATTCCATGGGCTTGTAACTGCAAATGCATGACGATTGATGTCAGTATCGCCACCATTTTCAAGACCGCAATAGTACTTTCCTGATCCGTCCCTTTCTGAGGGCACGTTGTGAAGATTTCATGACGATTAAAAAGCAAATGGACGCTTTTCAATCAAGTAGATGGGCTTTGTTCAGACCCACGGGGGCATTTTTCAAAAGAACTAATGGGCTTCAATCCCATGATTCATCGTCCTCTTCACTGGAGGCTTCGTCGTCGGAATGACCTTGAGTGAAGGCTTTCCGAGCCTCCAAAGCGCGTTCCATGACCTGGGCCAGGTCGTTGTTGTGCGCTGGTTTGGCCCTCGTGTGTGATGTGGGGCGCAGTTTGACTCCGGCTCGGATCTCGTCCATGAGTCTGGATCGGAGATCTGCCGGCTCGGGCGTTCCACGAGGTTTACTGGCTTCCTCCTTCGATTCCTTGTTTTGGCCCTTTTCCTCGGGACTTCTGGGCTTTGAGCCATCCTGATCCACGGTTTTGAGGTGGCTTGGCTCTTCGGGGAAATGAGAAGTCCTACTTTTGGGACTTTCGAGCTGGTTTGTGGGCTTGGTAGATGTGAGTTTGACGCCCTTGCGGATTTCTTCCATTAGAAGGGCGTGAGTGTCCATTTGTGTGATTTGGCCGATATTTGAGTCCTTTGGGCCTTCCGTATTGGACTCTTTTCTCTTCAGAGCCGATGTTTTGTTTCTCGGTTGAAGGATAGACGGTGGAGGTGGCGGAGGGGGTGGTGTAGTCGTCTTTACCTGTGACTTCATCGCTTTCGGGCCTTCTGCGACGTCACTTCCGGTCGACGTTCCCCCCTTCGCAGGCGCTGTGGGCTTTAGCTTGACCCCTCTTCGGATTTGCTCCATCAGCAAGGCCCGCAGGTCTGCTGATCCAGCCTCGAGCTTTTTAGGGCTTTCAGGAACTCTTTCCTTATTCTTCTTGATTACGGCTGGTGGAGGTGGTGGTGGAGGTGGAATGGAAGGCAAGGGTGGAGGTGGAGGTGGCTTAGAAGGCATCCCGAGCTCTCCTTGTTCTTCGTGGGCTTTCTTGAGTTCGATGAGCTCGGTGCCTTGCTTTTGGAGTTGATCGTGAAGCCACCTCACTTTGTTGTTCAGCTCGATATTTTCCCTCGAAGCTTTTCCGAACTTGACCTCCATTTGAGCCTTAAAATTCTTGAATATTGTTTCCAGGCGTTGGTTGATTTCCTCCTCCATATAACGATGTAAAAGACCTTTATAGACCTTTACTTGGTTCCTAAGAAGGTCTCTTTCCTGTTTTATGCGCCTACTTTGAGCCAGTTTCTTCTTATTCGTCCTACAACCATGGGACTGCGGTGTATTCCTCATGGTCTGTGGTGGCTTATCCTCCTTTGTCTGGGCCTCTTGGAGTTTGTGGAGGAGTTGTTGGCTCGTGCGCCGTTCCTCCTCCAATTCAGCTCGAAGACGCTTATTTTCGTCTTCGGCTGCGACGGCTCTCATGTGTCCGCCTAGGCCAGCCCATTGCTCCCGAAGAGCCTTCAGAGTATTGCCGACGTCGGTAAAGGGTACTTCGTTGATCATTTTCGATGGTCGAAGAGCTATAGGGACGCCGTCTGGTCACTTGGTGGCTGGAAGACCCTACCTGTTCCAGGAGGTTTCCAGTACATCTTAGATATTCGCAGTTACGCCGTGTTGCTCATGTCCCGTATGCCCACTTCCGAATACAAGGCGAATGCCTTCCCTGTTCCCCCTACACGACTTGAAATGTATGCAGGCAGGTATCTTTCAATTCGTTCTTCGTTTCTCTTTCATTATGTCAAATATCATGAAAGACATGACTTTTGAAATGTGTATACTACAAGCAACATTTGAAAAAATATCTGAAAGCTTCTGTATGATGATCTATAATTATCGCTTATAATCGTTGCAGTAGAGTATAAAGACTACCTAAATGGCACATTAGAAGCTGCTTCTATTCATAAAGAATAAAATAACTGAAGAAAGTGGGAGATTTTTCTTTAAGATAGAAGGAAATGGAATGAAATGAAATATTCATTCGTGGGTGCATGCCACGGAGCCACACGGTCGTCAGATTGTTGGCACCGGCTGGCTACGAGTGACAGCCATTTACCCCAGCTGTGGGAGGCACGCGTGGTAAAGATGCCCTTTGGCTTGAGTTTCTCGACAAGTAAAATAATTTGTTTTGGTTTGAGGAATAAAAAAAAAAAAAAGAGAATGATAAAATAAAATAAGAATAACAGCCTCTCTCCCAAAAATATAGAAATAGATAAATAAATAAATAGATAAATAAATAAATGAATAAATAAAGGTTAAATGAATAAATGAAATACGATAAGAGAAAAGGACCCAGAAACAAACACGGGGGTGTTTATTGGTTTACTCTCTTCTTAAAACAAAAACACAGACACAGACACACACAGTGGTAGCGTTTACGGCCGCCACTACGGCGGTCCGGGTTCGAATCCCTCCACGGGCTGAAATAATTTCAGTATCGCTGCGCTGCGAGTCGTTACTCCAACTCTCGTGAGCGGGGATTGAGGGTTGTATGTGCGTGTAAGGTCCCAGCATTATCCATAGATCGGTCATATATGAGCTTTGAGGTCTCTTCCGGGAGGGTAAAAACTGTCGATCACGAGAACAACACGTGATCCAAGACCATGATGGATCACACACAGGCTCGATGGTGTGGCAGTTCCGAGCTGCACCACTATTTCAGTGATCCGTGCTCGAGTCTCGCCCAGGGCTGAAAATTTCAGCATGACTGCACTGCTAGCCGGCACTCGGACTCTGGTGGGCAAGTTGTTGTGTGTATATGTGTGTGCATGTGTGTGTGTGTGTGTGTGTGTGTGTGTGTATGTGTGTGTGTGTGTGTGTGTGTGTGTATGGTCACAACATTGTCCATAGATCGGACCGTATGTGAGATCTGAGCTCTCATCCGGGAGGGTGATAGATGTCGATCATGGGTCCAACACGTGATCCAAGACCATGGTGAATCACACACACACACACACACACACACACACACACACACACACACACACACACACACACACACACACACACACACACACACACACACACACACACACACACAGAACAAGAAAGACCCGCGTGTGTATTTATGTGTTTATGTATATGATTTCATAAACTTGCAAATAAATAAAAAACGGTTTATGAGCGAAACCGTATTGTAAGAGATTACCAAGACGGTGGGAAAGTCAACACATGTACAAATGCCTCCACTTATAAATGTACCACCACAGTGGCTAATATCTTGCAGAGTGCCTCCAGAGGCTTTAGGGCTTAGGTTTACGACATAAATAAGTCGTATACAACTTCAGGGTTTTATCGTATCTTAATTTGTAAAAGAAAAGTAATCAAAATAATACATACATTATGCAGAAAGCACAGGGAAATTAGAGTTCGGAATACTAAACGCTTTCGTGTATTACGATATCCTCAGAGTACTCTGAGGATGTCGTAATTGACGAAAACGTTTGGTATTTCGAACTCTAATTTCCCTGTTTTCTGCATGATCATTTAGTCACGCGTTTTTTGTGATTGTTTTTGACATACATGCATACAGACATACATGCATACATACATACATACATGCATACATACATACATACATATACCAAAGGCTTTTCCCCCTTATTAGGGAAGTAGCCAAACTACAAAGGCATAAAAACCACTCCCACCCATTCCATCCCTAACATATTCTACTCCCCTCCACCCTCTTCCCCTCTTATCTTGGCACCTCCTGAATTACGGGTCATCGACCTGGGCCAGAAGCAATGTCGCAAGACACAGCACATCCACAGCAAGGCCGCTTCATTAAATCGGCGGACCCCCACCTCTCCGTCCCTTCATGCAGAAAATGAGTTAACGTCTGCTTCTACTGTCGCAGTATTGGTAACAGCCGCGTGATATTCGGGGTGTAGTTGAATTTGCACCCAGAATTTTTTTTAAACTTGATCCCTTTATCATGAATTGGTTAATGGAATTATAAGATAATAATTATTAACTCTGACAATAGTATTCGCCCTGGAAAGAAAATCCGCGAGTGGCGAGCCCGTGTGTATAGCTCCTACCAAACTTATCTTGCAAAGTGAAGAAACACATCTGTATATTTTATCTGTATTAATAACAATGGAGATCCGTTCATATGATTTTATCATGCATGTGATAATGTGCGAGTAAATATGTACGTGTCAGTAACCGTGTTTCGCAAATTGATCAACGTAAGCATTTGTAGTTAAATCAGTGGTTGTATCAACGTACGTATACATATACATATATATATATATATATATATATATATATATATACATATATATATATATATATACATATATATATATATATACATATATATATATATACATATATATATATATATAGATAGATAGATAGATAGATAGATATACACCTTTTCGCTAATCCGCACCTGTTATGTCTCTTTTGTTTCCTTTATTTGATTTTCAGGTACGCTGAATGCTCACATATTTTGGTGGCCGAGTTACAGTACACACGTCACAAATAAATTGAATTTTGACTGACATAGTTTTAGCTATGCAAATGTGTATTGGCGTAATGTTGTATTTACGCACATACCAACGCATTAATTGACTACGTACATCGGTACACGTCAACGTAAATTTTGCTGAAGCTTAAGTAACTCAATATCACTTCAATGAGGTAATGTTTACGAGTGACCTTTTCACACACAGGAGGATAGAAATATACGATGTGTTGATACTATATTGATAAGCACAATTACATTGTAGCTACGTTAACATTCTTTGTAACTGTAGTGTACATGTACTCATAAGCGGTTGCTGTGATTCTATCAGAGTGCACACAATCGTGATGTTTTATCGCTGTTCTGATACGATAAAACATTGGATCCTTCATATATATATAAAAATAGTGCAAACAGATCTTTCGTTATCAAATATTTAATACGTTTTACATTATATCTATTTTTAAACAATTTGATCAATGCAAGAACAACCAAAGATATATTTGTTCTGAAATATCTAAGGTAATGTTCGAGTGTCTGAAATTGCAAATGATAAGACGAACTAAACATTTGTTTACTCTGCAACTGAACTTTAGTTTCCCTACAACCTCCACAGGAACGTCGGCCGAACCCGAAGAACAGTTGGAGAAGACTTCTGACTCAAAGAACGAGGCGGCAGCCACGGAGGCCCACAACAAGAAAGATTCGGAACCCGAAGTCGAATGTTTCCAGAAGAAAGAACTGGAGGAACTGAAGCTGATCGCGTCCGAAGCCGTCGTGGATCAGGTGGAACTCCACTGCGCTCTAACTTCCATTTACAACATCCATCTCGTGGAGAGAAAAACGAGGTGAGTGATTGTTTACCAACCCCATCATGTTTGATCAATAATTCAGTACATACTGCATGTATAGTATGTACAGTACGAGTATATATGTGTGTATGTATGTATATATGCGTGACCATAGTAAATACAGTGTTTAGGAAGAAAGTCAAGCATAAGTACACGTGGGAGAGGGTCGTGGATGGAGGGGTGGTAGATAGAGCGTTAATGGACTACATAGTGGTAACCAGGAGTATAGTAGGAAGAATTAGGATGTACATGTTCTAAGGGGAGAGAGTGGGGGAATATCATATAATTTTTTAGTGGAAGCTAAGTTGAAAGTTGAGGATAGATGGAGAAAGAGGAAAAGGACAGAAGGTAGGGAGGTGATTAAAGTGAACTGATTAAATGAGAAAGAAAAGGAGGAGGGGTACAAGGAGAAGCTGAGAGAGGAGTGAAGGATAGAGTAAAACTCGGAGTGGAGGAATGTGGATGATTCAAGGAGGGAGTCACTAGGTGTGCAAAGATGATGTGTGGAACAAGGAGAATAGAAGGAAATAGAAGGAAGGGTAGTGAGTGGTGGGATGATGAAGCAAGGAAATTTGTAGAAGAGAAGAAGCGAGCTTTCACATATTGGCTACAAAATAGGTCGAGAGAATTATATGAGAGGTACAAAGAAAAGAGAAGAACCATAAGATAAAGGAGGCAAAGAGGAGAGCAGATGTGAAATGGGGTAAGAGTATGACAGAATTTTTTGAAAGTAATAAAAAGATGTTTTGGAAAGAAATTAAGAAAGGAAGAGGAGGCGAATCAAGTAGAAGAGAAAAAGTAAAGGGTGCGGAGGGAGAGATGATAATGGAAGAGAAGGCAGTAAGAGGAAGGTGGGCAGAGTATTTTAGGGAGTTGCTAAATGTGAAGGAGGATAGGGAGGGAAAGGTAGTTGCAATGGAAAGCACTAAGAAAAGGACCGTGATTAGTGATGGAAAATGAAGGAGAAATAAAGAAAAATGAGTTGAAGGCAGTTATTAAGATGATGAGAGCAGGCAAGGCACCTGGCTTGGATGGGTGTCACGCAGAATGTCTAAAAAATGAGATACAGTTACGATGGACTGGCTGGTGAGGTTATTTGATGTTTGTTTAAGAGAGGATAGAGTGTCGGAGGACTGGAGGAGTTCCTGTATAGTTTCACTTTACAAGGGAATAGGGGACAAGTGTGAGTGTAGTAGTTTCAGAGGGGTCAGTTTGTTGAGTGTAGTTCGGAAGGCTTATAGAAGGGTTTTGATTGAGAGGATTAGGAGAGGAACAGAGGGAGTAATTGGTGAGGAACAATGAGGGTTTAGGACAGGTAAGGGATGCGTGGATCATATTTTTGTCGTAAGACAGATATGTGACAGAGCTATAGGAAAAGGTAAGGATGTTCTTTTTTATGGATTTGGAAAAGGCCTATGACAGGGTAGACAGGAAGGCACTGTGGGAGGTATTGCAGATATACGGAATAGGAGGAAAATTGTTAAGAGCAGTCAAGAGTTTTTACGAGAATAGTAGAGCTTGTGTTAGAATCAGAAATGGAGAGAGTGGGTGGTTATGTCACCTTGGCTGTTCAATTTATACATGAATAGGGTGGTGCGAGAGGTAAACGAAAGGGTAGTGGGTTGGGGATTGGAGATGGTTAAATAAAATAGAGAAAAGAGGGAGATAAGCCAGCTGTAGTTTGCTGACGACACTGCGCTTGTAGCCTTATCAGAGGAGGAATTGAGGAAGTTGGTGACAGAGATTGGGAAGGTGTGCGAAAGAAGGAAGTTGAGGATAAATGTGGGTAAAAGTAAGGTGATGAGATGTACAAGAAGAGAAAGTGGCAGCAGATTGGAAATGAGTATTAAGGTAGAGAGACTGGAGGAAGTAGATAGTTAGATACTTAGGTACGAATGTGGCGGAAAAGGAGTGGAGATGGAGGTAGAATGTAGATTGAGAGAAGCAAGCAAATGCCTTGGTGGATTAAAAAGTGTAATGAGAAATGGACATTTGGTAATGGATGCTAAGAGGAAATTGTATGAAGGAGTGATTGTGCCCGACAGCACTGTATGGGTCTGAAACATGGAACATATGAGAGGAAGAGAGGAGTTTGAAATTGTTTGAGTTGAGGTGCCTGAGAAGTATGAAAGGGGTTACTAGGTTGGATAGAGTGAAAAACGAGGAGGTGAGGAGGAGAACGGGAGTGGAAAGGGGGCTGGGAGATAGGGTTGATGAAAGAGTATTGGGATGGCTTGGACACATGGAAAGAATGAGTGAAGAAAGATAGTAACGGAAGTGTGGAAGGCAGAGGTGGGAGGAGTGAACATGAGGAGGCGACCAAGGATGAGATGGATGGATGGAGTAAAAGGGGCATTGGGAAAGAGGGGAATGTCTGTGGGGGAAGGACGGAAGAAGACAGAAGATAGGGGTGAATGGAGAATGGTTGTGTATGAATGATGCTGTGATACATGAGGGGAAGTGGATGGGGGATAGGGGTGAAAGAGTATGTATGAAAAATAAATTGACGCAGCCCGAAGGGATTTCTCTCCCTCTTCTCCACATCTGCATGAGAAGACGGAGAGGGGGGGGGATCGCCGATTTAATGAAGCGGTTTTGCTGTGGATGTGCTGTGTGTCTTGCGACAGTGTTTCTGACCCAGGCAGTGGACAAGATGACGGGATGACCCGTCATCTAAGAGGAGCCAAGAAAAGAGGGAGGGAGGGGGTGGATGGTGGTGGACTGTGTGGCGATGGAATGGGTGGGAGTGGTTTTTATGACTTTGTTTTTTGACTACCTACCATGTAAAGGGAAAAATCATTTGGTATATATATATATACATATATATATATATATATATATATATATATGTGTGTGTGTGTGTGTGTGTGTGTGTGTGTGTGTGTGTGTGTGTGTGTGTGTGTGTGTGTGTGTGTGTGTGTGTGTGTGTGTGTGTGTGTGTATGTGTATATGCATATGTATTTATGTACTCACTAAACTCAACATCCCATTCTCATGCAGTGGGAAGTGAGAAACCCTTGTTACGGCAAAACCCTGTCAATAGCGGCAAGCAGCTGGGGGATTTGAGGCCGATGTTGGTTCACCTCCACGCACCGTGTCGGGGGAATCGAACTCACGACCACTTGCTCGTGAAATTTTGTACGCCCTCCCGTGAATCTCACTAGGAAGAAACTGGGCTGTAGTGTGTGTAGCATTAACGTGTGTCTGTGTGTCACCACTATATTCGGAGCAAGGAGAAATGACCGATAAGGCGGGATTAGGAGATTTCCTGGTGTACACATGGGCATCCATGGCGAGAATGTGCGTGTGGATGCAATGTTTTCTGAATGCAGTGTGAGGGGGGCAGGGCCAGAGATTAGATGTAGCGGCAACGTCGCTCTCTCTTTTCCATATGCCATGTCTAGACTCGAAGAATAGAAAACCTTTGTATAGAAAACATTGCTTTGATTTTTACCTCAGTGGTGGTGTGTGACAAAAATTATAATATAATCATATGTGGCAACATTATAAAATTATAAAATAGAATTATAAAATAAATCAAAATTATAAAATAATTACATGTGGCACCACAGGGG
>NC_134819.1:25749366-25814366 GCF_046742065.1 Oratosquilla oratoria
CCATTCGCGCCGTGGCTGAAGCAGCACGTTCATCGTCCCCGGTCTGGCACGAGGATGAATGGACATCGAGGCCCTGGTTGTCGCCATACATGAGCAATGTAAGTCAGTATTGTGTACTGTACGATTTTCCATAGCAAATATACTCAGTGTCCAGCATTGTAGAGAATGATAAGTGTCGTCCTGCATGAGCAGTGTAAGTTGGTGCACATTTATGATTTAATGCTAATAATCTGGTCAACATTGTTGATAACCAGAAATTACATTTTGTATTGCACATCGTTATTTGCATGTATAGCAAGTGCGTGTTCGTATGTATGCGTGAAACATGTATATATAATAGACTGTGTTACATCTTTAGTGGAATAAACATATATTTATATATCAAAAAGTTTCTTCCCTTTCTCAAGGGAGATAGCCAGGAAAAAAAGGCATGTAGCCATGTACACACCCTCACCTCTTTCTTCACCCATCCACAGTGGCGGCGCCAGGGGGGTGGGGGGGGCCTTTAGCCCCCTCAAAAAAGTGTCCAGCCCCCCCATTAGCCCCCCCAACTGAAATGAGCAAATTGAAAATTTAAAACACTCATTGAAATAATTTTATAAAGTGGAATTTTTAATTGCCAGGGCTAAAGATTTGTCAGTCATCGGTGCTAGCCCAACCATTAACCCCCTCCCTTTCTGAAATGAGGATAATATATGTGTATTATCATATTACTATTAGCCCCCCCAAAAATTTGCTCAGCCCCCCCTTAGCCTCCCCAACTAAAAATTCCTGGCGCCGCCACTGCCCATCCAATACTTTTTTTAACATTACTTGGCTCCTTGTGGATAAAAGACCATCCCATCCTGGGTCAGAGGCAATGCTGCAAGACACAGCACCTCCCCAGCAAGGCCTGGCAGCTGAAGCTGTTTAACTTCATAAACTAGATATAGTAACATTTTAGAATGGCTTCAGAAACCTCTAGATGAGTTGCCAGGATATCATACCATAGCTATTTCGAAGGGACATTGATGCCAGTAACACTATTTTAAGAAAATATATAAAAATATACAAGTATACAACATGAGTTATTTCCAATACCCCATTTACAAAATTATCACTAGTAAGGTAGTTGGTATATTGACGTCAACTCACAAAGAACAAGTTCAGAGCAAATGGTAAGATGTAGCACACGGATATAGATAATAGAGGTATCACACTTGCAATACACACTAGCAAGCCACCACCTCCTGATTACTATCAGTGACTACTGTCCAATTAAACTCGGTCAAAACAATTGTGACATATTTGTCATACAAACTTTACATCACAGCTAGAATCCATCCAAGAGGTGCTAAGGTGGGAGGGAGGGTGGAGGGGAGTGGAATATGTAGGGGATGGAATAGGTGGGAGTGGTTTCTATGCCTTTTTCTTTTTGGCTACCCCCATGTAAGGGGGAAAAAAGCCTTTGGTATATGTGTGTATAGAGTCCACTTACTAAAAGTCATTGATTGACGACTTGAAGAGGCATCTCAACATCTTTGGTACCAAGTACCTTAGGAGACTCGTGGGTATCACTGGAATTTATTTGTATAAGACCAGAAACTATTCAGTGAGACTGAGCCTAGATCTGTCGCCAGCATAACAATGTGTGACATTTTTTGCTCCCCAGTTCTAAGTGTTATTTCCTGGTTTGCTCTATCCCATTATTATGAAAAAACATTATCATTTAATCAGAAGTTTGGGTTTGTGATCAGGACTAATATAGAAATTTTCATATTTTTCAATATTTTTTTTAATTGGTTCATATAATTGACAAAGTATATATTTATTTTATGACAAGTTTATCAAAAACAAACTAGTTATAAAGAAACTTAAAGTCAGAAATGACTGAATTTCCTGGACTTAGTTGTAGTCCAGGGCGCACTCCTGCACCAGCCCCCTGATCCCCCATCATTTTCTCATTGTAGTGGCCCTGATACCTCTGCTCTCTCTTCACATCTTGTTAGAATCACTCTCCTTGTTCTTCTCAGTAGTTCAGGTGAGTGTCCAGCATGTGAAGTTTAAGGGACATCCTGCATCCCATGGCTCCAAAACCCTAAACCAGATCCTGCAACAACAGCTGATAGTTTTCAGTTCTGTGGATGGCCAGGAAGCCCTTGACAACTGCTTTGAAATGGTTCTATGATCTCTCAATCTTACTGAGCTTATTGAAGAACTAGGTAGACTCAAGCACCTTTATCTGAGGTCCAACAACACTCCTCCCTTTGATTTTGGCCTCGGATAACTTGGGGAAGAACTTGAAGTACTTAAGTGGTTGCTTCCTGGTTGAGAGCCTTCACAAACTGCTTCATCAACCCCCAACTTAATGTGCAGTGGTGCATGAGCACAATCCTGGGATCAACCAGTGGCTCCCAACTACAAATTCTGTTCACTGCTCCCAGTTCTTCGTGTTGTAGTGGTCAGAGGTGGCTCTGCTGCCCCAAAGGCAGAGGAAGCATTGGAATTTAATAAAGCCTCCCTGGAGACCAAGGAGGAAAGACACCATTTTAAGTGTCCAGTGATTTCCCAATTTTTCTAGTTGTATTGCATAGCTTGCAGGAGGACTTTCACACTGTAGTAGTCTTCCTTCAGGCAGACTGAATGGGCTAGGAGCAGCGTTGGGAACTTGTGGTAGAGCTGTACATGAAGAGCCACCACTCCTTGGGCACAAACGGCACCCTAATAACATCATAGTCCAGTCACATCATGAGGCAGAGACCATCCCTAAGAGTGTAAAAGCCTGAGAAAGGTTCATGCCAACTTCCCTGACTTGTCATGTGGACCTTCTCCTTGACCAAGTTCCATTGGTTCATCCCAGAGATGAATAGCTGCATTGGACTTGGTCAGACCCACATCCTTGACAAAGTCATTTACTTCTTTTTGATTTGGGAAGTTAGGAACTTTCTCTGGTACCTCGGGGAGGTAAGTTAAGTCCTCGGCATCCATCTCCTCTTCATCAAAATATTTGTCTTGGACTTCACTTGGAGCAGGTGGCACTGGCACAGAATATCTGAAGCAGTGAGGAATTGGAGCAATTGATGATGGGAGATCTGGGTAATGCACAACAGCAGCATTCATTCCTTTCTGCCATTTGCTAACATCCACCATGCAAAAAAAAAAGTAGTTTGTGGAGTAGTCTGTTGGGTCTAGCCAGACCAATGGGTTGGAGAATTTCAGGGACCTTTTTTGCACCTCGCAGCCATCCTTTCAGCATCTTCTTGTTGTTCACAACAGCAGTGAGGAGCCCGTGGCCTGTCCTGATCCCCAACTGGCATCCCAAAGTATTTCTGGTAGGCTTCACAAACCTTCAACGTTTCCAAGGAGAATTTTTTGCCTATATACTCTCCACATATATAACAGAAGGAGTCGGGGGGGGGGGGGTTGGCAACCCCTTGAAACCATCTGAAAATATAGAAATATGTGCACTCAAAAAATATGGATCTCAGATCTGAAAGTATGATTTATAAACATGGTAAATGATCATACACATATAAGATAAGTAGGGTACTTCTGGCTATAGTTATCAAATTTTGAAAGAGTTTTAGCACCAAATTCCACCAATTACACTCAAAATGACAAATTGCTGTTACTGCAATTCTAAAATTTTATCAAGTTAAATGCTAGTGGCTAGTCTAGAAATTTTACAAAAAATTGTAACTATTTAATAGCATTTTTTCTATTTATTTGGAACCTAAGTAACAGTGATTACAAGCCAGGAACAGATTATTCTTCTTGTTCTTATTTTTCTCGTTATTCTTGTTGTTTATCTTATTCTTCTTCGTTATTGCCATTATCATCTTCATCATCGTTGTCGTTGTGTAATTCGTGTATGTCAACTTCGGTTCTGAGCATGTGGCATTTTAATCTGATGTTTATCTCGCTCCACAAGTGACAACCCTTGGTGGAAGAAATGAAGGGAACATCCAAAGAATTCATGATTAAGGCAGATGACTGATCCTGCTGAGAGTTGTTTGGAATGAGAAGGGTAACTGCATGGGGACTTCACCAGGAAAATTATGGGGATTAGTGTCATTGTGTGAGTGAAGTGATGTCTACTGATGCCACATCCTCACCTTGGTGTATGCTCCCAGTTGATGATGGACACAAACAGGACTGGAAATTCCCTCAATCTTGTGCTGTGTTGCATGCCATTATTACATAAACCTGCATACCGGAAAGTAAGTTACACAATCAGGTTATTGCTGTCAAGCCATAACATACAGGTGTTTTTATTTATAATGGACCACAGGAGCAAAGTTGATAGAATCTATCAGATATTATGAAATAGGAAATATGGGAACGTGTAATCAGACCAGGCAGCCTCCTTGAGGTCCACCTCATGGTGTAGGTAAGGTTGTTTTGAACTGCTCTTGGCAGAAGCTGGTAAAGAGTACTTCCAGGGATTCCTTACATTTGGTAGTCCATCCTCCTTCTGTAGCCTTGGTGTCACCACTTGAAGGCACATGGTCTACAAATTCTTATCATTGAGTAATTCATAGGTTAAACTGGTAGTCGTAGGCATGGCCTTGTTTTTCCAGGGTCCACAGGTCTTGCAAGAGAACCAGAGCAATGGATTGATTGTAATAAGAGATGAAAGGTGAATTACATGGGATACAAGAACAATGGTTTGTGCTGCTAGCCCCACTTTTAAAAAAGTGCTGGTGACTTGAAGTATGATTTAAAACTTAGTGGGCATGTGTGAACAAATAATAGGACCTCTAGGATCATGGGGATAGAATAGCAGGGAAGTATTTCTTTCAACCCTTCTTGTCTAGCTTTCATCACATGATAGGAGAGGAAATGGAAGGGAAAAGGTTATAAATAAGCACTTATGCAGAATTAGTTATGCTTTGTATCACCATTATCATTTACTATATATATTGCTTCCTTTCAGCATGAAAAGTTCCTCACATCATTTCCTTGCCTGAATCCTTTGTCAAGCCAGGTAAGTTTTTATAGTGAGCACATGTTATATTTACCTTTGTCATATATTTTCCATGACTGCTATATCTCAGTGTTAATGCTGAAACTAATCAACATAATTCTTGGAAAGATCATGCTGACAGCACTGAGTTTGAGGAAGTTGTTGACTCTTGAATTGGATGAGCTTTTAGAGGCATTGCCGTGGATCCCTTCGCACATAGTCAAGGCAAGTAATTGCAGCTCAGAATGAATAGTATATATATATATGTGTGTGTGTGTGTGTGTGTGTGTAAATATAATATGTACACACTTGACCTTCCATTTAACAGAGCCCGATGCAATGGATCCTCAATTTAGCAGACAAAAAATCCCATCTGTTATGAAGCCAGATGATAGCCCAATTGTCTGTTGCTGCATACAGTTGTCTGATCAAAGTCATTCATCTGGTGCTGTGCAATACTTAACAAGGATACATCAACCTATACATGCACTATGCCACCCAAGAAAGAACTTTATTTCTGTTTATTTCATACTTACCTGTTGTTTGTGTTAAAACTAATCTATAATTCAATATTACCAAATTATTTTTCAGGCACAGTAAAAGAAAGCAATAAATGTATACCATACCAAATTGCCAACAAGTCATTTGTCTAATATTTGCTGATCCAGTCTGTTCTTGTTACATTTGATAAGAACAGACCAGTCCTTGCATGTATTTGTCCGTTAAATGGAAGGTGAGTGTGTGCGTGTGTGTGTATGTATGTATGTATGTATAAATGTATTTATTTACCTAGTTGTATCTTATGGGAAGGGGAGCTATGCCCGTGGTGTCCCATCCCTGTATCTCGCCATATCTAATTTGCTCTTAAATTCTTGTATTGTTTTTGTACACTATTGTTTTGTCTAGTATATTCATACAGCCACCACTGTGGGGAAAGCTATTTTTTTTTTTTTCTCTCTCTCTCTCTCCAGGTCTTTTATAACTGTCCTTTTTGAGTTTCCTTCAATGTCCTTGTTTCTCTTATCCCAATTTAGTAAGTACAGACGCTCCTCTACTTACGTTCATTCGTTTTACGTTTTTTTTATTTTACGTTTGAACGGACTGTAGAAAAAAAAATTTGGGGTGATTTTTGAGTTTAGCGCACTCTCCGTAGTACGAGACGTTCAAACGATACTTACGCATGATGCTGTGCCCATTGTTTACGTGGCACAAACGACAGACTGAACGTGCCTTGCCTCCTACTCCTCCTCCTTCTCCACCATCTCACTTTGTTGCTTGAATTTAATTTATTTGAAATTAATGTTATTTTTTTACAGTGTTATGTTTATAATTCATGATTTAGGGGTATTTTATAAGATACGGTAATAGAATTTATGGATGTATAGTACAGTATGAACGGTCATACATTACTGGAACGTACAGTAACAACTTACGTTCATTTTCACATTACGTTCAGCCGTTCGGAACTTAACTAAGACGTAAGTTGAGGAGCATCTGTAATCTCTATTGAGGACTTCCACACCTCTCATAATTCTTTAGGTGGTCAACAAGTCACCTCTGTTTGTTCCAGAGGTGGTAGTTCTAGTTTTGACAATCTTTCTTCATACAACATTTTTGATAGTGTTGGGCCATATATCTGTAACATTCTCTATAAAACTTCTCTGCTTCTCGCCATGCACTTTCTCCAAGTCCGCAAGTGTTCAGAAAAATGTCCAAACCTTTTTGCTAAATACGTTTTACCTATTTGTATTGATATGTTTTAACATCACAAACTCCTCCCATCAGAAGGCTAGGATGGTGTCCCTCACAGAAGACTTTGTAGTGTGTAATTTAATGAACCATGCCCTTGGTTCAACTTTGTCAGTGGCAGGATTTGAACTGCCATACCCTTGACCTTTGCCACAAGTAATGACGCCCTAATCCACTTCCTTATTTATCTTACCATAGAAATTTACCTGTGCACCCTATCCTCTCTTTATCATACACCACTCTTCTCCAGTTATTGGTGTTGTTCCCCTCCTAATCCTTTGAATCAACACATCCATACACCTTACCAGCCACATTTTAATGATTTTTCCTTTACCCAAAACACCCATACTTGACTCCCTCCTCCTTGTATAGTGGGGCTGTGTATGCAGTAATCCAGTCTACCTGTACATTTCCATCCCATAGACAAGGATTGGCCCACATCCTAATACTTCATCAATTGTCAGACATTTTGCATGATATCCATCCAGTCAATTGTACTTACTCGCACTTGGCCTTCGAGCCAAAAACTCCATAAATCAATCAATTGTACTTACTCTTTCCTCTTACTAATAACAGTGAATTTCATAGTATTTCCCACTTCCAGTCAAAACCTACCTGTCCTCTACATTCAGCAATTCTGAAATAAATTGCCCATCACCCTCTCACAGCCTCCTTTTCCATTAACAATTGTCTATCAGCTTCTATAACTCTTTTTTCTTTATTTTCTTCTTCATGCTTTTTTTCCTTTTTTTTTTTTCAAACAGTCTTGGCACCCTTGCTTTACACTTTAGTTCCATCTATATGCTTCCTTATTTCTTCTTTGCAACCATTCCTCATATTCAGAAAAATGGTACCTATGAAAAATAATTTTGTTCTTGTAAGTTCTACGTGTAATGAGGAATAGACATTTGGGAATGGATGCGAAGAGGAGACTGTATGAAGGAGTGATTGTGCCAACAGCACTGTATGGGGCAGAAACGTGGAACATAAGAGAAGAAGAGAGAAGGAGTTTGAATGTGTTTGAGATGAGGTGTCTGAGAAGTATGGTGGGGGTTACTAGGCAGGATAGAGTGAGAAATGAGGAGGTGAGGAGGAGAACAGGGGTGTAAAAGGATTTGGGAGATAGGGTTGATGAAAGAATATTAGGATGGTTTGGACACATGGAAAGAATGAGTGAAGAAAGACTAGTAAAAGAGGTATGGAAGGCAGATGTGGAGGGAGTGAACATGAGGGGACGTCCTAGGATGAGGTGGATGGATGGGGTGAAGGGGGCTTTGGGGAAGAGGGGAATGTCTGTTAAGGAAGGGAGAGGACGGAAGACAGAGGTGAGTGGAGAATGGTTGTATATGGATGATGTGATTGCATGAGGAGGAATGGGCGGGGGGGGTGGGGTAGTATGTGTGAGTAAATTTTGACGCAGCCCGAAGGGATTTCTCCCCGTCCTCTCCTTATATGCAAGGGGGGACGGGGAGGGGGGGTCGCCGATTGGATGAAGCGGCCTTGCTGTGGATGTGCTGTGTCTTGCGACACTGCTTCTGACCCAGGGCGGTGGGCAGGGTGCAGGGATGACCCGTCATCCAGGAGGTGCTCAGATGAGAGGGAGGGTGTGGAGTGTATGTAGGGATGAAATGGGTGGGAGTGTTTTTATGCCTTTCCCTTTTTGGCTACCTCCCTTGGAAGGGGGAAAAAGCCTTGGTATATGTATGTATGTATGAAAGTTCTACGTTACATTGGAGATAGTCGAAGAAAATGGAGAAAATGAGAGATGAGCCAGTTATTGTTTGCTGACGACACTACATAGGATCAGAGAAGGGGTTAAGGTAGTGACAGAGTTTGAGGTGTGCGAAAGAAGGAAATTGAAGATAGATGTGGGTAAAAGTAAGGTCATAAGATGTACAAGGGGAGAGGATGCCAGTAAACTGGGAGTATTAAAGTAAAGACTTGAGGAAGTGGATAGCATTAGATACTTGGGGGCAAATGTAACAGGAAAGGGAGGAGTGGAAGTGGAGGTAGAATGTAGATTGAGAGAAGCAAGTAAATGGCATGGAGGATTAGAAAGTGTAATGAGAATTAAAACGTTTGGGAATGGATGCTAAGAGGAGATTATATGAAGGGGTGATTGTACCGACAGCACTACCTATATGGGGCAGAAACACAGAACACAAGGAAGAGTTTAAATGTGTTTGAGAAGAGATGCCTGAGAAGTATGGTAGGGGTTACTAGGCTGGATAGAGTGAGAAACAAGGTGGTGAGGAGGAGAGTGGGGGTGGAAAGAATTGGTGGACAAGGTTGATGAAAGAGTATTGGGATGGTTTGGACACCTGGAAAGAGGTGAGGAGAGAGTGAACATGAGGGGCGACCAAAGACGAGATGGATGGATGGGGTAAAAGCAGCATTGAGAATGTCTGCTGAGGAAGGGAGAAGCTAGAAGATGGGGTGAATGGAAAATGGTTGTGTATGGATGACTCTGCAGCATGGAAGGGAGTGGGTGGGGGATGGGAGGGGTGAGGGAGTATGTGTGAATGATATTTTGACACAGCCTGAAGGGATTTCTCCCAATCTTCTCTCTCTCTCTCTCTTTTATGTATATATATATATATATATATATATATATATATATATATATATATATATATATATATATATATATATATATATATATATATATATATATATATATATGAATGATGGGATGGAGAGGGGTGGAGTCACCAATTAAATGAAGCGGCCTTACTGTGGATGTGCTGTCTTACTGCATTGCTTCTGACCCAGGGCAGTGGACGAGATACTAGGATGACCCGTCATCCAGGAGGAGCCAAGAAGAGGGAGGGGTGGTGAATGGGTGTGGAGTATGTGGGGATGAAATGGGTGGAAGTGGATTTATGCTTTTGTAAAGGGAAAAAAGCCCTTGGTATATGTAAGTTCTACATTAGAAACATTTGTTTGAAAAGCATTTTAAAATTAAACTTTATCAATAAGAATGATACTTTTAAGTTTTGGTGAATATTATTTCGCTTTCTTTTTCTCCACACTTCCTTTCAGATGTTTTATGAAAGTGTCAATAAAGGTCAGAAAAGAAAGGCAGACATCGAGGAGAGTGCTCCTACTCCCTCTAAGAAAACAGTTTTCGAAAACTCTCTTCCAACTCCAAAGAAAACTCCCACCTTCCACTTGAATCCTCGCCCATCATGTGCAGCTCCATCAGAACCAAATTTATTAGACTTTAGTGTACCAGATTACACATACTCAGGTTTCTCCTTTCCCATAACTGAATCTGCTGGATGCAGCAGTGCATTTGACGGGTCTACACTTGATGGCCACACATTTAATGAACCTGAATTTCACCAGGATCCCTCTGGACCACCTGCCATTTCTGCACAGCCCTACTCAAAAGATCACACACCCTCAATTTCAGTTGAAGGGAATGCATTTAATTTTAGTTTTCACAGGGAAATCAATCCAACTACTATTCTGCCTTCAGCTTCCATGATCCAACCTTCTTTGTTTGTCAACAACCAAAGCTATTATGGAGTAGATCACAGTCGACCTTACGAGGAATTTTCAGGATTTCCTCCTCAAGTGGGCTCTGAATTAATGGAGTACTCTGACACTACAAATTGCCTCAACTATGCAGATAATCCAGTACTTCACATCATTCCTGAAAACGTTTCCATAGGTCATAACTGGCCTGTAACTGTATCACCCTACTTCGGAAATCAGGCCGAGCCAGGTGACTCTAACCCAACCTTGGGAAGCATAAACAATGAAGTACAAGTGAATTTCCTGCAAGAAACTCAGGTTTGTTCTTCATTATACCCACCCACAATTGATCCTCTTCCAAATATTAGACATTTTGGAGACTGTTTTGAAGAAAACATAGTAAGGGAGCAAACATATGACAGGGGTCAGTTTGTTCCTTTTGAAGGATCAAGCAACACAGAAAATTTTGTCTTGTATCATACAGACCTGTCAGCTAACAATGTGTAGTTCCTCTAGATGCAGTGTTTAATCTAAAAAAAAAAGACTAAATAAATAATTTGAGAATTTATATTTAGATTGAAGTGCAAAATTGATGGTGTATTCTGCTTGGTCCATTAGTGTTGACCCACTTCCAACTGCAGCTCAAATAAATCAGTCCAGACAGACAACTTCATTTCTAAAAGGATTACAATTAAATGATAAGGTGTATAATGTTATTTAGATGGTATTGAAACCCCTTTTAGTTGTAGTTTTCAGCTGACACAAGATAACTGTTGTCTCGGGTTCCACTGACTGAAAACCCACAGATCCATAACTGTCAACAATGGTCCTCAGACCCTCCCATAGGCATTGGGAAAAAATTGTTGGCTGTTGTCTGTGTTTTGTTAGTGTTCTTATGTCATCAGTTGACAGGAGGAAGAAGAGACAAAGCCTCTATTTACCATCTTTTCTTGTGTGAAAAAGTGGCTGTAAGACAGTCGAAGGAGATGGAGGAAATTTTTGGGTTTGGTACAGAAACATTGTACCAACTCAGGGCTGCAACCTCCAGGTAGAGATAAGGGTGTTGAAAGGATCTGAAGAGTGGCATGTGGTGTCCGTTTTGTAGGACCACCACAAGCAGACTCCCATCATTGGTCCCACAAATCAAGATGTATCAAGAGTACTAAATTGATACAGAAGGTATGCACTGCTAAAGTTGTTATCTTTGCCAATTGCCTTGTGAATAACCCCATGCATTTATTTCATTAGACATTTTATTCCAATCATCAAATTCATTTATTTTAATCTACCCTTATCAGAATGTTATTTTGTGGAAATAAAGGAATTTATGCATGGATCTTTTGCTATAATTTTCATATTTGTTTACAATAGACCCAATCCTTTTATATTGGTTACACACGTGATGAGAATAAGGACATTGTTGGCAAGTCCAGTGCTGGTGTGTTGAGACTAGAATTACATAGAAAATTGGCTGCTTCTTGGGCTCTATTCACAGGTCCTCTACCCAAGTTATACTCTGGTTATTGTCTTTGTTCTGCCAGTGTTGAAGTTTATAAAGATATGCTTGGTCATGTGTGAAGCGATGTGACACCAAATGTAAACGATGTTACTATGACATCAGATTCACGACATAATTTTCTTTAACTTACAGGAATCACAGGGCTGTAATTTCTGGGGGAGGAGGTGGGGCTATAGCCCTCTCCCAGTGTTATTCACATATTCATATTCTGATTCACAATATCCATATTGAATAGTGTAAACAAAGAAATTTATTGTGAATATATGTTCTGACTATTCTTTCTCTAAACAAATGTCATAATCACACCCAAACTTGATCCACGGTGTATAGGAACTGTGGAAATATTTTTCATTGTTTCAACAATATGGTCCTGTAATAGCCATTGTTTAGGGGCAACTGCATATTAAATTATTTATGGTTTAATTGATGTACTATCATCAGCAGTTACAACTGGGACACTGGTTGGACAGTGGCTGATGGTGGATAGTAGGTGTGGCACCTGTGTATTGTTTACACAGTAGTGATATAATGTGAATGGGTCAGTTCCTGTAATTGATTTAAGCACATTAAGTCTAGGTGTGCATTTTATCCTCATGTTTGTGATGTGTTGTTTGAATGACATGGATGTATTGTATGTTACGCCAAGAATCTTGGATGTGTGTGTGTGGTATGAGTGTTGTTGATAAAGAAGTGTGATATGTGTTTGTGTTCTACTGTCCAATTGGTGAGAAGTGTGGCTGTAGATTTGGTTGGGGCTTTTTGAGCCTATATTGAACCAGGTGTTTTGTGTAGAGGTATGGTTATAGTATTTCTGCAGCTCTGGGTTAGTGTGTGCATGTAATTGTCATCTGCATAAGAACTGTATTTCTGAGGTGTCTGTGGGTATATCATGCATGTATGGTGGTGAGCCAGCTGTTGTTTGCAGACGACACTGCGCTTGTGGCAGGATCGGAGGAGGGATTGAGGAAGTTGGTGGCAGAGTTTGGGAGAGTATGTGATAGAAGAAAGCTAAAGATAAATGTGGGTAAAAGTAAGGTGATGAGATGTACAATGGGTGAAAGTGGCAGTAGACTGGAAGTGAGCATTAACCCTTCCATATGGTGCCGCATACGTAGGCGGCATGAGGAGGAAGTGGATACGCGAGGCTGCCATATCGGCATCTTGATTATATTTATTGTAGTTGCCCCTGCGTAATGACACTCTCTAAACCAGTGGTTCCCAAACTTTTTTCTGTCATTTCCCCCTGCACCCAGATCAACTATCCAGATTTCCCCCTTCATGTGTAGCAGGGAAAGAGTAGTTAAAATACACTGTGACTATTTACTAATTTATTTTTCAAATGTACAAATATACTGATAAACAGGCATTCTCTCTGACATGAGAAAACCCATCAGAGATTTTTTTTTAGTTAGTAGGTAGTGTAATTATTTCCCCCTGGTAGCTTCAAATTTCCCCCCAGGTGGAAATTTCCCCCAGTTTGGGAACCACTGCTCTAAACTGTCTTCATCACATTTTCTATGGTTATCAATATTCATGGGGGAAAGAGAGAACGATCGATATAAGCGGTGACTATATTTTATGATGCGAGTATTATTACGACACATCATACGTCTAGCAGGTAATGCTGCCGGTGAAATTTTGGTCCATACTGAAGAGGTCACCTCAACCAACAAAGTTGGAAAGGAGTTGGAGATTTAGTTACAGAGATATCTTTATAATATTTTCATGTTTGAGTATTTTTTTAGAACAAGACAAAGTTTATGTAAATTTTGTCCAAGTAGTAGATGAACAAAAGGATGGCCCTAAGGTGGGTAACCAAGCAAGATTGCATTTTAGCTACATTGGTTTTAAGTAATATAGTGTTTTGATGCAATAATTTAAAGTACAATTACTAATGAATGGGGAAGATTGGAATGGTAGATTCTAAGGAGAAGGCAGAAGGAAGGAAAGATACTTGCTTTAAGATTTAACTAGAGAATTTGATAAATGGTTTGGTTACAAGTTTGGACTTGAAATATGTATTAGGAAGGTTGATTTATGAAAATACAGCATTCAGCAAATGTTATGGATCTGTACTCTGTGCAAGTCAAATAACCTAAGATGGTAGATGATCTGCAGGAGGCAGTGAATAGTTGAATTTGCCCCCATATTAAATTGACTGAGCTTTCTAGTACGAGTACTGATGAGAATCACAATACAGAGGTATTGAAAGACATTCCCATTATTGATACAAGGATTTCACAGATTGGCAACCTTGTGGTTGATTTTCCAAATGAGAAGTATACTGGTATACCATTCCAATCTTCCCCATTCATTAGTAATTGTACTTTAAATTATTGCATCAAACACTATATTACTTAAAACCAATGTAGCTAAAATGCAATCTTGCTTGGTTACCCACCTTAGGGCCATCCTTTTGTTCATCTACTACTTGGACAAAATTTACATAAACTTTGTCTTGTTCTAAAAAAAATACTCAAACATGAAAATATTATAAAGATATCTCTATAACTAAATCTCCAACTCCTTTCCTAACTTTGTTGGTTGAGGTGACCTCTTCAGTACGGACCAAAATTTCACCGGCAGCATTACCTGCTAGACGTACGATGTGTCATAATAATACTCGCATCATAAAATATGGTCACCGCTTATATCGATCGTTCTCTCTATCACCCGTGAATATTGATAACCATAGAAAATGTGATGAAGACAGTTTAGAGCAGTGGTTCCCAAACTGGGGGAAATTTCCACCTGGGGGGGAAATTTGAAGCTACCAGGGGTAAATAATGACACTACCTACTAACTAAAAAAATCTCTGGATTTTCTCATGTCTGAGAGAGAGAGAATGCCTGTTTATCAGTATATTTGTACATTTGAAAAATAAATTAGTAAATAGTCACAGTGTATTTTAACTACTCTTTCCCTGCTACACATGAAGGGGGAAATCTGGATAGTTGACCTGGGTGCAGGGGGAAATGATAAAAAAAGTTTGGGAACCACTGGTTTAGAGTATGTCATTACGCAGGGGCAACTACAATAAATATAATCAAGACGCCGATATGGCAGCCTTGCGTATCCACTTACTCCTCATGCCGCCTACGTATGCGGCACCATATGGAAGGGGTTAAGGGAGAGCGACTGGAGGAAGTGGATAGTTTTAGATACTTGGGTGCAAATGTGGCAGGGAAAGTGGAGGTAGAATGTAGATTGAGAGAAGCGAGTAAATGCCTTGGTGGATTAAAGAGTGTAATGAGGAATAGATATTTGGGAATGGATGCTAAGAGGAGACTGTATGAAGGAGTGATTGTGCCAACAGCACTGTATGGGGCAGAAACATGGAACATAAGAGGAGTTTGACTGTGTTTGAGATGAGGTGTCTGAGAAGTATGATGGGGGTTACTAGGCTAGATAGTGAGAAATGAGGTGAGGAGGAGAATAGGGGTGGAAAAGGAGCTGGGAGATAGGGTTGATGAAAGAATATTAGGATGGTTTGGACACATGGAAAGAATGAGTGAAGAAAGACTAGTAAAAGAGGTGTGGGAGGCAGATGTGGAGAGAGTGAAAAGAGGTGTGGAAGGCAGATGTGGAGGGAGTGAACATGAGGGGACGTCCTAGGATGAGGTGGATGGATGGGGTGAAGGGGGCTTTGGGAAAGAGGGGAATGTCTGTTGAGGAAGGACGGGAGAGGGCAGAAGACAGGGGTGAATGGAGAATGGTTGTATATGGATAATGATGTGATTTCATGAGGTGGAATGGGTGGGGGGATAGGGGGTGGGGTAGTATGTGTGAGCAAAATTTGATGCAGCCCGAAGGGATTTCTCCCCGTCCTCTCATTTTATGCAATGGGGGGACGGAGAGGGGGGGCCGCCGATTTAATGAAGCGGCCTTGCTGTGGATGTGCTGTGTCTTGCGACACTGCTTCTGACCCAGGGCAGTGGACAAGGTGCAGGGATGACCCGTCATCTAGGAGGTGCTAAGATAAGAGGGAGGGTGGAGGGGTGTGGAGTGTATTCAGGGATGGAATGAGTGGGAATGATTTTATGCCTTTTTCTTTTTGGCTACCCCCCTTATAAGGGGGAAAAAGCCTCGGTATATGTATATATGTATGGATTAAACAGTATGGGGGATAGAACTGACCCCTGTGGTATGCCATTCTTAAACTTTGTGGTATACAATGTTTGGTCATTATATGACGCAGGTATACCTGTCAGATAATTTGCCAGTCATCTTTTGGTATTATTGTGCACGTCTTATGTAGTATATTTTGTTTGAGATTGTGACGGGATGGTGTCAAAAACTTTACTAATGTCTAGGGTTATGAAAAGTGTTCTGTGTGGGGGCTTATCTGAATTGCTGTCATTGAAAGCTTTTTGAGAGGTTCATAAGTGTGTTTATAGTGTAGTGGTCATGTGATTCAGCAATGGGATGTGGTGTAACAAGTTATAGTACAAGACTTGACTTTGAGGGGTGCAGGTAAGTGTGATTGGGCTGTGTGGTGTAGGAATTGTTGGATCATTTTTGGGTTTGGGGATTGCGATTACTTCCCCACGCTTCCAGATGTTGGGTATGGTGATGTGTGAATAGCTGTAGTTTACAATGTTAGTGAGTGCATATATGCCATGTGGTCCAAGGTGTCTTCTGTGGATGTTATGTTGTCAGGGTTGCAGGTGGATGAGTGCTTGAGGTTATGGATTATGAAGGGTGTGTATTCTGGGTCTGTAGGGAAGTCTTTCTTACATTGAATGATGTGTCGTCAAGGCTTGTTTGCAAAATTGCTTAAGAATGTTTGCTTGTCTGTTTGAGAGTAAGTTGGCTATTGTTGTGGTTATTGCTGTGTGAGTGTTGTTACTATTGGATAGTGTAATGCTATTGAGTGTCTTGTACAGTTTTTTGGTGTTTTTTGTGATTGTGTTGACAAATGTTTGCCAATTTAGTGTTTTTTGTTCATGTATTTTGTTGTTGATCTCTGTTTAATGCTTGTATTTGGTCAGTTATGTTCTGAGGAATAGGTTTGGGGATATTGTGTTTGTGTCATGTCTGATGAGGCTTTGGATTTCTGGTGTAAAGTTTGGGTTGTGTGATTTTTTGTTGCCTCGGGATGTATTTTTTGTCTTCATTTTGTATGGTTGTATTGAAGGTGTGCACAGCAGTGTCTGTCTGTGATTGGTGTATTGTTCAAAGTCTCATTGCTGTTCTGTCTCTTCAGTTATGGACCAAAAGGTGTCCTGTTGGCATGCTCTTTCTTTGTAATCCTTTGTAATTGATGTATGTGTCTGTGGCCAACTGGGATGTATTGTTTTGGTGGTGGTGATGATAATTGGAAGGTAGTCTGATCCAAGGGCTCTCACCACTTTCCGAGAGGTTGTTGTGGTTAAACGGGGGGAACAGGTGATGTTACGAGAGGAGTGGATGTAGAGGGCTTGATGGGAGATATGTGTGATATGGGTATTATTCATGATGGTCAAGGACTCGATTTGTGTTTGCAGGTCAAACCATCTGTCCATGTCAGTGTAGTTGACATATCAGGACTACGACTTGGCATTGAAATTACCACTCGCTATAAGGCTAGAGGCAGTGGCAAGTTCTTGAGGTTAGCCTTGGAACTGTGGAAGATGATGGGGGGGTGTAAATGTTAACTATTGTGATTGTAGCTTTGTTACCTTTTCAGACTTGGTTTGATTGGCTTTCAGCGGTGCTGTCTGTGGGAAGGAGGGGGGATTTGGTGGTGGTACTTGTGTCCACATAACAGATGAATTGGTGGATCAGGGTGACGATCCCACTGCCGTTGCTGTTGGTTCAGTCTTGTTTGATAGTGTAGAAATTATGAATGAATTTTTTTCAGTTTTGTTACTTGTATGATGGCAGTGTTTTTTGCCATTGATGTGTGTTCTGTACATGTAGATTGCTGTACAGGGTTATGGTACAGGTGAGGAAGGATTAGAATCAGGGTTAGAAGGTAGAGGAGTGGTTGGGGAGGAGAGCAGGTGGAGAGGGGATGGCAAAGGTGTGGGTAAGGATGTAAACAGGGGTTGGGATGGCAGGAGGTTATGGGAGGGCACGTAGAACAGGTCCAAGTGTTTGTGTATTGTTTTGTCAGCAAGCGTTGTGCAATAGAGGAAGGGGGAACAGGGAATTAGCATGAGCAATGAAGGGAGTGGGAGATGGGTCACGTATGAAAAGTGAAGGGGGGCATTCTTTCATTTGGGTGGTTGGATGTATTTGTGTGTTGCCTGTGTGTTGAAATTTCTGCTGGGCATCCTATCCAGTAATTTTGAATAATATAAATATGAAAATTGTGGGCATTACATATTTCTGGCTCCACCTCTTCAGTGTGACACACTCTCTCAAGGATAGAAGCAATGTTGATGAAATACAACACCCAAGCTTGTAAATATAGGATAAAATCAACAGAACTTTCTACTGTGAATGTACAATAATGGATACCTTTCTGAAGGTACAAGGAAAATGTATAGGGTCAATCAAACACTTGATATTAAATATCCATATTATAAATCATTTACTATATAATCAAGTCATACATGATTAAAAAGTAATAAAATCTATGGTAAGTTTTACATGCTAAAGGCACACACGAGTGAGGAATTTTGTGCTACTTACCCGTGACCTATAAAATGCAAACTCTAGCACCAATTTACATTCATGCACTAAGCAAATTTGAGTAAGTCCTTATTCCCCTTTGTCCTTGAATTTATTACTCTTGTGCAGCTCTGCAAGATCATTGTACAGATTGCGGTTGAGCAACGATCCTGCACACAAAAAGCCGCCCCACAGAGCTCCTGAGAAACCACATGAGAGAATGTCCTGTCCTGTCAGGTAGAGACCTGCCATCAAATAGATAGAATTAGTATCAAAAAGATGTAATGAAGACCGTGTATACATGCTAAGTATTAATCCCTTGGCAACTGAAGGGGTCATGTAATGCTGAAATAAATAGCTTGGTGGCAGCCAGAATTTGGGGAAAGTAACATGGATTGGAATGGGTTAATCAGCTTGGGTTTACCCCTTTCTTACTGAAGGGCTCAAGGGATGCTGAATATAACCTGGCGGCAGAATTAAAAAGCCACCTGGTTGAGGAAGAGGTCAAAAGAAAAAGGGAATACGTGCATCAAAATGCATATTTCACTGTTCAAAACTGAACACGCACACACACATATCAAGAAGTTCTGCAATGGAATCACCCCACACAAATTAGAAAATTGAGGAAATCTGAGCATTCAAAAGGCAAAAATATAAAGGGCACATGAAACTTCAGTGCCCAGTTTCATGTCTACCATACCGGTCATCTTTAAGTAAAACACACAACTACAGCCTTTAAATTGAAGCACCTGATAATTTTCAGTTTCCAAATCCCCTGTACAGAATGGGCACAAAGTGTAACAGCAGAAACATTGTATCTATAAATGAAGGGATATAGGATACTCAATATTTTAATAACTGAAGTTTCAACAAATGCATTAATAAGCCTGCCACTGGGACTTTAACTATTGGCTGTGCTACCAATTATCACAAATCACAGTATAATGGTAGCATAATTGCTTTGTGGTAACCAGTCGCATAGCCAATGGTTCAGTCCCAGTGACAGAGCTAGTACTTATATATCTGAATCTACAATCAAATTATACCAATTGTGTTCATAGTAAAATATTTCCTTTACATTACAGATTTCTATGTAGTTCTAATATCTACATGGACTACAAGTTAATTTTGAGAGGCTCATAAGTTATGAAATCCTCCTAATTTGGAAAGGTTAACAAATTTAAGGAAAGTCTAAAGCAATGAAAAGTACAGATATTAAATTCAATGAAATGGTTAGTATATACTACAAATTCCTGAAGGAATGTTATAGTCACCAGTGTATTAATCTAATCCAATTAAGTTGCAATTAGTACAAAGGAAATCCCTATTTCTAAAGTTATGCATCACAATGCACACTGCGCCCAATGTATAATGAACATATCAGTGTACACACAAGATTTTGAGCAAAATTGTAAGTTTCAGGGAATACTAAAGAATAATGATATACATACATACATATACCAAGGCTTTTTTCCCCCTTACAAGGGGGGGGTAGCCAAAAAGAAAGGCATAAAATCATTCCCACCCATTCCATCCCTGAATACACTCCACACCCCTCCACCCTCCCTCTTATCTTAGCACCTCCTGAATGATGGGTCATCCCTGCACCTTGTCCACTGCCCTATAATAATGATATAAAATCCTCTATTTTTCCCCTTTCAAGGGAGGCAGCCGAAGTCAAAAGGCATAATTCCACCCCAAACTGCTACCCTCTCCCTCCGTCTCATCTTGGCTCCTCCTGGATGACAGCTCATCCCTGCATCTTGCCTACTCTCCTGGGTCAGAAGCAATGCAGGAGGACATGGCACATCCACAGCAAGGCCCTTTCATTTAATCTGCAACCCGTCCCCTTGTAAAGTAATACTGAAGACTGGGAGAAATCCCTTTGAGCTGCATCAAAATATTCACACACAACCACTCTTTAACCCCCCCCCCATCCTCCACCCACTCCCTTCCATGTATCATATCATCATTCATACACAGCCATTCTCCACTCACCCCTATCTTCTGGCTTCTCTCTTCCTTCCTCATCAGACATCCCTCTCTTGCTCAATGCCCCTTTTATCCTATCCATCTCATCCTTGGTCATTCCCTCGTGTTCACTCCATCCATCTCTGCCTACCACACTTCCACACAGACAAAACAGTAATGGTGGCGAATGACAGATCCAGTCAAGTCACTGGACATTTCCTGTCAAAACAGATACCTGTGACAGACATCCACAACAATGACAAGAAATGGCTGACAAACTTCCTGGCTAGCAAAGAATGCTGCGTCTCAGAATAACCATATATCAAGGACCACAAGGTTGTATAATGGAGTACCCCTAGGTGATTTATTATCACCAGCATTGTTCAACCTATTCTTAAGTGACCTTCAAACCTAGAGCAGATTACAGCTCTCACAGCTCAGCACAGCAACTACAAAATTACTTACACCACCTTGACAAACTAGAACTGTGGCTGACACAAAACAGCCAACCATGAATCATCGAAACATCCACTGGTCAAATTTAATGGCCTACTTCTACCACATGACAAATCAAAGCCTAGATCACATTTTAATACAAACACGTCCTTCAGTCCACACATCAAGAACTTCACTGTGAAGGCAAAAAAAAATCTGAACACACGAGATCTCTAGCAAATGCATAATTTGGCCCACAGAATGAAATGCTAATCAGAGTTGACAAACAACTCGCAAGAACCACATCTGACTATGCCTCAAGAGTATGGTTCCAAATAAGAAAGGAAGCATACAAGGACCCAGTCAGCAGATTAAGTGTCAGCCTCTTTTGGTTGCATCTGACAGAGGTGAGGTTGTTGATAGTACCTGAAGACATGCAGCTGTAGGATATTTTCTCAAAGATCTGTCTTACAAAACTACCCCATGCATATCATCACTAGTCAAAGCGTAATATGAGCAATAGGCATATGACAATTATGTTTACACACTTTTGTTAATAAAGACAACTATCTGTTGCATTCAGACTACATACATGCACTAATAAATGTGACCATTTTTATTGTCCACTGAGAAACCTTACACAATGGAGTACCCTACCATGTGGTGGTGTGAAATAAGGGCACATTATACAAAGGTTTTACTAAACGAAATCTGGAAGTTCAATCTATAGCTTTAAAATTCTTACAGGTGAACAATGACCTCAAGGAATCTTCCCACTTGCAAAAAAAAAACTTTTTAGTGTCCAAAATGAATGAGCAGTGTATAGTAGCAAGCTTATCTTCTGTGTGGTGACTACATCTTGAACATATGGAGTCTGTTACTAGGCCAATTGTATGTTGGGTGATGACTTCAGCATAAGTGGGCTAGTCTTGTGTATCTTGAGGATTTATCCCAAGACAACAATATTTCTTCCCTCAGGGGCATATGGGGCCATCTGATGCCCATAACTGGTTATGTGGAAACCATAGGTCTCCTGCAAGACACCTTGGGCAACTGACTAGCATTGAAAAGATTTCCTCTTGTGTGTCAATGTCATGGGATGTTTGATGTACTACTGAATATGCTAGTCTTCAGAGCAGTCTCTTAAGACCTGTGCTATGTGTGTGTGCATGTGAGAGAAGTGTTGGTGGTAGGTTAATGTTGTATGCCACCTATGAAACAGTAATGTAAGTGCTAAATATTAGAACAACAGAGATGCCCAAACCATCCCAGCACTCATTGATCCACACTGTCAGCTCTCAATCCACCCCAGTTCTGCCTAACTTACAATTAGTCATAAATAACATGATCCTACACCATTAGGAAAAGAAATCTGAACAGTAGTAAATACTGCTTAACGTAGTATTACCTGGAATATCTGTTTCAGGCCGAAGCACTGCTGTCCACCAGGCTGAAAATCTCTCGCTTGTATGGTCTAAACCATATATCTCGCCCTTTGGTGCTGCGATGTAATACTTGTTAGACAATGGTGATCCTATATTCACATAATCTATGTGGTTCTGAAACACAAGGAAATTATTCCAATGATGTCAATAACACACAATGAAACACTATTTTAATCCATTCACATGAACATCATTTGGTGCCTCTCCTTACATAAATGCCTAAATATTTAACTATCAGAACACTTCTAATAAAAACATTCTACAATAGTGATATGTAATGAATTAATTGTTGCCTAAAGTTTCACTAAACCCACAGCCTCACAGTGGCTGGTAACAGTTCATGGTACGTCCCACAGATCTCTCTGGGAAGAAACTGTTGCATGGGATTGCTTCTATAACACAGGCTGAAAGCTACCAGTTGTCAGCTCTCCAGTCCAGAGACCTTCTTGATGGACATGTGGGTATTGACAAGTTTTGAAAATGGACAGCTTAGCTGTCCATCTTACAGGTACTCAATTTCAACACCTCCATACTTACTTGAATAGATGGAAAGATGTCACAAGTCTGATCAACCAGCTTTTGCCCAATTGTCTTCTTGAGTGCTTCATATTCATCTCCACGTTTTGTGCACCGCTCATCTTCCCATTTTTCAAACCAATGGTATGGCATCAGAGTCACAAGTGCAAGAGTCGTCTTACCTGAGATATGAGAATTGTAATACTCTCCATGTAAAAGCAATTACTCCCTCTGTTCCTCTCCTAATCCTCTCAATCAAGACCCTCCCATAGGCCTTCCCAACTACACTCAACATGATGACTCCTCTCCACATCCACTCAACTTTGTGAGGTAGATGAGAACATCCCTTTGGGCTATTTCACCCATTCATGATCTTCCACCATTCACTCCTATGTTTTGCATTCTTTCCTATAAATCAAGATTTCATTTTCATCACATAAAACATAATTTTTCTGTTTCCTTACCTGGAAATTTATCATTCCAATATGGGTCTTTAGTAGATGGAAATGAGGCAAACATCAAAGGAATAGGTGCATCTAAGGCTTCTTCAACAGTGTAATTTATATAATCTGCCGATATCTGTAAAAACAAAAGGTACAAGAAACTTTTTTTTTTTCATGAAAGTGGCAGTTGCCGACAAGATTGACGAGTTAAACACAATATGAGGACGGAGCTTTTATTTGTATGACGTTTCGCTTATTACAGCTTTTTCAAGTACTTGAAAAAGCTGTAATAAGCAAAACGTTGTACAAATAAAGGCTCCGTCCTCATGTGGTGTTTAACTCGTCAATACAAGAAACTTGTATGGGAGAAGAGAGAGAGAGAAAGGAGAGGAGGGCAATGAAGATTTCATCTTACACTGCCCCACCCCATCTGTTACCATACAACACACTATTTCTTCCCTGAGTTACCTCTGGGGAAGCTTAGTTGCCACTATCAGTTACCCAAAAGGCATAGGTCTCCTGCAAGACACCTGAAGGCAATAGAATGATGGAAATAGGAAATAGAAAAAAAGAAACTTGTAGATCTTGACCACAGATCGGTTCCATCCAGAGACAGCAGTGGAAAAGAAAGCAGCAACCATTCAGAAGGCCAGCAAGAGATATATTCCAGGAGGCTACAGGACAAACTACAAACCCAACTATACAGTGGAGATGGTCTGTTGCTGGGAAATCATACAAAATAATCCTACCTAGATCTTTTCCCTCCTAATATGGAAGGCACACAAGGCACGTACCTACTCACACCCATTTGACTCCCCTCATCACCCCTTCATCCCTCTCATCTTGGCTCCTCCTGGATGATGGGTCATCCCTATATCCCACCTACTACCCTGGGTCAGAAGCAATGTAGTAAGATGGTGCATCCACAGCAAGGCCACTTCACTTCATCAGCAACCCTTCCTCTCCATCCCCTTATGCAGAACAAGGGAAGATGGGTAGAAATCTCTTCAAGCTGTCAAAATATAATTCACACACAAGCACCCCCTACACCCCAATCCCCTGGCCTTCCCTTCCTTGCATGACATTATCATTTATACACAGCCACTCTCCACCCATCCCTACCTCCTCCCTTGTTCAACATTATCCTCTTGCTCAGCCCCTGCACCCCATCCATCCATCTCATCCTTGGTCATCCCCTCAAATTCACTCCCTCCACCTGCCTTTCACACCTCTTTTACTAAATTTTCTTCCCTCATTATTTTGCATGTGTCCAAACCATTCTAATATTCTTTCATTAACCCTGTCATCTCCTTTTTCACTCTCCTTTTCTCACACTATCCAACCTTGTAACCCCTACCATACTTGTTAGACATTATATCTTGAAAAAATTTAAACTTTTCCTCTGCCTTTATTTTCCACATTTCTGCCCCATACAAAGCAGTTGGCACAATCACCCCTTCACATAATATCTCTGCATCCATTCCCAGATGCCATTTCTCATGACGCTTTTTAATTCCCCCCCCCCCCAAGACATTTACTTGCTTTTCTCAATCGACAATTTACCTCTACCTCCACTCCTCCCTTTCCTGCACATGCAACTTCCACTTCTTCCAGCCTCTCTCCTTTGACTTATTTCCAACTCATGGCCATCCCCTCCACTTGTACATCTTGTCACCTTACTATTACCCACATTTACCTTCAACCTTCTATCACATACCTCCCCAAACTCCTTTAATGACCCTTCTCATCCTACCACAAGTACAGTGTCATCAGCAAGCATCAACTGGCTCACCTCCCACTTTTCTCCATTTTCTTTAACCATCTCCAGTCCCCTCCCCATTAACCTTGCCACTACCACACACACCACCCCATACATTGAACAGCCATGGAGACATGATACATCCCTGACACAGTCCCACCTTTACTTCAAACCACTCACTCTCTCCATTTTCCATTCTAGCACAGGCTCTACTACTCTTGTAAAAACTCATGACTGTCCTTTACAGCTTTTCCCTAATCTGCAAAACCTCCCATAGTGCCTTCCTGTCTATCCTGCCTTTTCCAAATCCATAAAAGCCCAAAAAAAACATCCTTACCCTTCCCCAAAGCTTTATCACACTTACCACAAAAATCAGATCCACCAACTACCTTTCCCAACTCACACTTCCTCACCAATTACTCCCTCTGTTCCTCTCCTAATCCTCTCGATCAAAACCCTCCCATAAGCCTTCCCAACTACACTTGACAAACTGATCCCTCTGAAACTACTACATTCACGTTTGTCCCCTTTTCCCTTATAAAGTGGAACTATACAGGCACTACTCCAGTCCTCCAGCATTCTACCCTCCCTTAGACACACAAACCTCACAATACAAGAAAAATAGAATACAAAGGAAAGCAAAATGATTCTAAGCCTGGCTGATGAGATATACGAGATCAATCAATCCATTGCCTCTGGTCTCTCTTGCAGAATACCTGTGCCCTCCACGAATCCAGCAACAGCTGGAGAGGCTAAAAAAAAATGGGATTAATCACATTGGGGATTATGAAGAGAGATAATGTTATGATATTTAGATTGTTGTTGCTGATACTTAGAACAAAGAAAGGAAGAGAAAAAAAAAATGGATAGGATGAGTTAATCTGGTATGAAAGAAAAGCTAGAGGTCTCCGCAAAAATTGAAAACAGTAAAAGATGTTAGGAAACAAATTTCTTTACTGATGAATCAATATATGAAACACATTAGAAGAAATATCCCAGGCCACCAACGTGAATGAATTTAAGCAAAGTTTGATAAGTGGAGATATAGAAACAAGACAATACATACCTTATCAATATCATTTCCACTGAAGACCCAGAGGTTCTTTTTAACTGCAATATCTAGGTCTTCCAAAGGACAGTCCAATCCCACAAATACTGACATTGCACCAACAGCATGTTCAGCCTTCTGCACTAAGGGCCACAGGCGGGATGATGTAGCAATCTTTCTTGGCAGTAGTTTTTCAAAAGTGTTGTACAAACCTAATTGGGGGTAGAAATTATACATATAAACAAATGAAGATACAAAAAGTTACATTAAAATGACTGGAAAATGAAAGTTCAAAGAACTTTATAATCAAATATACAAGGTGCCAGTGTAAATAATTAAATATGTTGTCTGTATATCCATTACTGTATGAAGGGGTGATTGTGCCAACAGCACTGTATGGGGGCAGAAACATGGAACATAAGAGATGAAAAGTTTACATGTGTCCGAAATGAAATATCTGAGAAGTATGGTAGGGGTTACATGGTTGGACAGAGTGAGAAATGAGGAAGGGCAGGGGTGGAAGAGAAGTTGGGAAATAGGGTTGATGAAAAAGTATTGGGATGGTTTGGACATATGGAAAAAATGAGTGAAGATAGATTAGTATAAGAAGTGTGGAAGGCATAGGTGGATGGAGTGAACATGAGGGGGCAACCAAGGATGCGATACAGATGAGATTAAAAGGGAAGAGAAAGGCAGTATGTTTGTGAGAAGAAAGATGGATTTGTTGGCATTGAGTGAAACTACGTTGAAAGGATTGGGCAAGTTTGAGTTTGGGAGTGTAGTGGGAAGGGTGTCAGGAGTGAAGAGAGGACAAGGGAGAGAAGGGGTGGCTATATTAGAGTGTTGTGGAGTGGAAGGTTTCTTCAAAGTTAATGTAGACAAAGGTGAAACTGGGAAGGGAGATGTGGGTTTTTGTAAGTGCTAATTGGGTCTGGTAGTAAGAAGAGTGTATAGGAAAGGGAGGCTTTTTGAATAAATTTAAATGAATGCATGGAGGGTTTAGGGAGAAATGTCAGTGTAGTGGTGGTCATCTCAATACTATGGGAGATGAACCAATTGATGGAGTGTTGGGCAATATTGCCAGGAAAAAATTGTTTGGCGAGTTCATGGTGGGGATATGTCTAGAAAAAGTTGATGATAACTAAAACAGTGTTTAGGAAAAAAGTCAAGCACAAGTACACATGGGAGAGGGTGCTGGATGGAAGAGTGGTAGATAAGATTTTAATGGACTATATAGTGCCAGGAAAAGAGTAGGAAGAGTTTTGGATATACGTGTTCTTAGGGGAGAGAGTTGGGGAATATCAGATCATTTTTAGGTGGAAGTTAAGTCAAAACTACTGAACACTCCTAGTTTCTACTATCCCTTTTCCTGCTCTTTGACTTCCTCTCTTTAGCATGAGATTGGGAGGGAGAGGGAGAGAGACAGAGATCCTTGTATTCTCTCAATCTTGTATCCTATCTGTGTGTGGACAACACCAAGGGTCCATATTCCATCTAAGGCAGATCAGATTCTCTACAAGTTTTTTTTCATCTCTGTTCATAAAGTGATATCTCTAATGTTTAACAATAGTTCATATCTCACCAAAGATCTTGTTAATATACTTATCAGGTGATAAATTATTAATGACCAACAATCCCAGGTCCTTTTTCTCATCAAGCAACTCTTCATCCCCCAAGGTGCTGAGATGGGAAATGATAAAAGTGGGATTTTTTATGTAGATTTTTTTTTCTTTTTGTACTTAACATTACTTCTAGTACTAACCAAAAATGTAACTTCACACACTTACCCGCATCTGAAATGACACATGGAGTTTTAACTCTGGTTATATTATTGCCTTTCTGTACATGAACTGCATACACTTGTCCAGTTTCATCAAAGAGAATCTCCTTTACCTGCAGGTACACAAAAGTAGCTTCAATAAAAGCACAAAGTTAAAGGAAGAATTTCTTTGACAGTTCCTAATAAAATTATGATGAAATGAAGAACCCCAAAACGTATGGGGTGCTATAAGCATTTATCTCTGTACTCCATATTATTTTCAAGAATGTCAACTGATGGTGTTCTTCAAAGACTCATTTGTATTATATATAAGGGGAGTTTGTGACGTTAAACCATATCATCAATCAAAATCATGAACAAATTATATAAAAATTCATCGAAGGCCAAAAGATGGAATAATCTTTTTAACACTATTTGATATGCATAAATCATACAATATTTTTACAAATTCTCTTCAATCTTCATACATCTAAATCATCTTTAAAAAAACCCTATTAATTTTTTTTCCACAATGATTTTCCTTTTCTTTTGTTTTTTCTATATATCTGTTGAGGAAGGACGGGAGAGGACAGAAGATAGGGGTGAATGGAGAATGGTTGTGTATGGATGATGCTGTGATGCATGAGGGGGAGTTGGGGGGTGAAGGTGTGTTAAAAATAAATTGATGCAGCCCAAAGGGATTCCTCCCATCTTCTCCATATCTGTATGAGGGGATAGAGAGAGAGAGAGAGGGGGGGGGTCGCTGATTTATTGAAGCGGCCTTGTTGTGGATGTGCTATGTCTTGCAACACTGCTTCTGACCCAAGGCACTGGGCAAGATGCAAAGATGATCATCCAGAAGGAGCCAAGATAAGAGGGAGGGGGGGTGGATGGGAGTGGAGAATGTGGGGATGGAATGAGTGCAAGTGATTTTTATGCCTTTGTTTTTAGGCTACCTCCCTTGTATAGGAGTAAAAGCCTTTGGTATATGTATGTATATATCCTCACTCATCCTACTCTCTTATGTCATAGTTAACAAATGATGGGTACCTGCTTGTGGTGGTACTGGAAGATGGACAGCAGAGCTACCCATTTTCAAAACCTGTGAACCCCCTAACTTCCAAAAGAAGGTGCAGCCCTGAAAGGCTGACATTCAACCTCTGGACTGGACCTAAGATCTCTCTCTTATCTACTTCAACTATATTCTTAAACCTTTTCAAATATAGAGATCTGACAAAAAATGAGGAATAAACTAAAAAGCAAAATATAATTGAAAAAAAGCACATCTATAATAATTAAAATATCACACAAGAAATAAAAAATAATAAATACAAAAGATGCTAATACATATACCAAGAGCTTTTTTCCCCCTTTATAAGGAAGGTGGCCAAAGTCAAAAGGCATAAATCCACTCCTACCCATTTCATCCCCACATACTCCACTCCCATTCACCACTCCTCCCTCTTTTCTTGGCTCCTGGATGACGGGTCATTCCATCTTGCCCATTGCCTTGGGTCAGAAGCAATGCAACAAGACCCAGCACATCCACAGCAAGACCACTTCATGGTAAAAAAAAAAATAATAATAATAATAATTGGAGACCATTACATATCCTCAAAATAACCCTGCCACCCCATGAAGCAGTTGATGCAACCCAAGGAAAAAATAATCACTAAAGAAATATCTACAAACACTTCTCCAAAACAAGATTCAACCTCACTATCTACCTACCAATATAATAAATGCTTCTTCTGCCTTATAAGGATGGTAGCCAGCAAAGGCACATTACCCATTCATCTCGCTCCCATCCATCACCAATTTGTTTCCTTTTTATATTAGCTCCTTGTGTTTAAAGTGTCATCCCTGTCCTGGGTCAGAAGCAATGCAACAAGACACAGCACATCCTCAGCAGGGTCACCCTACAACTTCATTTGCATAGCAACCCTCCCTCCTTGTCTCTTCATGTGGAAATAAAGATGAGAAATATTTTTAGGAAGAGTCAATTTATAGTCCATTCACAACCATTCTCCACTCACACCTATCTCTTGCCTTCTCCCTTCCCTACTCAACAGACATTCCCCTTTTACTCAAGGTCCCCTTCACCCCAACCATCTCATTCTGAGTCTTCCCCTAAAGTTCACTCCATCCACCTCTGCTTTCCACACTCTTTTACTAATCTTTCCTCACTCTTTCCATTTGCCTAAATCATCCCATTATTCTTTCATCAACCCTCTATGCAAATTCCCTTTCCACCCAACTCTTCTCACCTCTTCATTTCTCACATCTAACACACCATTCTAGAAAATATGACAATAACAAAAGAAATACAAAAAAATTAAATTACAGATGCTACCCCTCCCTTTTCCAACAAAGACATGGAAGGGACAATAATGAGATTGAGAAACTCCTATGCTAAAGATCCAAGTAAGATCTCAACCATCTAAAACACCTCATCCCAAGTATAATACAGTAATGAAATCTTCAGTCATTCCTGGTTGTACAATAAAATTTCAACTATTTGGAAACTAGCCCACAAAACACCTAACCAAACTACCAGAACACTCCACAAAAATTAATCACACTACCATCCACCATGTTTGATGGAAAGATTAACAGCAGAAACTACTAAACTACCCAACTCTCCAAACCAACATGGGAACGGTCCCACAATACTACAACACAATACTCCAAAGTTTTTTTTCCCGGGGAGACCTGTAAGAGGGCCTGAGAACCCTTTCCAGCCATTGTTGGGCTGCAGGTTTTCCATTAAGCAAAACTTGAGGCAACAATTTCATCATTTTATATCACATGCATTCCTCAAACTTCTCTATATATTGTAAACCTAATTAATGTTACTTTACCAAGTCTTACCCTGGCTACTTCCCTTATAAGGGGTGAAACAGCCCTTGGTATATAGATTGATATATAGGTAGAAATCTTACCTCAGCCCTAACTAAAACTCTACCACCAGAAGCTTCTATAACTGGGATGATACTGTGTGCAATTTCTGAAGCCCCACCTACTGGGTATGAAGCACCTGCAACAGGAAACCATCATTAATAATAATGATAACACATATACCAAAGGCTTTTTTCCCCCTTATAAGGGAGGTAGCCAGAAAACAAAGGCACAAAAACCACTTCCGCCCATTCCATACCTATCACACTCAACTCCCCTCCAACCTCTTATCTTGGCACCTCCTGGATGATGGGTCATCCCTGCATCTTGCCCACTGCCCTGGGTCAGAAGCAGTGTCACAAAAGACAGCACATCCACAGGAAGGCCGCTTCATTAAATTAGCAACCCCTCTCTCTGTCCCCTCATGCAGAAAAGGAGAAGACAGGGAGAAATCCCTTTGGGCTGCGTCAAAATTTTCTCACACATGAGGTCGGAGTTAGCGGACGTCGTGACGCATGCCATTGTGTGTGTGTATATATGTGTATGCATGTATGTGTGTATATCGTGGACGGACAGCTCGTTCGCGGGCGGCTCGTTCGCGGACGGCTCGTCCGCGGGACTGGGAGGTGGGACGGCTCGTCCACGGGAATATGGACATCTCGTCCAATGACTTTTTTTTTTAATAATAATAAACATAATTTGCAGAACAATCAAACTTTATTTACATATTTATATATACAGAATACAGGTGTGATTATTTATTTTTTTATCATAGTTGGAGCTATTCTAGGGTGTTAAAATAAGCATGTCCATAACATTTATAAACACATCTATTACTTACCAGAATATATCATCTAAAGCAAATTTTAATGAAATAACATGAAATATCATTAAAAAAAGGTAATAAAATAATTGTCTAAAAGTTTTTTGAAATCTTGTCCGTGGACGAGTTGACCACCCATGGTGGTGTCTGTGGACGGGTTGTCCTGCTTTGCGGTTTTGTGGACGGGTTGTCCGTGGGCGGGGTGTCCGTGGACGAGTTGTCCTACAATCGTGTATATATGTGTATAGATGTGTATGTACCATACTACCATGTAACAAAAATAAATAAATGAAAATAATTTTTTCCTTAAGGGAGAGCAACTCCCCATAAGCTTTGCTTCTCGCTCTCCCTTTTCAACTACCAATTTTGTAAAAAAAAAAAATGTATATATGTATGTCTAATTGTATTTAATATTGTTGAATAAACCTATAATAATAATAAAATAATAATAATACCTCACCCCCCACCCATTCCACCTCATGCATCACATCATCTATATACAACCGTTCTCCATGCACCCCTGTCTTCTGTCCCCTCCTGTCATTCCTCAACAGACATGAAAAATAGACATCTGGGAATGGATGCAAAGAGATTATTTGAAGGTGTGATTGTGCCTACAACACCGTATAGGATTGAGACTTGCAATTTAAGAGAGGCAGAAAGGAAAATTTTTGTCTGAGATACAATGTCTGAGAAGTATGATAGGGGTTACAAGATAGGGCTGATGAATGAGAACTAGGATGGTTTGGACATCAGGAAAGAATGAGTGAAGAAAGATTAACAAAAGAGGTGTGAAAGGCATAGGTGGATGGAGTGAACTTGAGGGGCCATCCGAGGATGAGATGGATGGATGGGGTGAAAGGAGCTATGAGCAAGAGGGGAATGTCTAATGAGCAATAAAGGGAGAGGGCAGGGGATAGGAATGAGTGGAAAATGGTCATCTATGGATGATTTCTGAAGCAGCCCAAAGGGATTTCTCCCTGTCTTCTCTATTTTCTGTACAAGGAGAACAGAGGGGGGGTTGCCATGAAAGTGAAGCAGCCCTGCTGTGTCTAGTTATATTGCTTCCAACCCAGGCAGTGGGCAGAGGACAGGGATGACCCTTTAAACACAAGGAACTAATATAAAAAGGAAACAAATGGGTGATGGATGGGAGTGAAATGGGCATGGATGAGTGGATGCCTTTAACCTCTCCAGTCCCCTGCCCATTACCTTTGCATTTATCTCCGGCACCACCCCCATCCATGTACACATTGAATATTAATAACACTAATAATAATTTGCTCTCTCATTAAATTCTATCAATACCTTAAACTAGTAATGTTACTTCTACACTGTCTCCATGTCATGGATCAATTGACAAGTATGTAAGTGGTGGTCCTGCAAGACAAACATAAGAGAAAACCATCTGCATCCTGAAACTCTGTCAACCCCCTCACCTCCATGTGGAGGTGCTGCCCCAATGGGCTGGCACTCAGTCTCCAGACCTGGTCCACATTCTTCATCAACTTCACTGTATTTCTTTAACCTTTTCACATAAGAAGAGCAGACAACTGGCAACTGCTTTCAACCTCCTACTATGAACTGGTCCCACACTAATACAACACTGACAACACTCCAGTGTTTCTCCCTAGTGAGGGCTATGGGAAGGCCTGGGGACGTGCCAGCTACTGTGGTGCTCTGGGTTTCCATTCAATGAAACTTGAGGTAACCATTATATTATCATCAAACAAAACAGATATTACCTGCAAAGCAAGGTGACAAGGCATGTAACAGAAAATATCTTTGCACTTTTCAATCCCATCACATATATACATTTCATTCATTCCTACTTAAAAAATGCAGAGATGGCTCATCATCTAGGAGGAGCCAAGATGAGAGGGAGGAAGGGAAGGGTGGTGAATGGGGATGAAGTGGGTGGGAGTGGGATTGTGCCTTTTGACTATGGCTACCTCCCTTGTAAGGGGAAAAACCCTTGGTATATGTAGGCATGTACTTAAAAAACATGTAGCTAACACCTTATCACTTTCCCAGTATTACTGTTGTTTCATCCCTGTCCTCTCATAGAACAAGTACCTTGCTAAGATGTTCCTCCATTAAGTTCTGTGAATACCCTAAACTAACATTGTCATACTCTCATTACTTTCATGCTATCAAATTACATACAAAAGATATAATAAACAAAATCCTTGCCTCTCATGAAGTGTGTGTGGAGTAGTGCTTGCATGGGGAATCCAGCCCTGCTTGGCAAAGTACCAAAATCACCAAGTTGTAACACAGCACATCCCTGAGTTCTTGGTTAGAGGTCAATTCCTGCACAAAACCAAAACAAATCTTAGTAATAAAATTAAGTCATACAAGCATGAATGGAAATATATAGTTCAAATCGGTGTTTTCTAAATTTATATCAACACACATATGAACAAATATGTATAAACACATCAGTAAAATCCTCTTTCATTTTAATATATACTTACATATCAAAGCTTCTCCCTTTTACAAAAGAGATGGCTGACTTAAAGCATACGCCCACCCCACACCCACCAAAATCCATTTGTCTTCCCTCCTAACTTAGCACCTCATGAATGAAGGGTCATCCCGTCCCCCTGCCACAAAGCCTGAGTCAAAGACAATGCAGTAAGACACAGTGCCTCCACAATAGGGCCTGACAACTATGGTTTACTTCCAGCCATATAAAGGTTGTATGGAGCTACAGTACCCATGGTATGGCATGGAGCAGAATATATGGGAGGCAGAAAGGAAGAGTGTGAATATTTTTTAGATGAAGTGTGTGATCAACATGATATGTGTTACTATCTATATACCAAATGCTTGTCCCCCCTTATAATTTTGGTTGCCAGTCCAGGCATGCACCCCACCCCCACCCTTTCCACTCCTATCCATCACCCATTATCTCCCTTTTATCTTAGCTCCTTGTGGATGAAGAGTCATCCTTGTCCCCCACCCACTGCCTGGATCAGAACCAATACAGCAAGACCTGGCACATCCACAGCAGGGCCCCAGCACTTCATTTCCATGGTAACCCTACTTCCTCGTCCCTTCATGTGAAAATAGAAAAGATGAGGAGAAATCCCTTTGGACAGTCATTCAAATATTCGCCACTCACACCTATCTATTGTCTTCTCTCTTCTCTGCTCAACAGACATTCCCCTTTCACTAATGGTCCCCCATTCACCCCATCCATCCATTTTATTCTCAGTCTTCCTCACAAGTTCACTTCATCTACCCCTGCCTTACAAACTCATTTTGCTTTGTCTTTCCTCATACATTCTTTCTGTGCCCAACAATCCCAGTATTCTTTCATCAGCCATATCTGCTAGTTCCCTTTCCACCACTCATCTCCTCCTCACCTCATTTCTCACTCTATCCATCCTCGTAATCCCCACCTTTAAGATTTACCTCCAACTTATTGACCTATGACTAAGCTCTGTCTCCTTTAACTATTCCACTCACCTCACACTTGTTCCCATGAGGAAATCTGACAAACAGCAACTGTTCCTCTCCTGCTAGCCAGCAACAGAAACTAACCCACATTAATGCAACACAAACAACTGCCCAAAGCTACTTCTCAAAATAATCTATAGGAAAGTCCAAGAACCATTGCCAGCTAGTGCAATACTGTGGATTTCAAGTACAATAAAAGCAAAGCAACAACTATCATTATTACTCCTTAACAACTTCTTTGGCTTTTTGATGAAGAATTCTGATTCACTCGCATGTTTTCAAGCAGAGCACATCTTACCTCCAATACTTGCTTCACTGTCTTGTTATTCCAAGTCCAGTAGCTAGAGATAAGGCGCAGGAGTCCAGTGACATCCAAAATCTTAACAAGCCAAAGTGGAAACATTTTGATGAGGACAGTTGGAACTGTGCTAGCACGAACTTCTTCCAGCTGTTTAAAGAACCTGGACAATGGATGATTACGTTAACAAGTTTAGTTATTTCCATATTCTTTGAATATTACTTATGTATGCTACCTCTTCAAAGACTACAAAGATTCATTTTCATACAAGAAGACCTACTTAATATTGTAACTGTAACAACATTTTTGTGTAAATCTAGATATCTGATCCCATCATACATTAACCACACTACAACACAGTTGGTAGTTTAAATGAACCTTAAAGAATTCAATTCATGCTCTACTCATGTTGGGTCTGGAAAAGCACCGTGTGAAGACAAAATCTTTCTTGGTACATCATTTTGCTCACTCAAGCTTTATCGAGTACTTAAGCTTGAATGAACAAAACATTGTACTAATAGACTTTGTCCTCACATTGTGCTTTATCCAACTTACTGGTTGGAAGCTGCCTTTCTCTGCTCTCGTAACTGACTTAACTATTTTGGGGATCCATTTATCAATTTTAAACCTGCATTCTCCATGAGTGAAATGGGATCAATAAATATACAGAAAGGCAATACAAGTAAAAACAAATGTAAATACTGAAATGATGAAAATGAATCAAAGAAAAAAAAAAAAAAAAAAAAAAAAATTAATCTTGTAAGATAATTTTAAATTCTAAAGAAAATGTTCTTATCATCCCTTGTATTCAAACTTGACCTTTAGCTTTAATAAATTTGTAACAATTTCATTATATTTTGAGGTAAACACTTAATTTTGTTCTGTTTAATGACAGACAGTTCATCTAACTAGATACCCCCCAAGAGTAAAGGATCACAAAGAGAATTATTTAGTACATACAGCTTAACCATTTAGAAATGTGTATTCCACATAAAAAAAAAATCACACACATGACTCACTTGTCAATATTTTCTATTTCGTCTGGAAATTGTTTGTGTAGAGCCTGTTGCCATTTTCCTTTTCCTTGGCAAACTGGATATCGGCGAAGGGGCTTTCCTTCTTCAGCAAAAACAACTTCATCAAACTCTTCATCTGTAGTAAAAATCAGAGGACTTCAGATGAAATTATCTAGACATACATAATTAAAATTTTGTACATGCTAAAATAAGGTTATGTTTCAATGGAGTAAATATTACAAAGTACTACACACCTTTTTCCTAATTATTATCTTCTAAAGTAATAAAAAGATGTTTTGGAAGGAAGTTAATTGGGGAAGTGGAGGAGAGTCAAGTGGATAAGAAAAGGTAAAAGGCACAGATGGACTGATGTTAATGGAAGAGGAGGCGGTAAGGAGAAGATGGGCAGAGTATTTTAGAGAGCTGTTGAATGTGGAGGAGGAGAGGGAAGGATTGGTGGTAGCAGTGGGAGGCACTAAGAAAATGATGGTGAAGGGAAAGGAAAATGAAGAAATGAGAAAAGATGAGATGCAAGTAGTTTTGAAAATGATGAGAGCAGGTAAAGCACCTGTGTTAGATGGGTATCATGCAAAGTGTCTAAAGAAGGGAGGTACAGTAATAGTACACTGGCTAGTGAGGTTGCTTGTGTGTTTATGGAAGATTAGAGTACTGGAGGACTGGAGGTGTGCATGTATAGTTCCACTTTACAATGGAAAAGGGAACAAATGTAAGTGTAGTTTTAGAGGGATCAGTTTATTGAGAGTAGTTGGGAAGGCTTATGGGAGGGTTTTAATTCATTGGATTAGTAAAGGAACAGAGGGAATAATTGTGAAGGAATAGAGTGGGTTAAGGAAAGCCATGGGTTAGGATCAGTTTTGTGGTAAAGCAGATATGTGAGATAGCATTAGGAAGAGGTACAGATGTTTTTTGGCATTTATGGATTTAGAAAAGGCTTTTGACAGAGTAGACAGGAGGGCATTGTGGGAGGTTTTGCAGATATATATATGGGACTGGGGGAAAATTGTTAAGGGCAGTCAAGAGTTTTTACTAGAGTAGAGCCTGTGTTAGAACTGGAAATGGAAAGAGTGGTCAGAGGTAAAGATGGGATTGCATCAGGGATGTGTCATGTTGCCATGGCTCTTCAAAATATACATGGATGGGGTGGTGTGGGAGGTAAATATGAGGGTAATGGGCAGAAGATTGGAGATGGTTAAAGAAAATGGAGAAAAGTGGGAGGTGAACCAGTTGTTGTTTGCTGATGACACTACTTGTGGCAGGGCAGTTAATGAAAGAGTTTAGGAAGGTATGCGATAGGAGAAAGTTGAAGGTAAATATGGGTGAAAGTAAGGTGATGAGATGTACAAGGGGAGAGGATAGCAGCAAGATGGAAGTAAGTCTTAAAGGAGAGATGCTGGAGGAAGTGGATAGTTTTAGATATTTGGGGATTGCATGTGGCCAAAAAAAAGGAAATGGAATTGGAGGTACATTGAGAGAAGGAAGTAAATGCCTTGGGGAATTAAAAAATGTCATGAGAAACAAGCATCTGGGAATGGATGGAAAGAGGAGACTATATGAAGGGGTGATTGTGCAAACAGCACTGTCTGGAGCAGAGACTTGGAATCTATGGGAGGCAGAGAGGATAAGTTTGAGAAGACATGAAGTTTGACATGTTTGAGATGAAATGTCTGAGAAGTATGGTAGGTGTTACAAGGAGAAAGAGTATTGGGATGGTTTGGACAAATGGAAAGAATGAGTGAAGAAAGATTAGTAAAAGAGGTGTGGAAGGCAGAGGTGGAGGGAGTGAACTCTAGGGGATGACTGAGGAGACGGATGGATGGGGTGAAGGGGGCATTAAGCAAGAGGGGAATGTCTGATAAGGAAAGAAGGGAGAAGGCAGGACATAGGGTGAATGATTAATTGTAAAATGTCAGGATAGGTGGGGCCTCATAGAATTACCTGCGGTGGTCTATGACCCCAAACCTCTGTGAATACCGAGGCTTTACTGTAACTTAAAATCCACTATGTAAAGAATATGTTGAATAAGGAAATATAAAGAAAAGGTTACTTACCAAGATGTTCCCATTCAATCTGTCCTTCAGAAATCTGATCCACCAAAGTCTTGGTGACAGACTGATATGTCATCTCTCCGATGTAATGAATGCCAACATCAAACTCATATCCTTTGTCAATGAAAGTGTGGCAGCAACCACCAGCCTGTGGGAAATCAATGGATTACTGAGATTACAAGTCCTTAATGCAAATAGCCACACTTGCCATATGAATTATGTCATACTATCATACTATATTATATATATATAAAACATGTGTGCATGTGTAATATGACACCAGTTGACAGCAAGATTTATCATGACACCAGTTGACAGCAACATTGATCATGACACCACTTGGCTGGCCTATTGCATTCCCAACTTTTTCTGGCTGTGATTGAGTTATTACCCTTCCAAATGAGAGCTCAGAGCTCATATATGACTGATTTATGAGTAATACTGTAACTTTACACACACACCCAACTCCCTGCCTAAGAGTTGTTGTTGTTGTTGTCGTTCCCTAGACTGTCTGTCCGAGCAGTCCCGTCTCCCCAAGGAAGGCCACAGCCGAAACTGGGTTTTCCCACAAATCCTTTATAGAGTGTATGTTGTGTTGTTTGCGTGCATGATTGTGTATAATGCAGTCTTCCACACTGAAAGACAACACACTGCTGCATGCCAGACCCCCTGATATCCACCCTTCTGAATCCTCTCTCCCACGAAAGGACAGAGTCCACTTGGCCAGAATGCGATGCGGTCACCGAGCACTTCTAAGCTACCAGAAGAGGCTGGACGACCGTGTTGTGAACACCTGCCTAAGAGTTGAAGTACCAGCTTGCAGCCCAGCGATACTGAAATTATTTCAACCCTGGGAGGGATTCGAACTTGGACCACTGAATTAGTGCACATATGTGTATGTATGTATATGTGTTCAACCATCCCTCCCTCCCACCTTGACACCTTGGGGATGAAGGGTCACTCCATCCCCCACCATACTGCTTGGATCAAAAGCAACACAGTAAGGTACAGTTTCACAGCAGGGCCCGACAGTGTAATTAAATTATAATTCAAGAGTTATCAATTAATCAGTCCATTAATAATCTCTTCACAGGGGTCAGCAGCCTCTAGAAAACCAACCACAATCAACAGGTCAGGCTGCAAGTCATTCAGCAATAATTTACCTAATACTTAATGGGTCCTGTCTCCTACTCCCCAATTTATTTTACTTAGTCTCAAATTCATGTACAGTTCCAATTTATTCTACATCTTTGATTTCAAATCATCATAATTAGATTTGAATTTGTGCATTGTTCTACCTTAGGCAATACCACCTTCTATGTTATTCAAAGTATTCATGTATCTATATTGAACAATGTTTTTCTTCACATTCTTTAGTCATGTGGTCTTCCTCAATTTGTTCTCATGGCCTCATAAAGCCAAGATTCTGTGGAGCTCAATGGAAAAAGTTAATGTGGGCCAGTGTGGTATAACATGTTCCGTGTCTTTTATTTTAATTTTCTAACTAATGGAGCAAAATCGAGCATATTGGGTGAACTTACCTGATCATGTTGTTCTAAAACAAGAACCTTTTTCCCAGCTTTTGCCATAATCGCTGCTGTTGTCATACCTCCAATTCCACTTCCAATTATCAATGCATCCAAGTCCTGGGGTACTTTGTCACCATTGAAACCTGGCAGTGAATTTATGCAAAATTGTTACTATCTAGTAACAAACAATCTACCTACCTCATATATTTTTGTACGAGTTCATATATCTCTTCATGCAAAAACATAAGAACTTACTTTGCTTTAACACGTCATCTCTCTTTTTTTGGTCAATTTCCTTTGGTTTTGGGGGCAGACGGCCATCTTCCTCAAATGGGTTTGGTGCTGGTTGCTTAGACCACAAGGATTTGTATAGCTTGTACACTATTACCCCTATGGCAACAGCAGTTATCAAGCTTACTAACCCCATTGCTGCAAATGAAAAATAAAATTAATGAGTAAAATGAAAATGCCCATGTGGCCTAAAATGTGAGATACTACAATCTGTGTTCATTCTCTGATCAGTCAGAGGTGGTTCCGTGAGGCCACACTACGTTCACACTGCTGGCTCACCTCTCCATGGAAAAACAGGACCTTTGACCGAGCCACATCCACCAATAATGTAACTAAACCCCGTACAATAGAACTAGTATCTGCACAATGTATGTTTAATGACTAATACATTTCCCATATAGCAACCTACACCAACATGCACCTAAGTGCCTTTCCATTATTTAAACGACGGCTGTGCCCTAGCAGTAGAGGTAAGAAGACGTTCTCCCTTATCACCAGGGGTCTTTTCGGTATTATTTTAGTTGTGCACACCTACGCGATATAGCATTATAAAAATTATGCCATTTTTTTGGCGGAAATAACAAAAAAAAAAATTGCTACAAGCATGTCTACTAAAGAACGACGCCGCCAGGATATGGTACGGACGCCATGCTGCCATCTGTCCAGTCCAGTCACGGTCAGTTAGGCGATGGTTTTCACGTTGTGGACCGGGTTTTCTCCAACTACAGATGATAAGCGCTGTTACAAAAACAATTCCTTGGCTTCCTTGGACTTTAGTTTCCGACTCCGACTCCCCATCCCTGGTTAGTACTAATTGGTTTTTAGCAAAATTTTTGTTAATGATTTTCGCAAAGAAAATCGCATATTATGTTGATGTATTATAATTTACAAAATTAATAATTAAGTTTCTATTGTTATATCACGTAGGTGTGCACAATTAATTTTTTACCGTTTTTTCCCTTTGTACATATTTCCAGAACCTGAAAATAAATCACCAACGTCCAACAGACTTTACATCACCCGCTAAATCATTTTTTTATATAGCAAACCATTTTGGTCACAAATGTACAAAATAAGGAATATGCTTCTGGGACTATTGCTAAATATCTAATCCTGTCGAAGAAAAGTAAAGAGCGCCAAGATCAGGCAATACATCTGTGACCTTGTGGGTCTCGCATTACGAAACACCGGCTTTTGCCAATAGTGACAGTTTCAGGTGCTTCGGCACCCTTCGTCCGTTTTGGGTTTCGTTTCGTTTAATTTCGGGCTTTGGTTGCTCTCTATTTCTAGCGGTTATATATAGTTTGTCAGTTCGCTTCCACGTTTTCTGCTTTAGCATCGAACAGTAATATTTTATTTTAATAAGGATCACGTCTTTGTTTTCCGGGTTGGGTTGTTGGAGCTGTTTGTTTCGGGCTCTGATTAATGGAGTTCATTCGTCACACTCGACAGACGGAGCAGAGGGTTTCAAGGTCAGATTTTATTTTAGGAACCATATCTCAAATATGAACGGGGGGGGCACAGCTGAAACGTACACTGGTACGTTTATATATATGTATATATATATATGTATATATGTATATGTATATATATATGTATATATATGTATATGTATATATATGTATATGTATATATATATGTATATATATGTATATATGTATATATATGTATATATATATATGTGTATATATATATATGTATATATTATGTATATATATATGTATATGTATATATATATATTCTATATATATATATTTCTATATATATATTTCTACATATTTCTATATATATATATATTCTATATATAATCTAATGTTCAGTTTCGCCCATGGGTGCGATATAGCAATAGAAAATTGATAATTAATTTTGTAAATTAAAATACATGAACGTTTATGCAATTTATATTTATCATGTGCTTTAGTGCCGCATGCCTGTCCGAACTCAGGTTTCCCAACGTTCCCCCAAATTTATAGGTTAGGGAGAATGCCGCTCCAAAATATCTGAATCCATTAATCATGTCACTGCAAATCTGAGCACGTAGGTGTCCCATTACATCACAGTCACATGCATCCTCGCGATCTGCACGAGAGAGAGAGAGAGAGAGAGAGAGAGAGAGAGAGAGAGAGAGAGAGAGAGAGAGAGAGAGAGAGAGAGATGAAAGCTGATCAGTTTTAACTTCGGCTATTCCTCTCTTCTCCTACCTTGCTCTCTCCTTTATGACTTCTATGACTCCACCTTCTTGCGTTATATTGCCCCCAACGGTAGAAACGCTGATAATTAATTAAACGTCGACGAAACGCAATACACGATGTGGACACAAACCCATTTCAATCACTTCACAACACGGGGGTAACGACTAATATGACGTGTCTTATTGTAACTTCAACATTTCGTGTGTTGTTACACAACTCCAGGACAAATTAAATCCAAGTACCCAGCGCCTTTAGTAAAAAATAAACTCTGTAACAGTTTGTAACACAGAATAGACTCCATTCATTCAATGTAATCATGTAACTTTTCCTTTACAAATGCCTTCCCCTAGTTGTGTTCACGGTGTTCTCGTCTTTTGTGTTCCCTCTTCCTGTACAGCATTTGCCATTTTCTTTTTCCTACCCCAAATCCGTTATGATATACGTTGTTGTTGTCGTTCCCTAGACTGTCTGTCCGAGCAGTCCCGTCTCCCCAAGGAATGCCATAGCCGAAACTGGGTTTTCCCACAAATCCTTTATAGAGCGTATGTTGCGTTGTTTGCGTGCATGATTGTGTATAATGCAGTCTTCCATTATGTATTGTATGGTATGGGGTGAAGTGTTACATCCTGGGCAGCTGTTCACAACGCGGTCATCCAGCCTCTTCTGGTAGCTTAGAAGTGCTGGGTGGTGACCGCACCGCAGTCTGGCCAGGTGGACTCTGTCCTTTCGTGGGAGAGAGGATTCAGAAGGGTGGATATCAGGGGGTCTGGCATGCAGCAGTGTGTTGTCTTTCAGTGTGTTAATGGAGCGGTGAGTGATATGATTATGAATATGTTTCCGGAGGCTGGTATTTGGTGGTTGTGGAGGAAGAGAAGAGAGTATCTGTGCGTGATAAAGGTCTTTGGGTGTTGTTTTAATGTTTCTTGGTGTGTGTGGGTGTTTTGCTATGTAGTGTAGCGGGTGTAATGTGTTTGTGGTGGCTGCGGCAAGTGTTTGTGTGCCTCTCATGTCGAGGTGGTCCTTGACTTTGAGGACTTTTATTTCATGGTGTAAATGGTCTGTAGGTGTTGTATTTGTGCAGCCTGTAATTGTTTTTAGGGCTTTGTTTTGTATGGTTTGAAGGGTGTTGTGGTGTGTCTCACTGAGATTAGGAGCCCATGCAGGACTCGCATAATTCAACACTGAGCGTATGCATTGTTTGTATATTGTTATATTAGTTTCTTTGTTTTGTCCAAATGTTGTTCCAGTGATTGACTTAGTGCGTTAAGTCTGGGTGTGCATTTGTTTTTTTATGCTTGTGATGTGTTGTTTGAATGACATGGATGTATCGTATGTTACACCAAGAATTTTCGGTGTGTTTGTGTGTGGTATTAGAGTGTTGTTGATGTAGAGATGAGGTATGTATTTGTGTTCTTTTGTCCAGTTGGTGAGAAGTGTTGCTGTAGATTTGGTTGGAGCTATTTTGAGTCTGTGATGAACCATGCCTTGACACACTCAACACATGGTTCATCACAGACTCAAAATAGCTCCAACCTCTAGTCATAGACATGGCATATGAGCAAGAGAGCGACGTTGCCGCTACATCTATTCTCTGGCCCCGCCCCCCTTATACTGCATTGTGTGTGAGCCGTGCGGGCCGTGTTATCTGTGATGTGGCAACACCGGGAAATCTCCTAACCCCGCCTTAGCGGTCACTTCTCGTTGCACTGACTACAGGTGCATGCTTCGACTCTGTCACCCTTCCTATAGGGAGAAAAGGCAGTATTACTTGCATTTATTTTGGCCTGTGCACGTATGTAATTGCTACCTTTAGTTATTTCTTTCATGTTCCTCCCCCTTTTTTTCTGATTATTTTCATCATAATTCCCCACGACATTTGTGATAGTAACTTAAGTGAAGATTTTTTTAAACCATAGTCCAAATACAGACTTGAATATTATGATCCCGCACTCATTATACCATAAATGGTCACTGATCACCACCAAACGATTTAATTCAGTTGAGCCCTTCCCCCTGCTGTTAAGGGTAAAATCATTTGTTGATTATCCCTTTGATGACAGGGATTGTTTATGAAGAACAACGACGACGACGACCGGACATGTGTAGATTTGTGCCTACTGCAAAACGACAGAGGAATACCACCCACATTCCCACTCCCAGCTGACGTATAAAGATATAATCACGATTAATCCTTCGATGACAAGCGACAGATAAAAAATAATGTTTGTGAGCTTGGAAGCAACAACCTGCAATGCGAGAAACACGCCAAACTGCTTTTGGTTCTCATAGCTTTAACCACATACCGAGTCCGACAGCGATCAAGGCGCAATCACTAACTTCACACACACACTTTGGCTTGCAGTGTTTGTGAAACTTTGAAGCCCTAACGAAGGCCCGATCTCGGATCTGCGTCGTCGGAAGCCTTCGACACTTGCCTCTTCAGCAAGCCGAGCACGCGTCTAATCGTCTGCACCAAGATCTAAGAATATAAGGTCTAACCACTTCCGACCGAATTTCGAGGGAGTTGGCGCAGCGAGCCCGTGAACGTCACTTGGCTGTTCAAAGTGGGGTTAGCGGGTCCTATAGCTGTCAGTTGAAGTTGGTCCGTCGTTCGAAAATGACGTCGCCTTCGCTCGCACCGCTCCACTCAATTATTTATATTCTGACAAATATTATATAAAATATATATATATAATATATATAAAATATTATAGTTCCTGTCTATATATATGAATATATAATATATATGATATATAATATATATATATATAATATATAAAATATTATAGTTCCTGTCTTCCTTGGCGTTTCACAGTTTTCTTCAATGTATCACAAAGAGAAAATGGACGCATCTAAATGACGTCAGAAGCTGCGCAGAACTACCCCAGCGATTAGACCTGTTTACTTAGACCTTGGTCTGCACGACGATCAGATCCGTGGAGCGTCAACGGTCACGACGAATTCGTGCAACGTCATGGTTCTGGCAATAGGGTGAGGAAGGGGCTACCTCTCTTGTAAGAGGGAAAAAGCCTTTGGTATTTGTATAATTATGTATCTTTTTTTCATTATTCGTTTGTTTACCAATGAGGTCTGGTTAGGTCATGTTGGATAGGGAATAAGTATTAGCAAACAGCTGAGGTTTTCAAAATGCCGCCATACCAACGGAGATGATCGAATCTGCTATACTGTTTCCATAGCGCCCTGATATCTGAACATCACTGATAGCATTTGTCTTAAAATCTGGAGTTTCTTTTCCGCCCTCCTAACAGAAGTCTGTAGCCGTCACTGATGGTGTATGTCATTATTTTGCTTTCTACCTATTCTCAGTGTCCATGCGTTACCAAACTTTTTAAGTCGTTGCATATTTTTAACAGAAACGTTTTCAGATTTGTAAATTCTTTTCTCTCTTTTTTTTCTGGACTGCAATCTACACTTCTACGGCGTGTCTAGTGCATGCAAACATGCATGTTATCTATGAACATATTTCTTTAAAAAATCATAATTCATTCTGTTCCTGATTTTTCATATTTCCTCTTGATATAACGGACATCTGTTAATGCCATGCGTTTGTCGTTTGCATTGTTCTTGCATGTGCCGTTTATACATTTCTATAAATTTGTCTTGTGTTCATAAAGTTTGTGATTATAAGCACACCTAGCCCATTTCTGCTCATTAATTGATTTGGCCAGAGGTCAAAATCGTTGTTCTTATGATGAACGTGTTTTAGGGTGCAATGATATTCCTCGTTATCTTGACACTTCGCACAAGTTTCATCTTCTTTCTTAAGTTCCCAAGCCACTTGCGCGTCATTTGGTTACTCTTGATCTTGACATCTCATTGTCAACTTCAGGAACACCAGATTTTGTTTTTCTTAGAGTAATACTTTTTTCTCATCCTTTCAATCTTCAATATAATTTTGTCTTTTCCAGTCTGACAGTGACATCAAAACTTAATATCAATTGACCTTGTAAACAATATTTGGTGCATTTAACATTCTCCACCTTGCTCCTCATAGACTTTTCATTACTTGTGGTTTCTTTTTCACCTTGTTCGTACAAGAGCCAGTTACCTCAGTTTCAGTTTTTCCTTCTTCATTTAGTTTACCACGCATTACTTGTTCAAGGTAACAATTTTAGAGTTTAACTTTGAATCTATATGTTGCCGTCATTCAGTCGATGAAAACGACCTCCATTGTTGTTTGTAAACAACTGCTATGTTAAGCACGTAAGTTTCATTTATGTACATTAATATCACTACCTAATATGGGATAATGTTTACTTGGTATTTCTGAACATTACCCAAGCAATGGTACCACTGAAAAAAAAATTATATATATAAATATATATATATATATATAAATATATATATATATATATATAAATATATATATATATATATATTATATATATAAAATTTCACTACCTCGGCGCATTCTTCCACATCAGCTGCTACTTTCACTTTTACACCAGCCTTTTTCTCTCAGACTTCACTTTTTTCATCTTATTAAGCAGACTAACTCTCACCGTCCCACTGAAGATTTCTCCAGTTTACTTATTTCCTTGTTTTGTAGTAAAGTAGGGTATTGCCACTTCTATGTACTTCTCGTTACCATTTTACAGTAATTTCCTTAATTATGATTCACAACTGTCCAGTGATATACAGCTAAGCGTGATCATTCAACGCCACATTTTGGTGACAATAAAATTAATAATAATTTTTTTCAGACCAAGCAGCAGCCACCCGTTCCGTTGTTATCTCGCGTGCGTAGGCGCCGGGTGACCTTTAGGCCCACACTTATAAGACTTTACCAGATGGGCTCAAGTGTTTACAAATACATTCGTGCACTGCCATGACTGTTGCAGGTCGAGAAGTGTGGATGGACTGGGGGCCTGCCCGTGAGACTTCCATAAACACCATTGGACGCCTAACAGCATGTATGGCAAGTGGTTATGGATGACGTTGCCGTGTATTGCATCGAAATATATCCAAATAACTAAATTCTTATGGCATGTTGTTTTCTGGTATTTTAATCAGGATCCTAGTTCGGTATACATCCTGAAAACGTATATAAAATTTCGTTGTCATTTACCAGTTTTCAACTTTTTTTTTATCAGTCTGCTACAGTCATATAATTTCAATGACCATGTCCTAGGAGAAATGTTAGCTCCTGCCACATATGTATAAAATCCTCGGGGTTGCTTAATCCACCCCACAAATGAACAAAATCGTCTACTGCGGTGCGGCCACCACCCAGCACTTCTAAGCTACCATAAGAGGCTGGATGACCGCATTGTGAACAGCTGCCCAGGATGTAACACTTCACCCCATACCATACAACACATAATGGAAGACTGCATTATACACAATCATGCACGCAAGCAACACAGCATACACTCTCTAAAGGATTTGTGGGAAAACCCAGTTTCGGCAGTGGCATTCCTTGGGGAGACGGGACTGCTCGGACAGACAGCCTAGGGAACGACAACAACAACAAAATCGTCTTGCATTAGCCATAACAATATTTCTCATGTGAGTCACAGCAGAGAAAGGCCTTCGACGCTGCCTTATCGGTTTCGACGTCGTTCATATCCCCTGTTCGGTGTTATCGCAGGTTTAACTACTGTTAAGTACTACGTATTGTAAAAAACGAAGATAAGGTCTGAATGTCAATGTGTCCTTGAGCTGCACTCGAGATTTCAGTAAAACAAACATGTCTATTCACTCTTAACGATACAAACACAAAAAAATAGAGAGAGAGAGAGAGAGAGAGAGAGAGAGAGAGAGACAGACTTTAGGAGTCTTGAGGACAAACACGCAAGAATATCGTGGAATTAAAAGCGAAATTTTTAAGTGGTAAGCCGAGTTCGCAATTGCAATATTTTTCCTAACTATAATATACCACTCGAATAACAATGAATTAAAAATCTGGTACACTATCTAGGTTTCAACACGATAATCTCTTCAAGTAAGGTGGACAACTTTTACCACGATCGTCTCGAATGTGCGACTTACTTCGTTCGTGTTGCAATGAAATGTTTTATTTTAGCTAACGCCAGGCCAATTTACTCAGTTCCATGCGAGGACAGTGATCATTACAGATTTCATTCTGGCTAACGAGATTTTTTTTCAGTCGAGACAGAGTGGATTTCATCGGTGTTGCAAACCCTGGCGACCACCGGAGTAGTTTTAAATCAGTTTTCCAACCTGGGGGTGCTGAAATCAGTTACAGGGGGTGCTGAGAAGTGATGCACACAAAAATCACATTGATATATGTATCATTGATTACCCAGTTGTGCATATTTGACTTTTCCCATGCTATTTTGTTTTTATTTCTTGTACAAAAATAGTCAATTTGCTTCAGTTCTAAGGAATCGAGAAAATAAATCATCAAGCAGTACACTTCACTTTCTTTTATCCTTCTGTTTAGACATGACAACAGGGGGTGCTATGGTCGGAAAATGTTGGAAAACGCTGTTTTAAGTATATATACACCAGTATTTATCTGAATGTATTTACCTCATTGAAGAATAAAGTAGCTATGCTCGTATTTTTTCCACCAATTACTATACCTCGTTTTAAATGTATAATTAAGTCTTGGGCTACATCATATTCTAAGCTATTCCAGATTTGACGCATATTTATGGACTTTTTTCACTTTTTTATTTATTCGTTTTTTTTTTGTTTGTTTTTTTTTAGCTTGTTCCCACGACCTTCGGACCCCATCGTTATGGTGTCGCCTGTAACATATTTTACTTTTGTTAATACGAAGTTGAAGTGTAATTTTGTTAGCAACTGCGTATGAATATTAATCAGGTAAAGCAAATTTCTCGGAAAAACGCTGCCAGCATGCTTGCGGAAGTGAGATCCAGCGAGATTCTTCAGCGCTTCTCGCGTGCAGTGTTGACATCTGGTAAAACTGGAGAAAACCGTCGTAGGAATTAAGTCACGAAAAAAAAAAATTACTTTCTCTCATCTAAGCAGGCAATCTTTCAACCACAAGATCTCAACCTTTTCAATGTCAACATAAACAAGCGAGATGTCGGAATACTTAACTGTACAACGCGAGTTTAAATCGACGTCTTTTGTAGGGAAAACCATGGAAAGCGGCCGCGATCGAGGGCGCCGACCTACACATACCTGAGCCAACGCGACCAAAGCGAACGCGGCCGTTCACCGTGTCCCCCCCCCCTTCGTTTTTCACGCCTTACAGGTCAACTGAACGCCTCCACACACCCGACCCCCGTTACAATAAACATGTACCTGCGTGTCAGTAAAAGTCTATTTCCAAACACAGTCTGTTTTGATTAATAAAATAGACAAATCCCACAAGATCCGATGACGTTGCTAATTTTATTCTGGTGACGGCCAGATGATATTTTCCATAAGGAACTGCACCATATATTATGTTCTAGTGATTATATATATATATATATATATATATATATATATATGTGTGTGTGTGTGTGTGTGTGTGTGTGTGTGTGTGTGTGTGTGTGTGTGTGTGTTACCTTTGAAAATAAAATTTCCTAAATGTACCAAAGAATGAAATAAACGAATAAAGAGAGTGATCGTTCCCGTTTTCCACCAATATAACGGAAAGCTTCCACCAGCCAATTTCTCCGCGTCCGCGTGCAAAAACGCCTACAAGCATCACCCGTGATCTACACCAAGTTTTCCAACACATCACTGAACCAAATATACAGCATTACAAGGATATTTATCCTATCCACTCCTGTAAAAGAAAAAGATAATGTATATAAAGTTAAGTTCACTACTTGGTGCCAGTAGATTTTTCCATTTTCGAACGTCTTGGTCCAAAAACAAGCTTTGGCTGATTTTGCCCATCCAATACTAGGCAGAATATAATATCGCGATAGTGTGCTTTAAAATGCAAATAATTGGCGTGTATACAAACTATGGTAAAACATTTGTTGTCTTCAACAGTAAGTTACGGATATTACTCATCAGTCACCCATGCATTCCAAGGACCTTGGGTTCATTCTACAGTTACGATCAACAGCTCCCTCAACGCAAAGGATGATCAACTCTTATATTTCTTGTTACTTGGGATGTTACAATCCCAGCTATGACCTACGGGTGTGAGACTTAAAAATTGTCGAAGGCGAGGGAAACAAAGCTAAGCAGTACATAGCAGACTGGAGATCAGTGCTAGGCTAAGAGACAGGACGACTAAAATTTTAAGGGGACTGGTGTGAAATGTATGGCGGAGGCAATAATGAAGAGGAAATGGAATTGGGCAAACAAGACAGTCGGAGAGGATGATGGGAGACAGGGCAAGAGGCCGACAGATCATCGCGAAGTGAAACGGCAAAAAATGGGGGAAGACAGGTGGAGGAAGCAACGAGACCGTGAAATTTATAGCAATGACGAAGCACATATTGGCGGAGTCATAGAAGGGGTCTGATCAAAAATGGACTCCAAATGGCTCATGGATTGCTTAATGTATATATCTATTTTGTTTGTGCATCCATTGTGCAAATAGGATTTACTGATTGAGTTTTAGAATTTGATTATTAGGAATTTTGGAGAAAAAAAAAATCAAGGCAATAATTAGATAATGATATGAACCAAAAGCCTTTTCCTCCTTATATGGGGGTTGGTCAAGACACAACACATTCTGTCGATTAATCCATTGTCCCTGGTTTCTCTTGTTGGAGACCCATGGACCTCAACACATGCACATTTGAGGACCACGATGGAAATAAGCTTACATGCTTTTTTGCGTTATCCTCGGCAATTTGCAATTATTATTTCGAACTATGTGTTCTTGTCATTATCTGCACTTCATGTACATTGATTCTTTGCCAAATAAATGTATAATTTATTATTATCACACACACACGTCGGACAAAGAGACAGCGAAGTTCGGACTCCGGAGTTATCCAAGAATTTCGAGGATCACAACGACAAGGAAGTACCTGTGTTGTATTTATAGGGAAGGGGAAAGCTCGTGGTGTAGTGGGAAGGTGATGAAAAAGAAGGGGAGGGATTGCTGAGGGAATGAGGAAGGGGAGGACTTAGTCCAGGCAGGCAGACGCCATATAAACAAACGCGGGCCAGATCAATTTAGTGACGATGAAGGGACTAACAAAAATGTAAAGATTAGAAATATAGATAAGAGCAGCACAATGGAAGGTGAAGATAACAATTTCCAAGGATTTAATGTGGGGGGGGGGGAAGCCAACCCTCCCCGATTAGCAAGCCTAGAAGAAAAACTTGAGAAAATTGTCAAACATTGGGAGGATAGGTTCGGTGAACTCACGAAGATCACGCAGAGAGTTGAAAAACTGGAAGAATTAGAGAAGGTGAACCAAAAACTAAAGAAATAGAAGTATTAAAAAGACAGTTAAAATAAATAAAAAATGAGAATGAGGAATTAAAGAATAATAAAGAGTCCATTGCAAAAGAAGCACAGGGTTGGAAAAAAAAATCCAAGAGAACAGCAAAATTTCATTTAATGATATAGTAAAACAACAGATGAAACAACTGAAGATACAGTTATTTAAGTGATGAGACAGAAGGAGAATACAGTAAGAGACTTTGCAGATAAAAAGAAATGTATAATTATATTAGGAATGGAAGAAGTATAATCTAAATAGAACCACAAGAATCAAAGAGGAAAAAGAAAAAGTAAGCAGTTTACTAGAATTACTTCAGGAAGATGAACCAGAAATCGGGAAACAAATTGAAGAAATGTACAGGGTCGGGAAATATAGTACAGATAAGACCAGACCAATTAAGGTTAATTTCATGTCACAAACGACAGCAGAGAATCTCTTTGCAAAAACAGGGAAACTAGCAGCAAGTGAACAATATAAAAAGGTATGGATAAAAAAGGAAATGAATAAAGAGGAAAGAGAGGAAAAAATGAAAAGACATGAAGCTAAGGAAAAAAACGAGAACAGAACAGTCAGAAAAAGAGGAATTCTATTGGAGAGTAGTGAATATGAAAGTGAGGAAATGGGCCATACCAGAGAAAAACAAAAGGGAAACAGAAAATACAATGGAAGTAGCAGAAAATTAAGAGTGTCTTACACAAATATAGATGGATCAATAACAGGATTGAATGAACTGAATGATTATCTAAAGGAAAAAGAACCGGACATAATGGGAATGGTAGAAACGAAATTAAAAGGTCCACTACCACCCAACAGTGTAGGACATGATGCATATAATTATTGGATTAGAAACACTGACAAAAAAAAGGAGCTGGAGTTATGTTCCTGACTAAGAAGGATATAAATGTGAGGAGTGTCACATATGGAAAGAATACAGTAGAGATGATTATGATCGAAGTGGAAGACAGAGATAAGAAGAGCAGAAAGTTTGTAATAAATTGTGTGCCTCCAAAAACAGCCTCATGGGAAGAGAGTGAACATAAAAGTATGTTCGAAGACACAAGGATAACATTAAATGAAATAATGGAAGATGGAGGAAGAATAATTATGATGGGAGACTTTAATTGCAAAGAAGTCTGCTGGGAAGAGATGACAGTAAAGGGTGGAGTTGACTCATGGGGAAATGTTCTACTTGAGATGATTATTGACCATAAATGACACAATGGATTCAAGAGAACACTAGGCATAGAAATTAAGAAGAACCATCGAGACTAGACCTAATAATCACATAAGAACCTGAAATAGTGGAAAAGATTGAATATAAGATACCAATAAGTAAAAGTGACCACATATTGATTGAACTGGAACTGAGGAAAAATACATGAAAAGAAATTAACAATATAGAAAAGGAAGATTGATGTATGAAAAAACAAATTTTGATTAAATAAGAGAATTCTTCCAAAAAGAAAACTGGGAAAGAATATACAAAGAGGAAACAACAGTTGAAGAGAATTGGAATATTTTGACAAAAATTTATAAAGGAGTGGAAAAGTATGTCCCAAGACAAAAGCAAGAAAAAGAAAATGTAAAGTGCTGGTACAACAAAAGTTGTAGGGAGTTAAAAGACAAAAGAGATAAAGCTTGGACCAAATGGAAGACAAATGACCTGAAAAATGGAAAATATATACTTGTTATAGAAATGAATATGTACAAGTGTGCAGAGAGGAAAAGAGAAAATATGAAAAAGATGTCATAGAAAAATGTCAAGATCAACCAAAACTATTTTACAGATTTGTAAACAATAAACTGAAAAATAAACAAGAATTAGAGAAATTAAGACAAGGAATTGAATACACAGAGGAAATAGAAATGGCAGAAATTATGAACAAGCATTTTAAATTGGTGTTTACAGGGAGAACATACAACCTCATGAGATCGAATGGGAAGAGAAAGTCCCCCCCCTATGAAAGAAATAGAAGTAACAAAGAATGAAATAATGAAACACTTGAGTAATCTAGATGTCAGAAAATTGCATGGACCAGATGAAATAGCAAACTGGATTTTGAAAGAATGCAGGAATGAACTGGCAGACAAAATACATAGCATAATAAACAGTTCCTTGAAAGAAGGAAAAGTTCCAAAAGATTGGAAAAAAAGCAAATATAGTACCTATATATAAAGGAGGAAATAAAGAAGACCCTACCAACTATAGACCAGTCTCTCTAACAAGTACAATATAAAATATTTGTGAAAGAATTATCAAAAGTAGATGGGTAAAATATTTAGAAAAAAAAAAAAAACATGCTAAATCCAAGACAATTTGGATTCAGACAAGGACAATCATGTGTCACCAATTTAATGTTTCTATTCAAGGCCAATAGATAAAATACAAGAAAGAGATGGATGGGCTGATTGTTCATTTCTAGACCTAAAAAAAAAAAGCTTTTGACAAAGTACCACATAAAAAGTTGCTTAAGAAATTAGAAACTGAAGGAGGAATACAGGGCAAATTGCTTAAATGGATGGAAGACTTTTTGCAAGAAAGAAAAATGGGAGGAGTGATAAGAGACAAACACTAATTGGGATGAAGTAATAAGTGGTGTTCCACAAGGAACAGTCCTGGTCCCAATGTTTGCTATATATATTAATGATATGGAAGAAGAAATTGAAAGTTATATGAGCTTCTTTGCAGATGATGCAAAACTGTTAAAAAAGTGAACACTGAAGAAGATTGTGAGTCACTACAGAGTGATCTCAATAAAGTATGGGAATGGAGTAGGAAGTGGGAGATGGAGTTCAATACTATGAAGTGTAGTATAATGGAATTTGGAAAAAGCAAAAAAAAAAATAATAGGATCATATAAATTGGGGGGAAGGAATAAAATAAGTAGAAAATGAGAAGTACCTGGGAGTCATTATTATGAAAATGTCACCTGAGAAACATATAAACAAGATCTTTGGAGAAACTTATAATTTAATAAGAACAATCAAAGTGGTATAAACATACCTGGATGAAGAAATGGTGAAGAAAATACTAATCACTTTGATAAGACCAAGATTGGAATATGCAGCAATGATGTGGTCACTAAGTACAAAAAAATGTATAACAAAACTTGAAAGAATACAAAGAGTAATTACAAAATTGGCACCAACACTCTCAAAACTATCATATGAAGAGAGACTAGCAAAACTTGAGCTACAAACATTAGAGCAAAGAAGAGAGAAAGGAGATCTGATAACTATTTACAGAATCATGAAAGGCATAGAAACTATTGATAGAGAGGATCTAATAAAATGGGATGATAGAAATACAAGAGGACATGGAAAGTATATCAAGAAAGACAGCTATAGAAGAGATCTGAAAAAGAACAGCTTTCCTCACAGAGTAATAGACATTTGGAATAAATTAGATGAGAAAGTGGTGTGTGGAAAAACAATACATGATTTTAAAAACAGTTTAGATAAAATGAGATATGAAGACGGGACACCATGAGCATAGCTCCCCTTCCCGTAAAATACAACTAGGTAAATACAATACTGCTCAATCAATTACCCCTCTCACCTCAACATCTCCGGGATGAAGGATTGCCCTGTCCCCTACCACACTGATTGTGTCAAAAGCCATGCAACAAGGCACAGCCCTTCCACAGCAGGGCTTGAACTGGTTTACCCCTGCCACTTCACCATATCGCCAAACCCTTCCTCATCCACTCAAAATTAATTGTGAAATATATGAAATTATCCTTCTGGACTGTATCATCCTTTCATCACTTCACAATCTCCCTCCATTCACTCAACTCTAACATTCTTCCTTGCTGAACTGACTATATGCCATGGTTCCTTTTAATCCATCTTATGAAACACTAGAAAAAAGTATATTACTTGTATAGTAACTACAGGGGAACAGAAACAGAAAAGTAACTATTAGTAAGAGAAATGGGTAGTGGTAGCACTGGGACGAATAAAAGTATCATGCCTGAAAGATATCAACCAACAGTTTTCAGTATTGATGCGTCAATTCATGGAATATCCTAAAAATAATAATAAAATAGTAATTGTAATAAATAAATAAATAAGAAATATAAACATAATAATAATAATAATAAATTCAAAGCCAAGTTTCATTGATGAAGAAAGACAGGACCACACAATTGTAGATCCTTTCCCGAGTCAGGTACTGGACAGCAGACAGAGATGACCCTTCATCCAGGAGGAGCTACAGTAGGATGCAAGGGAAACAGTGGGTAGTGGATGGGAGTGGATGCATGTCTTGACTAGCGACCTCTTTTCTAAGAGGAGGCCCTTGATATATAGCAAATCACAATTAGGGAAATACATCCACCAAGGTAGTTAACACTAGGGGAAACCCTAGGGTTGAATGGGTGTTCTGTCCTGCCACACAGGCATAGCCTGCCTTAACCCAAAAGACTTTAGTGTAAAGGTAGTGTATATGTGGTAGCAAAGTGTCAGGCTGGCTTTGTACAAGTGTTGTCTGAACAAGACTTCAGACAAGCATGACAGGGTGACAGCATACTACCACATGTGGTGTTTTTATGTGTAGCCTTACTACCAGCAAAATTTTTCATGTCTGCCCCTGGGGTTTGAACTTGGTCACTCATGCATGAAAAAAGCATTACTTTATGAGCTACCTGGACAAAAAGGTCTTACCATCGCACAATGCTAAGATGCATACAACTGTGAATATATTCTAAAATTATTTTACTTCTTTTTATGTAACAAACTAGTAATCACAAAGCAAGCACTAAAAAATCAACAGCCACATTTCCTACTCTACCAGATTTCTCCAGAAATACTTCCCACAGCAAGAACTCCACTGGCACAAGTACATTCAGATCACCATTCAGCCTTAAATCAATATTAACAGAGGCACCAGATACAATCTAAGACACTGAACAACTCATTCTACAATGTCCCACTCTAGCCTTACTTAGACAAAACAATATCTCTTCCATGAGTGATTTATGGGTCAATCTGGTGGTTGTTCCCGGTTACCTGGGAGCCAAAGACCCGGGTCAATGGAGTGACTGAATGAATCTGATATCTTGAAAGAGAAGAGCAATTGCCGATAAGCAAGTCAAGAAAAGTAGCATGCAAGGATGAAATATTTCTTGATACAACATTTTGCACTTTCAAGCTTTATTAAGTGCTTCATTAAGTTTAAACAAGTAAAATGTTGTATCTATAAGGACTTTGTCATTACATGATACTTTTCCTGGCTTATCTTGATAGCATATCTCCATTATATATCTTCTTGATATCATATCTCCATTATATACAATCTTTTCAAGACTGGTTGCATCCTAGCTTATCTACAGACCCTTATCCCTTCACAATGTTGACAGATTTTATCTTATCAGTGTAAGATGCACTTCCATGCTGTAAATGAATTATAATTAGCTGTGAGTTAATTCTGGACACGTGAACAACACACCCTAGCAGCAGCTAAAATAAAAGGAAAAATACCATCTAGTATTGAAGGAATTAACAAGATAACTACAACCCTTTCACTACTCAATGAATGCCACATAGATGAAAGCCCAGCAGCAGTCAGAATACTGAAACATGGAAGGTCACATATTAAAACAAAAATATGAGTGCATAAAATCACATCTCTCCACCTATGGAATACACATTCAAGGAAAATATGAGTATTATCGGCTGAAAGAAACCTGCACAGCGAAGCTATAGCGATAATCCCATACCACACTCCTGGTCATATGGCCATTTCCCGAAGGTTGAGTGTGGTTTGAATTTTCCGCCAAAATCATCGGAAATTTAAAATTCCCGGCTCTGTGCAGGCATGCGCATTGTCGACCCCACCTCCCCCTCCCTATTCCCTCCCTTCTTACCCGGCTAGCTCGAGCCGGACGTCGCGTCACTTAGAATCGCGGAACCAGACGAGTCGGTCACTCCACAACCCACCTTCTTTTCATGCCGGTAAGTCTGGTTCCTGCTCGTGCTCGTGTGTTCTCGTAGGGAGCCCTACCTGTTCTCCTGCAGTTTTTCCCCTTCGGTGTTGTGTCCAGACACCTTTGGGACACCCCTGCTCCCGCCATGCCCCTTGTTTCTCACAAGCTGGCTTTAACCCCCTAGCCTGCGTTGTGTGCAAAGCGCGGGTTGAGGAGATTCGTGCTGCTCCTCCCAAAACCCGTTCCAAGCTAGCCGCCCTCGAACTTCTTCGGGAGGCATGGCGCAGAGCTCGGAAATTGAAATCCGCTGACGACCCCCCCCCCCTGGTGTGGGCGGATCCGGCGTTAGGCGTGGAATTGGGCCTCGTTCGCCCTCGCCATCCGTCTCCCTATGTCTCCGAGACTTCCGTTGGTGGACAACCTGGGCCTCTCGGAGTACAAGGGGACGAGTCTGATGTTACGGAGTATGGTGTCCCCGAGCGTCCTCAGGCCTCTCGGCAGCCCCATACATCCGACCATCAAGGGTCCTTAAAACCCTTACGGCTTGCTTTGTCAAGCACCCCCACGAACTCGTCTTCCTCCCTAGTTCACTCACGTGAACCCGGCAGGAAATCTCGCTCGAAAAAGAGGTCTGCCTCACCGAGGTCCAGGACGCTCAGCTTGTCCCCACCCTCCACAGCCTCTCCCCCCAACTCACCCTCCCTTCCTCGCTCTCCTTTTCCTCGCCGTAAATCCCACAAGGGCAGGGAGCCGGGGGACGAAACGAGGGGAGAGGGAACTCTGGCTGCCCAAGTGGCTGCCCTCCTTCCGTCCCTGATAGGCCCCGTCCTTGAATCGGCCCTATCACATTATCCGGCCTTTCAGACCGCGCAAATCATAACGCACCCCTCTCCAGAGCAACCTCCTATTGAACCTACGGCTCTAGCCCCCCCTCCCACTCTCCCTCCTGGTCCTTCCCTCCGCCCCTCCGTGCCGGCGACAGGTATAGGACTAGAAGGCCCCTCTCAGGAGGAACCCCCCAATCAGACGTCCGTCGGGTTGGACGGGGTGGAGGACCACTACAGTTCTTCTTTACCTTATCCTCCTACCATGACGGACTCTTGAGTTCACCCCTTCTCATGGTGTGACCTTCCCCGGTCCTGGGAGTACTCGTTTGGAGAAGATCACAAGCTAGTGGCCTGGTCTCCCGACTACTCGCTACTGGAGGGCTGGAGGAGGAGAGATGACGTTATCCTAAAGTGGGCCAACGACGCGGAGGGGGCTAAGGTTCTATATAAGATTCGACCCCTCTCCGCCCCGGCCTCCACGCCCTCCAGGATTTCCACCTCTAACACTCTGGACGCATTAGGTGCTCTCCTGGAGAACCCTCGTTTAAACCCTGATGGGCATATGTTTGTCGACAGGTCGGGGGACTCACCGGCGGTAGCACTCTCCCCAAACGCCTGGTTCCCGCAGGAGAAAGGGGAGAAAGCCTTAGACATCCCTGCTCTCGAGCGGGCCCAAGACCAACCCAAGACGGTTCCTCCTCGACGGCATATCCCTTCATCATTCCCCGTCGTCCTGCCACCACCCTTCGCGCCGGAGGGCCTGCGCGATTGCTTGTGGCACTCGGGCAGGGACCCCGCCCTCCCCCAGCAACTTAGTGAACCGGAGGCTAAGTTGCTGACGACGGAGGCCTCGACCAGACAAGACCTTGCCTCTACCATCTCGACCGTCACGGCAATGGCGATGATGAGGAACTGGCTGACGACGCTCGCCACGAGCTTTGAGGACTTCCCGCGGGAAGAATTGAGGTGAGTGGGATATTTCAATCTATAGAGGGTCCAGACCTGTCCTGGCGAGAGACGCTCGGGTAGCGTCTTCACCCAGGACGGAGCCTCTTGACTAGCGCCCGAGGACGAGGTCGTTCGGAAACGACCTCGGCTTCGCATATGTTATACGTTCTACAATTGAGCGATGTGACTTTATTACACCCTCCGGGGATCGGGATCCTTCTCGCCCTACTAATTTGATTCGCGTGTTTTCTGTATGCAGAGACACCCTGGCGGCACTCTCTACCGTGGCAGAGGGTACAGCCAACATGGCGTCATCAGCCCTACCCCCAGCAGCGAGGGCCTTCACCGCGGCTCGTCTGGCAGCTCGTCAGTCTGCAGCGCGGTCGGCCCCGGAGATAGCTCGCCGGGGCGTGGTGAGAGCAGCTCCCCTTTCCCGTGGTCTGTTCGACCAGGAAGCGACAGACCGCGTCTTCGCTACGGTCCCGACCGTCATCCAGATCCAACAACCCTCCCAACCGGAGATTCCAGGACTTCCTTCGGAGACACGCGATAGTGACCATCTCCGCTAGCACAGTTCTGGACTTCCTGTCTTGGCTAGCTGACACCACCAACAGGGCACCGGAAGGCCGACCCGGGCCATGCCCCCCACGCCCACAACATCAGAGGCCTCGCGGCATCGCTGGCGTTTCTCCGCACCCACTCTGTGGAACGGGTGCAGGACCTCGGGGGCTGGGCATCAGCAACTTCCTTCAGGACACGGTATCTCTACCACTCGATCACCCCTGTCCCATGTCGCCATGGGAACGGCTCCACCCCTCTTCGCAAAAGAAGGGGGGGCAAAGGGCGACCGAGGGGTAGGGGAAGGCCCAGGAACCGCTGAGCAAGATACAATATTCTACATAGAATTTATGCACTATGTGAATTGTACAATATTATTTTATAAAAAATAAATAAATAAATGAATATATATATATATTGATATTGATATCGATATAAGTAAAAAAAAAAAAAAAAAAAAACAGGTCGAAATGGACATGACTTCTCCTATTCAACTTAAGCTAATCTATAGTCATGATGGTCAAGAACTTTACCATGTTGAAATTAATTTCAACGCTCACTGTGACTCAGGTCGAAATGACCATGACTTTTCCTATTCAACTTGAGCTAATCTACAGTCATGATGGTCGAGAATTTTACCATGTTGAAATTAATTTCGACGCTCACCGTGACTCAGGTGGAAATGGACATGACTTTTCCTATTCAACTTGAGCTAATCTACAGTCATGATGGTCGAGAATTTTACCATGTTAAAATTGATTTCGACGCTCACTGTGACTTAGGTCGAAATGACCATGACTTTTCCTATTCAACTTAAGCTAATCTGTAGTCATGATGGTCAAGAATTTTACCATGTTAAACTAATTCAACGCCCACTGTGACTCAGGTCGACATGAACATGACTTTTCCTATTCAACTTAATTTAATCTACAGTCATGATGGTCGAGAATTTTACCATGTTAAAATTAATTTCGACGCTCACTGTGACTTAGGTCGAAATGACCATGACTTTTCCTATTCAACTTAAGCTAATCTGTAGTCATGATGGTCAAGAATTTTACCATGTTAAACTAATTCAACGCCCACTGTGACTCAGGTCGACATGAACATGACTTTTCCTATTCAACTTAATTTAATCTACAGTCATGATGGTCGAGAATTTTACCATGTTAAAATTAATTTCGACGCTCACTGTGACTTAGGTCGAAATGACCATGACTTTTCCTATTCAACTTAAGCTAATCTGTAGTCATGATGGTCAAGAATTTTACCATGTTAAACTAATTCAACGCCCACTGTGACTCAGGTCGACATGAACATGACTTTTTCTATTCAACTTAATTTAATCTACAGTCATGATGGTCGAGAATTTTACCATGTTAAAATTAATTTCGACGCTCACTGTGACTTAGGTCGAAATGACCATGACTTTTCCTATTCAACTTAAGCTAATCTGTAGTCATGATGGTCAAGAATTTTACCATGTTAAACTAATTCAACGCCCACTGTGACTCAGGTCAACATGAACATGACTTTTCCTATTCAACTTAATTTAATCTACAGTCATGATGGTCGAGAATTTTACCATGTTAAAATTAATTTCGACGCTCACTGTGACTTAGGTCGAAATGACCATGACTTTTCCTATTCAACTTAAGCTAATCTGTAGTCATGATGGTCAAGAATTTTACCATGTTAAACTAATTCAACGCCCACTGTGACTCAGGTCAACATGAACATGACTTTTCCTATTCAACTTAATTTAATCTACAGTCATGATGGTCGAGAATTTTACCATGTTAAAATTAATTTCGACGCTCACTGTGACTTAGGTCGAAATGAACATGACTTTTCCTATTCAACTTAATTTAATCTACAGTCATGATGGTCCAGAATTTTACCACGTCAAAATTTATTTCAACGCTCACTGTGACTCAGTGATGTCACGGTATGATGACGTCATTGTGATAAATTGACGTCACCATGTAGTCCTATGACGTCAATTTGTGTCCCTGTGACGTCACGAGACGATCCTATGGCGCCATGATCAATCCGGTGACGTCACAGTACAATCACATGATGTCACTAGGTATTAAACATATAGAAGTCCGCTTGTGGGTGACGAGACGTCACAAATTGCCATAGCACACTATTGGATGAAGACGCTCGCCACGGGCTTCGAGAACTTCCCGCGGGAAGACTTGGGGTGAGTTGGATACATACCGAGGGTCCAGGCCCGTCTTCGTGGGAGACGCTCAGGGAACGTCTTCACCCAGGACGAAGCCTCTTGACTAACGCCCACGGACGAGGTCGCTCGGAAACGAACTTGGCCTCGCATACTCCCTTTCGGTTTCTCGCTTACCCCGAGGATCTTCACGAAACTAGTGAGAGTGGTAGGCGTACGTTGGACGGAAGCAAGCGTCTCCACACTCATGTTCCTAGACGGCTAGTGGATGCATTTGCCCACCGGGGAGGGTGCATCGGCCGACATCTCAATGACTCTGAGTGTGTTGGCGGACGTGGAGTTCGGGGTGGACTGGGACGGGTCTGCCCTTGCTCCCACACAGACTTTATTGGCTCGGGATTGAGTGGGACACAGTCAGCGTCCTTCGGGTGCTCCCCTGCGCCAAAAGAGCGTGCTTCTCTCACACGTCCTCCCTCCTTCGGTGGCGGGGGGGGGGGGGCCTCAACTTCGCGACCCCGGCCCTTCCACTGAGCCGCTTGGGGCGCCGACGGCTGGTACGGGAGGTCGACAGGAGCATACTGCTTCTCCCGCGTGACCTGCCCGGGCCGATACCCTCAGCACTCCACAGGTTGTTGCGTCCCTGGCTTCGGTCGGGGGCCCTACGCCGGTCGCTGGAGTTTCTCCGCACCCACTCTGTGGAGCGGGTGCGGGACCTAGGGACTGGACATCGACGACTCCCTTGGGGACACGGTGTCTCTACCACTCAGTCGCCCCTGTCCCATGTGTCGCCATGGAAACGGCTCCACCCCTCTCATCTCAAAAAAGTGGAGGGGGCAAGGGCGACCGAGGAGTGGGGAGGGGCCAGGAACCGTTGAACAGGATACAAATTTCGTATAATTTACGCATTGTGTGAACAGTGCAATGTTGTGCATGTCACATTCTTCGGCGTGGGTACTTGACGTTTCTGTCTCCCCTCTACTGAGTGATAAAATGAATAAGTCTCCCATAGGAAAGACACACGTAATAACGGTTTGATTCAGGCTTCACCTCTCCTCCCACCTGTCCTCGTCTCATGCATAGCTTCGCTGTGCAGGTTTCTTTCAGCCGATAATATTTCTTTGTCGCGGCTCGTGCCGCTTAAATTCTTCTTATCGGCTTAAGAAACCTGCACAGATTTAGGGTCCCTCCCTCCTCCCACAGGCGAAGCCTTCATTTCTCATTGAAGTGACGCGACGTCCGGCTCGAGCTAGCCGGGTAAGAAGGGAGGGAATAGGGAGGGGGAGGTGGGGTCGACAATGCGCATGCCTGCACAGAGCCGGGAATTTTAAATTTCCGATGATTTTGGCGGAAAATTCAAACCACACTCAACCTTCGGGAAATGGCCATATGACCAGGAGTGTGGTATGGGATTATCGCTATAGCTTCGCTGTGCAGGTTTCTTAAGCCGATAAGAAGAATTTAAGCGGCACGAGCCGCGACAAAGAAATATTATTTCCAATGATGTATGGTTTTAGATCCCAGTTTTGTTTAATCACACAGCAACATTCTCAATCTATTATTGGTCATCATATCATTTCACCCATACAGACTAATTCTTACGTCAAGAGGATCATGTGTTATATTATACTCATTTTCTACCTTTAGGAACCATCCAAATATTATCCTCTACTTTTGTAGAGCTTCTCAATGTTCAGTCTATAATAACTATAACTTTGAGATTTGTAACAGATGGAACATGAAGAGGTTAGTCTTACTCCTGTAAACCACTAATATGCAATGGGTAAATATTTAACAATCTGTTAATGATCCTAATCACTTGAATAATCCACAGACTACCTGTAAGGTCTCTACAATAGAAAAACAATTACCAGTACACCAGTCAGAGAGTACATGACACTAGAACAAAACAAATTAAAGAAAAGAAGACATTGGAGAACATACTTCCAAGTAAGATTATTCCTAGAATGATAATCATATACATATCATGGTTCCTGCACCTATTATGATCAATTTCAAAATTACATTATGCAAGTTTCTCTGGTTCAGAGGAAACAAACACCAGGATTAAACCAACTTTTATATTACTGTCATTATTGTAATCAAGCTAAAGTGGAAATCCTCTCTGAATAATATGTTATTGGTTAAGGATCATAATATAGAAACAAACATGTAGTTAGGGAAACTTTTGCCAATAATTAAATTGTATACAGAAAGTTACAATTGTAAAAGAATATCTTTCAAATTCCTGACTATACAAGCTAAAATGAATACAAGTCTCATGTGAATACTAAGTACTTTTTTGACTGATGTATATTCTATATAGTATATGCAATGTTTTACATATTCACTAAACTTCAATATTCCTTTAGTCACTCATGTTATTACACAGTTCTACGCAGTTCATAAAATATCACAAAACCCCTGAGGATAAAATTACGTATTAATCAATAAATGCCACATATGCTGAAAAAAATAACATTTTATGCATTTTTGAAGTTTAATTTAATTGGAAATGTTATCCCTAAAATATGCACGGTCATTTGGAAGTAAATTACTAAATACAGCAACACACATTATCTGTGGACATATTCATTTTACATCAACTATAACTAATCTATCAGTAACTACAAAAAATTATGTAATGCTATCCCACATACTGGCATCGTCTTACCTCGTCCCCACCTACCTGAGTAGTGTTGTTTGTGTTGCAAAATAACAAGAACTTGAAGGGTTATAGTATCACAATCAAGTGTTCATGAAATGGGTTTGATGTGAAATTCAAACAAGTGTACCTAAAATTTCAAAAGAGTTTTAAGTCATAACACTTACTGCAAGTCTATTTCCGTCCTCCTGATGCAATCTCTTTTGGTCTCTGCACTTCTACACCTCACCCTGACACCGGCAGACGACAACCCACTGTGGTATTCGCCAGTCACTACTTGAATGTTC
>NC_134819.1:25819366-25824366 GCF_046742065.1 Oratosquilla oratoria
TCACTCCTTTTAGCAAAGAATTGCAAAACAAAAATATGTACTCTATGAATAACTTAAATATGTAATATTTCCTATGCTACAAATGCAAAAGACTATCCATATATTTCTCATATCAGTAATAAAACTAAATTTGATACAGAATGAATAGGTAAGTATAAAGGCATTAAACTTTGTCCCTTGTTCTATATTAACGATAAACCCGGTAGTTTTATTACTAAAAATAACAGATAAATGCATTTACCCAATCATGTCATGACAAAGTTTGCTAGAATCTATATATAGTATATAATTCTTTATTAAATAAATGTACTTATTTGTGCTTGAATTTACTTGGTATTTTTCAAGTACTTTGAGTATAAGTACAAATATAAGTAGGCCTATGACTATCATTGATTTTTTTATACTCCAATTACAAGTACATGAAAATCTGTACTTAAGTCCAAGTACAAGTACATGTACATGGATCCAACCCTGATGTCATAGCACATGTATGTCGTTATGCCTAGGCCTACATGATGTATGTGTCACTATGAGAAAAATGTAAACAAACGTGGTTGTTTGGGTCACGTTACCCAAGTTTTACTGAATAACGAGGTTCTGCCAGACTGAATACAGGTCCTTGGACATTAAAGACAATAAAAGTTACGAACCTCAAAGTTGTGTGCATCCTGTGGGTCCATTTGGCCCAAAACTCATCGTTTTCCTTTTTGTTTTGGTCGTTGCCATCAATCATGTTCATAGTCTGAACAGGAGTAACTCCCAACGCTAATGTCCCTGTATATAGGCTCAAACATATACCCTCGTGACCCAGGCATGGTCTTCCGATCCTCAACTTTATTCCCGGTGAGATCAACCGATTCTGACCAGTTAGTTTCACTCGAAATAGAAAAATCTTTGTTGTCACTCTACGAGAAATTCTCTGTTTGTGCTAGGTCATGACGCAAAATATTTATAAAAAAAAAAAAAACATATAATTTTCATCTGTATGGCTTTCTGTATGAATGCACCATTGTGTTTAGGAGTTATGTAGAACACATGTTTTATTCTACACTTGTTGTAATAATTGCTGTAAATACCCATTTTAAGTAACGATGTGTATAAACCTATCATTCCTTTCCCTCGATTTCAACACCACATAATTACTTAGTTTCTTATCCTATCAAGTTTTTTTTATTATAGTTGTAGAATGACTGCTCTCTCTAATGATTGAAACCAAATGTTCCTTTATTATTAACAAAGTAGAGAAATATAATATTTTCTGAAGGAGATGAGGAATTTGCGTGTCGCTGGTGCCTATGTGGAGCAGGAATCTGCTGGACTAGCAAATGTACCGAGCTGCACGGTTGAAAGCGAGTGTAATTTCTTATTGGAATGGAGTATAGATAGCAGACAAAATAAAGATGCAGGTATTACCTGGCATGAAAGTGAGATGCTTGATAACTTATAATAGCCCGCTCACCCGTGGGAATTCCATGAACATGTGGTGTCCACACCACAAGTGGCCTTTTTGCCACCCAACCTAACGGGTAATTGGCTACTGGAACAAACCACCTCGCCGATATCAGCGACAACAGCAGCCCTTAAGGTCACGAGGCGATCGCTAATTGGCCGATCGGACTGTCGCGTGATCCCGGAGCACTATAAACCTGTCACACAATAATTACAGGACGTCGTCATCAACGTCGAGATTGTACAAATTCAAACCAGGCTTAATGACCTTCTTATGAGTCGATAGCCTAAAAAAAAGACAAATAAGTAAAAAAAAAAAAAAAAAAAAATACAGGACAGACTGAGACATTCATTCCTTACCACCTTTGATTACTCGACCACATAATCTGCCTTAGTAACGCTCGCTACAAACACGAGCAATCAGAGTATTTGGTGAAATCGTACGTCTGACAGCCAACGTGAATGTCAAATCTAATCTATAAGCCTGTGATTCATATTTTTTCACTCTCGGAACATAAATTCATAGTGGTTTTGATAAAAGTGCAATTGTATTTATTTCCGTACTAAGCTCTCTATATTTCATTTTATATAGCCCTAATGCAGTGGTTCTCTTTCTTCAGTGCCCGTATCCCCTTGATACCTCAGAAAACTCTCGTACCCCCATCCAATATAAATACAATGTAAACATATGAAAAGGATTAATGATACAAACCTTGCTGAGTAATTATTATATATATTCAATTACTGAACAAAGGTACTTTTTATTTCAAATGAGAAACGTCAATTAATAGGATACAATGAATGCATTATGACTAATACTACATAGTGCACACCAACACATTTTTAGTAGCTCTTTTATTGTTGTTTCTCATTAATGAGGATGTTCAAACGAGTTCTTTCTTTGAAAGTGACAAATGCATAACATCACTTGCATTCAAACGAAATCTGGCTTTTGTCTTGATGTGTAGGAGCGTCGAAAAACCTGCCTCGCATAAGTATGGAGTTGCAAATAGCACAGGGACCTCCATAGCTCTCCCTTCGAGCTGTGGGAACGTTTTGAGTTGTACACATCAAGTTCCTTTTTTCCAAACTCCATTTGGATTTTCTTATTGGTCTGCAACTCCACAAGATCATCTTGCATCATATCATTATCATCCACGGAATCAAGGTCGAAAAGAAATGGGTCCCGTACCGTGCCACAGAACCTTCTTTAAGGTGAAAATACCCTTGGAAGGACTGAATCAGTTCTTGCAAATGTTCTTTTACTTCATTCATGATGAGCAGCTCTTCTTCAGCACTTGCAGCCTCATCAAGAGAAGGGAAGTTAGCAAAAATGTTTACTTTCAATACGCTTTTTTCCACATTGGAAGCTTCTTGGCTAGGGCAGATAACTTCTTTAGCAGTTATCATATTCATTAATCCTTGTTCCTTGCATAGGGACATTCATTTCATTGAGGTGCGTAAATACATCTGCTAGATATGCCAGAGGCAAAAAGACCTTCTGTTTTCAAAATGATAAGCAATTTCACTGCATTGATTTCTAAGAAACTGCATCATTTTTCCATGAAATTCAAAGACACGTGTAAGTGCCCTACCACGGGAAAGCCACCTCACTTCTGTGTGGTAAAGAAGAACACTGTGCTCAGCTTAAATTTCTTCACAAAAAATGCAAAAAGACGGTGATTCATTGCCCGTCCTCTGATGAAATTTACGGCATTTGTGGGAAAACCCAGTTTAGGTTGTGGCATTCCTTGGGGAGACGGGACTGCTCGGACAGACAGTCTAGGGAACGACAACAACAACAACAACAACAACTGACTGCAAAAACTAACGGCAGTTGACTCATCCATCTGAATACTCACTTTGACAGAATTAGCTTTTAGGTCTGTTCTCACTTGCTTCAAGATATTTCGACTCGCATAATTAATTCTTGAATGGATACTGTCATTTGATAGAGGTGTTTAAGCTTCTTTTCAACTTCTGTCCTTATTACTATTTATGCCATATCTGATGCACAAGATTTAACAAGCTATTCTGCAATATTATGAGTTTTTTCTTCTTTGCATACCAAAGGGTAACTTAATAATTATTAAATTGCTTGCAGCAAAGGTTTCTTAACTGGCACAAAACCCAGTTTTTACAGTGTACCACTGCAATAAAATCGTTCTTGTTTGGTCTACAAGCTGTTTAAGCCATGTTCAGCATCAGTGCCTCCATGCAGTTTGCTGAAGTGCACTAAGTCTTGATGGTTTGAAATTTGCATATGTAAGTACTGTGCTGTAGAGAATGCATTGTGGTCGTCGAGTTCCATCTGCCTCAGTCATACCTGGAAAGTGCAAGCCTAGGTGTTATAACAGCTATAAGATGTTATAACTGTTATATAATAACGCATCACCACCAACATAATACAGAATCTACCTTATTCCTCCTCATGCACATAACAATACCTTCAATTCTTTCTTATCAATACATCTATTCTTGACAATATTACAGTCATACCACACTATAAAAACGCTATATTGTGACAAATAAAAAGCTAAGAAATAACAATTCACAAAGCACAAATGCCACACATACCAGTAATTCACCTAATTACGAGCTATCAGCTACTCGAGCGCAATCAAACAAAATTCAGACCCAGTGCACTGTTCACATCGACTCTGCTACACACACACCACAGTTCACGTGCAACAAGTTTCAAATGCACGTAAGCTGCACTTGTTGGCTTCTTTCATTCTCAGTATGAACCCAGAACATAAGTGACTGAACTTCTGAAGCCAAGGATTAAAGCCAGGATCAACAAATAAACACGAATGATCCGAGATATCAAGAAAATATGAAACCATAGAAAACGTAAAAGTTGTTTAAGCACTAACTTTAAAAAAGTAATTGAGACAGTTATAGTAGGAGAAAAATTAGGAAATATATATTTTGCTCTCTCATGGTAAATATACAGTACCATTGGACTGGCTATCATGTCTCGTACCCCCAGGTAGTTTCGTTCGCCTTAGGGGTATAGGTACCCCAGGTGAAGAACCCCTGGCCTAATCGGCTAATGAATACGTTGTCATTTTTATATACCAAACACTACCCCAAAATGTTATCGAACAATTTTACTTCTCTCTCTAGTATTTACAAGACTTCAACTATATTACGATTTTACAGGACATGTAAAAATCTTGTGCAACTAAACAAAGCTCATCCGTACTCTTGTTCTAATAAATCCTGTGGGATGGGAGTCAGAGAAAGTTACACTTTACAATACGGTGTAGACAAGAAGTATGATAATAATAATAATGATAATGATAATAACAATAATAACAATAATAATAACAATAACAATAACAATAATAATAATAATAATAATAATAATAATAATAATAATAATAATATTAATAATAATGATAATAATAATAATGATGATGATGATGATGATGATGATGATGATGATGATGATGATGATGATGATGATGATGATGATGATGATGATGACAACAATGACAACAATGACGACAATGACAACAATGACAACAATGACGACAACGACGACA
>NC_134819.1:25829366-25844366 GCF_046742065.1 Oratosquilla oratoria
TACAGAAATGACTCGTCACCCATGAGGGCCTGAAATGAGAGGGGTGGACGGGAATAGGTACGTACGTGTCTCTGACTTAGCTGCCTTCCTTGTGAGGGAAAAAAAAAACTCTTGGTATATAGATAGATAGCATGTAATCTTTGCACCGCGACCTTAATTCGCGGTGCCACGTGGATGAATAGAATCGCCCGGCGGTCCTGAGAATAAAAGGAAGCGTATCACCGGGTACGCGAGGGCCTTCCTAGCCCTCGTCAGACCGATTCTGTGCCAGTTCCCGGGACTAAGCCAGCTGACATGTCCCACTAATAACTACGAGCATCAGAAGGTTCAGAATGCCGCTGTCAAGTTCATCACGGGTTCGCGATGGAGTGACTTCAGAACCACTGAGTCTCTACACCGAATTTCTAACATCCGTCCACTCAACCAACACAAACACAAACTTCACTCAAGACACCTAGAAAAACTGCACGACAGACACAAACACCTGATACAACACATTACACCTTGATCACACCGTACAGACTATCTGTCAGCTGCGCCCGTCCCACGTGCGGTGTAGACGATAAGACGTGTATAACCGTACCTACTAATAATACACCCCTTCACCAGCTTTGACTGGTGATAGCAATAATGATGAAATAATAATAGTAAAAATGATATTGCATGTAGCCCAATAACTGACAGGCTGCAAGCACATACAACTCAAACCCAACTCAGGCCCCACCTGTGGCTTAACAGTAACGCGCTCTACACACGGAAAGTGAACTCTACTCACTTCCCGTAGGATACACACACACACCTCTCACGAACATAGCCACGCCACACGCACAAACATCTACACTTACTTTTTCTTCGACTAAAATTCGCTTCCTTTCTAACTTTCTCTTATACTACATCTTCTCACTTCAGTTTACCTCCCACTAAAGATTTTTCCGTTTTTCCACCTTTCTCTACTACTACGCCTCCTACTATTTTCTAAACTTTTGTTGGTGATCCTAATCCTAATCCCAGCATCGGTGCCCCCGTCCAAGCTCCCAGTCCATTTCTCGCGAGCCACGATCACCAACTGCCCCAAATCGCCCGCTAATTCGCCCGGTGGCAATAGCCCTCTTTTATACGCTACTATCTTTTCATTTTCTTACAGACATTCTTCCCCTCCCACAGAAACCGATCCCGCGCAAGCGGGTGGTCTTTCCTAGGAATTCAGAATTCAGATTGCAGGGCCTTCAGTTGCTGCCCCAGGCTTGCGGGTCTGTGTTTGTGTTCTCAAGCCAATTATAAATATTACCAGAGGGGTAGTACACTTGTGTCTCGATTACAATAGACACGTGTATGTGAGCATAATTGTGTTTGTGTGTGTGCGTGTGTGTGTGTGTGTGTGTGCGCGCGCGAAATAGGTGGTCTGGACATCAGAATTACCCGGACATGATCGAGCAACCATTTCGATAACTTCACTCGCTGCCCATCGTCGCTTGGCCGCACACTGGTAAGTCTCTTACATTCTTCGGGAAGCTGTCTGTTGCGTTTATCTTCAAGTTTTAAGAGGAGAAACTGAAAGACACATGAGTAATAGATAAATCGTTAAGGAGGAGATTTTGTTCTAAAAAGACTTTGGTAACGTTACAACGAATACTTCTTCAATTTTTCTCGAAGACAACACAGCGTATTGGGTGGCTACATAAGCTGCATGCCGTGAGTGTTTTAAGAATTTCACTGACGCCCAAGGACGCATATCATATTTGTGTGTTAGTATCTGTGTGTATGTGTTTGTGTGTGTGTGTATGTGTGTATGTGTGTGTGTGTGCGTGTGTATTTGTGTGTATGAGTGTATTTACCTAGTTGTACCTAATTTGTTCTTAAATTCTTGTATGGTTTTTGCACATACTATTGTTTCGTCCAATTTGTTCCAGACATCCATTACTCTGTGTGGGAAACTTTTTTTTTCAGATCTCTTCTATAACTACAATTTTTTAGTTTCTCTTCATATTCTCTTGTTTTTCTATTGTCCCACTTAAATAAATCTTCTCTGTCAAGGACTTCCATGCCTTTCATGATTCTGTAAATGGCCAGTAGATCTCCTCTTTCTCTTCTTTGTTCCAGGGTTGGTAGTTCCAGTTTGGACAATATTTGTTCGTATGTCAATTTTGAAAGTGTTGCTCTTTGGATTCTTTCTAATTTCCTTATATTCTTTTCTGTGTTGGGTGTCCATACTGTCGCAGCGTACTCCAATCTTGGTCTTATCAATGTGACTAATATTTTCTGTACCATTACCTCATCCAAGTAGTTTAAGGCCATCTTTATTGATCTTAATAAATTGTAGGTTTCTCCGACTATTTTGTTAATATGCTTGTCTGGTGACAAGTCTTTGTTAATAATTACTCCTAGGTCCTTTTCGGAGATAGTTTTTTTTTTACTTCCTTTGTACCAATTTTATATTGCTTTGATATTCTATTTTAATTTTTTACAAACTCCATTATACTACATTTCTTGATGCTGAAGTTCACTTCCCATTTTTAGCTCCATTCTCAGACTTTGTCCAAGTCTCCTTGTAGTGATTTACAGTCTTTTTCTGTACTTACTTTCTTTAGTAGTTTTGCGTCATCTGCAAAGAAGTTCATATACCACCTTCATCCATGTCATTTATATATATAGGAAACATTATCGGAGCTAATACAGAACCTTGTGGGACTCCACTTATTATTTCTTCTCAGGTAGATTTTTTGTCTCTAAATACCACACTGAGTTCTCTCCCTTTCAAGAAACCTCCCATTCGTTTCAATAACTTGTACACCTTTTGTCTCGAGTTTTCTTAGTAGTTTTTTGTGTGGTACTTTATCAAATGCCTTTTGTAAATCAAGGAAAGCACAATCAGTCCATCCGTTCCTCTCTTGCATCATGTCTATTAGCCTCGAATAAAAAACAGATCAAGTTAGTGGCACAAGATCTTCCTTGCCTAAAGCCAAATTGTTTTGGATTCAGTATATTATTTTCTTCCAGATGTTTGATCCATCTACTTTTGATAAAATCTTCATATTATTTTACTATTGTGCTTATAAGGAAGACTGGTCTATAGTTTGTTGGGTCTTCATTATCTCTCCCTTTATATATTGGTACAATGTTTGCATTTTTCCAATCGTGTGGAACTTTTCCTTCTTTGAGTGAGCAATCTATTATCTTATATAATTTGTCCGTTAGTTCATCTATACATTCTTTTGGTATCCAGTTTGCAATTGCGTGTGTGTGTGTGTGTGTCGTTAAGTGTATGTGCGTGCGTGTGTGTGTGTACGTGTGTGCGTGCTTGTGTGCGATCGTGCATATATATGTGTGTGTGTGTGTGTTTGTGTGTGTGTGTGTGTGTGTGTGTGTGTGTGTGTGTGTGTGTGTGTGTGTGTGTGTGTGTGTGTGTGTGTTTTACCTAGTTGTATCTTACGAGAAGGGGAGCTACGTTCGCAGTGTCCCGTCTCTGTACCTCGCAGTATCTAAATTGTGTGTGTGTGTGAGTGTGTGTGAGTGTGTGTGTGTGTGTGTGTGTGTGTGTGTGTGTGTGTGTGTGTGTGTGTGTGTGTGTGTGTGTGTGTGTGTGTGTGTGTGTGTGTGTGTGTACGTGTGTGTGTGCGTGTGGGCGTGTGTGCGTGTGTGTATGTTAATAGAAGTGAAGGCGATAATTGGAGGATGGACTGAGTATTTCAGAAATTTGTTGGATGAGGAGAAGGTTCGCGGTTGAGTGATTGTGGCAATGGAAGATATCAGGGAAATGACTCTGATGGGATAAGAAAGCGTTAGGGCTATAGGAAAAGATGAGATACAATGCGTATTGAAAGTGGTGAAAGGCGGCAAGGCACCTGGGTTGGATGAGTGTCACGTGGAATCTCTGGCAGGAGGAACAGTTATAGTGAAGTGGTTAGTGAGATTGATATATACCTTAGGGAGAGTAATATGCCAGCGGACTGGAGAAATGAGTGTATAGAAGCTAGAATTGCTGCCTATAGCCAAAACCTAGGGCTACTGTACCCATTGATGAAAAATCGAAATGTCCCTACCGCAGTTAAAATAGTGATATACAAGAGTATTCTTAGATCCATAGTGACATATGGATGTGAATCTTGGACTTTGGCAACAAAGATCAGCAGCAAAGTCCAAGCAGCAGAAATGAGGGCATTGAGACTTATCAAGGGGGTTACGAGGTTTGACCACATACGAAATGATGCAATTGGGCAAAAGTTGAAGGTAGAGGGGTTCTTAGAGTTTGTAGACACCAAAGATGGTTTGGACATATTGAACAAATACAGTAGATAAGGAGAGGACCCCGAAGAGATGACTTTATTGGAAGCCAACCGGCAAGGAATCCGTTGGACGACCCAGACAAATATGGTTCATGAAAATTGACGATGGGCTAAGCCGACGGGGCATAACGCTTGAATAAGTACGTCAAAACCGGATCTTCGACGACAGAGGAAGTTGGCAGTCTCTCATACTGACAGGCGGCGACGCCTAAAAGGAATCTGGTAAAGAAAGTATATATACATATATATATATATATATATATATATATATATATATATATATATATACGTATATATATGTACGTATGTATATATATATGTATATATTTGTATATATATATATATTTTTATATATATGTATGTATATGTATATATATATATGCAAAGTAGACCACTTGGAAAAAGAAACTAACGAAGTATAGCGCTTTCGTATATTACATCTTCAGTGCAATAAGTACATAGTAATAGAAATGCATAGATAATATATACATGAAAAAGGGAACAAGGACAGTTTGAATAAGGGTAGCGGGCAATTACCCCCTGGGGGGCGGAAGGTCAATGTCAATACACTAATGATGGTGGGACGACATCAGGTCAACGTCGCCAGGGTCAATGCTTCCACTAATGATTTTAGGGCGACATTAGGTCATAGTCGCTGGGTTACATTTTACCTGATATTTTCTTACTAATTTCTTGACAAATAAAATTATCAAGTTTACATAAGCCCTTGTGTAGGTTGGTATTTTGATCACTGGTGGTATGAATCAAACTACACTCTATTAATTTTCTTGCTATTATGTTGTTGGTATAATAGATTGCCTGGGTATTACCCCAATCAACTGGATGATTATTTAATTCAATATGCTTGAATATTCCACTAGAATTATTGCCATGGCAATAATTCTAGTGGAATATTCAAGCATATTATTATTATCATTATTATGTCATTATTATTATTATTATTATTATTATTATTATTATTATTATTATTATTATTATTATTATTATTATTATTATTATTATTATTATTATTATTATTATTATCATTATTATTATCATTATTATTATTATTATTATTATTATTATTATAATTATTATTATTATTATTATTATTATCATTATTATTATTTATTATTATTATTATTATTATTATTTATTATTATTATTATTTATTATTATTATTATTATTATTATTATTATTATTATTATTATTATTATTATTATTATTATTATTATTATTATTATTATTTGAAAGGAGGGTTTATTGAAAGGAGGGTGTTGTATGTCGGCAGACAGAAACAAGGGAAAAGGAGAAGAGAGGGTTGTAGTTAAAGGGGGGGGGGCAAGAGGGAGGTTTCTGGTTAAGGGGAGAGAGAGGACGCGGTCACTCTTCTTGGCTGTGTCCTGTCTGGGCCTTTGCTCGGTCAATTCTTCATCTAATTCGCACTTTTATGCATGACATTTCTTGCGCTCTGTCATTTTTCACCATTATATCACTTTGACATTTTAAACAATTTCACTGATTTTTCGGAACACTAATACATCCTATGATAAATATTACACTTGAGAGGTCCAGAATGGTAATAACCAAGGCTGAACAGTAGTAGTGACGTTTCTAGCTGGGTCCTTCGTCGTGTGAAGGGCTTCTCTGATGTGCGGAATGACTATGAAGTCTTGTGTTTGTAGGTTCATCGTAAGTACCCTTTCTCTATTTAGGATAGTTTCAATGACCTGCAGCCCTCTGGTATTTTGTCCCTGTCCTATTATCTTAGTGCTACCATAGGTCTAATGAGAGTAGTATTGTGGTAAGAGATTATATCTATTTTTGGCGTTCCATTCACGTATAAAGATTTATTCTTAAGGTAATCTTTCCGGTGCAGAACCCTATGTATGATAAATGAAGGGTCTCATACAGCTTGCATGTGTATTCATAAACATAATGGGTGAGTTGCAGCTCAGAAGGTTTGTTGACTGAATTGCATTTTAATAGGAAAATTGAAAATCCCTCCTCTTAAAGTATATAAATAAAAGTCCACGTTGTCTTTTAGATTGACTGGCTGTGAGTAACGATTTATCAAATTATTTTGTTTTCGTTTTTATATTCTGTAGTCATGTGTGTCCTCTGTAGGATGGTTTTGTAGGGTAAAACTATTTCACAGGATAGAAATGACTTATAGGATAAACCTGTTTTCTTCTTCACATAAAGTTGACTAGGTTTATCTCTGTCCCGATCATATATGAAAGAGATATTAGGTGTCAGGTCTTCTGCAGGAATCTTTCCAGATGAACGGAGCTCAATTCAAGAAGGCCGAGGGGAGAATGACAGAAAAAAGTAATGCAATCATTATAAGAATGTAGCGATATGTGGTCAAGTAGGTCATTTACGAATAGGAGGAAAAGAATAGGGGATAGAACGGAATCCTATAGGACCTCTGACATGCCATGAGAGACGAGAAATGACCGTCTGTAACAACATCTATAGGATGGCCGAAGGAAAAATAAAAGGAGCAGAGAGATGGATAGATACAGTAAGAGGGTAGCTTAGAAATCAAGGATTTGTACCAGATTACAATATATACATACATATATATATATGTTTATATATATATATATGTATATATATATGTATATATATATGTATATATATATATATGTATGTATATATATATATGTATATGTATATGTATATGTATATATATATATATGTATATATATATATATATATATATATATATATATATATATATAAAGCAGCTGCATATGTTCCACCAAACAATAAACACCAGGTGACTCAACTTCCTTCGGTTTTTGTTGAGGGCTTTCAGGATTTGCAGTCCTCAATTTCTGGACCATGAGATTGAGGGGATCAAATGTCAACTTGAGAAGTTGGCTTATCCACCTTGGTTTCTGGACCAAGCCCTCAGTAAGGCTAGGGCCAACCATTTTAAAACTTCCGTCCCCTCAAGTTTTCACCGCTCCTTTAAGGACATTTTAAAAATTCCATTCAATAATACCATCAGTTCTTCTACTAAGTTGTTTCCTCATGAACGTCTCACTATTGCCTATCACTATCCTAATACCGTGCGTAAGCAAATTGTGAACGTTCAACAAAAACCGAAGGAAGTTGAGTCACCTGGTGTTTATTGTTTGCCCTGCAAAGATTGTGATTTCGTTTACTTGGGTCAAACCGGGAAAGACTTGAACACTAGATTGGCAGAACATAAAAGGTCAATTAGGTATGGGCAAGAAAATTCGGCTGTATTTCTTCATGTCAAAAATAAGAATTATTCTTTCGATTGGGGTAAGGCCAGATTAGTGTTCAAGTCCCACTGCGGTTTCAGGAGGAAAATAGTCGAATCAGCATTAATTGAGGAATGCCCTAATATTAATATTTCTAAAGGGCAGTGGACACCTGACATAATTTCACGCGCGGCAGTTAACAAGCTGGTGCGGACTTTACAACCCCCCTTTTCCTCACCCCCTCCTTCCTCCGCCACCCCAGTTTGCCCCGCGCCTGAGTGAGGTCATCTGTCCACATCTCTTCTTCTCTGTAGCTTATAAGTCCCCTTTGTACTCTACCCTATGTACTTTCCTGAAGAGGGCTACAGTTGATAGCCGAAATATAGGATTCTTCTTTATTCGAAGTTTATTTTCTCCGACTGTGGGTTCCTGTGTGTCATATATATATATATATATATATATATATATATATATATATATACATATATATGTATATATATATATACATATAGATATATATATATATATATATATATATATATAATCTTTTTTAATGAACATGGAATAATCTTCTAATAATAGTGATACTACAAAAGAAAACATGTTTCACTTCTCTTCATATAGTTTATCATTGGTCAAAATGAATGGATAGCATGGCCAAGAATGAATGACATCATTGGAGGGGGCGGAATACCTCAGCTAATCCGCCGGCCATTTCTTTCACCGAAACTCGGAGACATGTACATAATTACAGTTCACTACACTACATCACCAGACCATCAGCGGGCAGCTAGCTCGTGACCACACTGTGTCTCACCGCTCATTTATTATTTGATTTCAGAGCTCACGCTAAGTTTGCAGTTTAAGGTGTTTGTGAAGTTTGTTAATGCACTACACAAAACATGGCACAACTCAATTTCGAAACAAAAATACACTTCACGTAAATTCATGTGTGTGGCAGTGCCCCCGACGTGGGTAAGTGGCCCCCCTGGGCAAGCCGAAAAGTGACCCCCCCCCCACACACCACCACCACTACCACCACCTTCCACATCTGATGGTCACTAGCACGATTCACATGTAACTTTCATCCACAAAACAAAGTTTACACACACATCATTCATACACACAACTCATGATAAATAAACAATGCATTAAAAGTACATTAGGGGGAATTTACTTTAGCTTCTTTTCACCAAAAGTGCCGCCCCGGAGCATTGCCCCCTCCCCCCCTTGCCCCACCCCTTGTCGGGGCTCTGGTGTGTGGTAAAATACTGGTTCAGTCACCCAGTTACAATGACTTCCGCACGGGACAGTATCTATTCGCTAGCTGTCGAGATGAGAATGCTCAACTTAATCACTGTTTGAATCAAGTCTGTAATCAAGCTTGAAAAGAAAATGGGTATAATATTTCAAGGGCTGGTGGAAAGGAGGGAAATGACACTGACCTGTCGAGATGAGGATTCTCAGATGACACCTCACGATGGCGTCTCAGTGCACGCGTGCCTTGACCGTCTCTGATTATAATTTGTCACTGTGTCTTCTTTATCTACTTTATCCTTCGCCTTGTTATGACGATTTAAATAAGTTATTTAGGAGGGGTGGAGAATCTGATGTGTAAGGTTTCTGAACATGGTGAATGCGGAATTTTTGTATGGAGAAAAAAATGAAAATAGAAGTTATGGTACGAGGGTTCTGACGCGTTCTAGTTATAGAATATTAGTCCGGGTAGGTGTCTGGCATCGAAGAAGGGAAACGGGAGATAAACGACTGTAGTGAGAAACGAAGGGGCAAGGAGAAAAATTACGTACATGCTAGGGGTGGTATCCTTATATGCATGTATGTATGTATGTATGTATGTATGTATGTATGTATGTATGTATGTATGTATGTATGTATGTATGTATGTATGTATGTATGTATATATGTATGCATGTATATATGTATGTATGTTATAATGTATGTATGTATGTATGTATGTATGTATGTATGTATGTATGTATGTATGTATGTATGTAATCGTTACCGGGTATGTATGTAATCGTTACCGGGTATCTTAGACATTAATTGGAGCAAATAATTGGGAAAAGAAAAAGAAAATGTGGGCACTACAAGATGAGGTTGAGGGACAACAGGATGGAGATGTACAGAGATAGGAGAGAAAAAGGGGATTGGAGAGGGACAAGTGGGGAAGAGGCGGTAAGAAAGGAGAAAACGAAGATAAGAAAGGAGAAAACGAAGATAAGAGAAGGAATATAGCAAGAAAAAAACTCCTACTTTATGTGTCAGTCACCGAAGTCTGAGTAAACGCTGGTAATGTCTAAAAAAACAATTATCTGTGAGCTGTATTTCTTACCGCAGGGAACAACGCCATAACGCGCAGCTGAGAACATGACAATGGAAAAACTTCTACGATTCAGAAATTATCATATGAGGAGAGGTTTCCAGGTGCTCTTGACACTCGTCCTGCTGTATATCTGCAGGAAGCTCGATATCAGGTAAGCCTGTTCGAAGTCCTAGGAGACACCGTCTGCGCCATACGGCCCAAAATTGTGTGTTGGTTCATCTATAACCTCATGAGGTGGTTAGCCAATAAGAGCAGGTAGAGGTAGTAGGGTGGCCAATTGAATACAGTCCATTTGGGGAGGGGGGCGGTTAACTTCCGCATGTTGTCATCAGAGCTGCATACTGATGGGCTTTCTTTCTGCTGAGCCTGAGACGGTTACCATCGATTGTGTGGCTCCGTGACGTCATTTCATGGTGTCATATTCATTCTGAAGGAAAGTACGTAAACACATGTCCTCCACCGTTGTTGTCCTTTACACGGGTGTAAGTCTTAGTACTTTAATGACAGGAATATGCACCTCACATTCGCACAGAACATTGCTCATCAATTGGGAGTATACCCCAGGGAGCGCGTTGCTTCACTCACGCGCCGTCGCCAGTCCCCACGGTCTCTCAGATCAAGTTCCCATAAAGCCATCTTTTCCACTCCAAACAACTCTCGACAGGTTCTACCAACTTCTTCCAGCCATGAAATCTGTGGCCTTCCCCTTTGTCTCCTCAATCATTGTGGACACAACCCAGCGAGTTGGATCAAAATCAGGTAAACATGCCAGAGGCGGAGTGGACGCTTGCGAATTATGCTGGTAACAGGTCTCACAGTCCAGTCTCTGGATTGATACAGTCCTTCCAGTGATTTCCCATGATTCTCCGAAGGCTCTTGGTACCAAAAATTCTAACGTTTCTTCAAGTCAGCATTCAATGTCCATGTTTCATAGCCGCACAGCAGGACAGGGAGCACAAGTGACTTGAAAATTCGGATTTCGGCCCTCTTGAATAAGCATCGACAATGCCATTGAGCGCGTCCATAAAACCATGAGTGAGGCTAATCCTTCGAATGGTTTCCTGAGATGACCCACCATAGGGGGATAATGTTGGCACGACACAAAAAATCCTTGAATAGCTAAACAATTTAAATCATCCGGACAGAGTTAGCGAAAAGGTAGCGGCCTTGTCCCCCCTGACAGTCGAATGGCTTTCACCTTAATTGGGCAAAAGGCACCTTCACAACCACAAAAGGGCTTTTGCCTGGTCTCTCCCAAGCACCTTTCCAAAAACTATTTTTTTTTTTTTTTTTTTTTTTTTTTTTTTTTTTTTTTTTTTTTTTTTTTTTTTTTTTTTTTTTTTTTTTTTTTTTTTTTTTTTTTTTTTAGATTTGGTCTCCGTGCCACTGTCGCATACACTAGGCAGGGCCTTTTGTACCGTGTGATTAGTATTTGGATATGTTTAAGTCCACGTAGTTTAAGACTAATTTGATGTTTCCTCGGTTTCATCCTATCTGTGTGTATTTACCTAGTTGTATTTTGCGGGAAGGGGAGCTACGCTCGTGGTGTCCCGCCTTTGTATATCACAGTGTCTAGTTTGCTCTTAAACTCATGAATGGTTTTTACGTACACTATTTCATAGTCCAGTTTGTTCCAGGTGTCCACCACTCTTTGTAGAAAAATGTTTTTCTTCAGATCTCTTCTGTAGCTATGTCTTTTTTTTTTATCTTCTTTCCATGTCCTCTTGTGCTTCTCTTGTCCCAGTTTAACAAGTCTTCTCTATCGAGTATTTCTGTGCCCTTCATGATTCTGTAGATGGTCAATAGGTCACCTCTCTCTCTTCTTTGCTCCGGAGTCGGTAACTCCAGTTTAGCCAATCTCTCCTCATAGGATAAGTCTGCAAGTGCAGGTGCCATTTTTGTGGCTGCTCTCTGGATTCTTTCTATTTTCTTTATATTATTTTTGGTACTGGGTGACCATAACGTCGCCGCATATTCTAGTCTAAGCCTTATCAGTGTAACCAATATTTTCTAATCGTTTCTTCGTCCAAATATGTAAATGCCACTTTTATTTACCTTAGCAAGTTGTAGGATTCTCCGACAATTTTGTTTATCTGTTTATCATAGGACAAGTCGTTTGAGATAATTACACCCAAATCTTTTTCGGATCTCTCCTTCTTTACCTCCTTGGTTCCAATTATAAATTGTCCTGATATTCTATTTTTGCTTTTCCAAACTCCATTATGCTACACTTGTTAATATTGAAGTCCAATTCCCATTTCTGACTCCGGTTCCATGCCTTATTCAGGTCCTCCTGCAGTGATTCACAATCCTTTTCAGTTGTGTCTGTGTGTGTGTGTGTGTGTGTGTGTGTGTGTGTGTGTGTGTGTGTGTGTGTGTGTGTGTGTGTGTGTGTGTGTGTGTGTGCGTGCGTGCGTGTGTGTGTGTGTGTGTGTGTGTGTGTGTGTGTGTGTGTGTGTGTGTGTGTGTGTGTGTGTGTGTGTGTGTGTGTGTGTGTGTGTGTGTGTGTGTGACTCAGTCACTCAACAATTAAATAAAACTGGTTATCACTATCATTATCATCATTTTCAGACTGCATTTGTTTTTATTTCAGAATTACGGTGGGAGGACACCAAGAAATCCGAGCTGACTCCACACAATTTTACAATAACAATATTGTAAGCAAGTAATTATTCTTCTAAATTACTCAATATATGGGAATACAGCTAATATTTAGTTTTGAGTTGTATAAGTTTTTGTCATACATTGAGAGAATAAGACCTCAATCATTCAAGGCTACTGTCAGCTCTTAGTTGAATGCAGCCGTCTGTGATTAAATGGAAAACATTATGAACCACACAACACCTTTCTGGACAGGTTGATTCTATTACATGATTTTACCCAACTATACAGTGTTTGATAATTATCAAACACTAGCCAACAAATATCAACTTTGTCTCTGCTACTTGAGTAACTGTTGGTGTATACCACTAATTTTGGTGCGCTGATTCCAAATCTGTGCTCAGATTTGTCCTAGCACGTAAGGTTCCTGAGTTATGCAACTTGGCTATACGGTTCACTTTGCCACCATTAATGATACAATTATATTACAAGTTTGAGAATAATGAGACCCAGACAATATATGTTTTATATATGAAAGAGGTAGTACTCACCTAGCTATAAATTTCTTCAAAAATGTTTGAGACTCTTGCTCTTGCGCTTGTTCGTGGATGTAGGATACTCCCGTTGCAGGAACCAGCAGTAGTCACCCATCATGTTTTCGTTAAAGCGACTTGATACCTTCTTTCCATTATTGCGATATCTTGGTGAAACCTTTCACCATGTTCATCACTCATATCATCCATATCAGATGGAAAGAAATGTAGATGCGAATGCAAGAAATGCATCTTAAGAGACATCTGACACCCCATTCGTTGATAGGCCTTTAGCATGTTGTCCACTAGTTCTTCATAGTTATCAGCCCTATGGTTATCAAGGAAGTTCTGCACTACATGGACAAATGAATCCCATGCTGCCAACTCAAGTAGAGATAGTTTATTTCTGAACTCTCTGTCATGTATCAACTCTCTGATCTCCGGCCCTATAAAAATGCCAGTTTTAAGTTTAGCATCGGTTTTCTTTGCATCAAATTTCTCTTTGAGTTACTGGAATCCATCAGAATCATGGGTCATTGCTTTAACAAAATTCTTGATAAGGCCAAGTTTGATATGAAGTGGTGGAAGGTAAATCTTCTGTGGATGTACCAAAGGCATGTGTTGTACATTGTATCGACCAATGATGGGTTCTTCTCTTTCAGGCCACTCTTTGACAATACAATAATTTCTGTCGTCACGGCTGTTCCATAGGCATAAGAAGCACATGTTCTTTGTATATCCTTGCTGCAGTCCAAGAATTAAAGAAATTATCTTTAGATCACCACAGATATTCCACATATGCTGCGAGTAATGAACACCTTCCAAAATAAATTTCATTGAGTCATATGTCTGTCATATTAACAATATGTGCGACAGGTATTGAAGGTTTTCTGTTGCCATTGTGTAGCAACACAGCTTTGAGGCTAGCAGTGCTTGCATCAAGGAATAGTCTCCATTCATCAGGTACATGCACACTCCCTAGTTGATTCGTGAGGCCATTAACATCAGTACAGAAACAAGCACCATCTTCTTCTTTATAGAAGGCAGCTAAGGCCTCATGGCGTCTACGGAAAGTATATATTTTTGTACCGTCTTCTAGAAGATTCCATTGCTTAAGTCGCGAGCCTAACATTTCTGCTTTATCCTTTGTCAGTGACAAATCCCTCACCAAATCATTCAATCTCTCTTGATTTATCAACTGGGTCTTTTCCTCAGAATCATCCACATACATAAATTTGTTTAAATTAACATTATTTAATTTATAAATGTAAAGAGTATTCTTTTAATCATACATTTGTCTGAAAATTACAATATATCCATTATAAATTGAAATAAATGACGCCCAAACGAAACTGCGTAACTCAGGAACCTGACGTGCTACAACAATTTCGATTACAGATTCGAAATCAGCATACTCAACTTACTATAAATCACTCGCTATTGCCACAGTAGCAAATTCTTTGTTGACTAGTTTATTCATGATATATAATGGCATCCTTTGCACCATGGAAACTGATTTCAACCTAGTGCAAGAATTCGATTTTGTTCTTCACGTTGTTGCTTGAAGAGTGGAGGCCATCCCAATAACTGATTAACTTTGCCTTGCGATACCGAAATGACAGAATGGGGCATCAAGCGGACACAATAAGGTAATTCATTCGAGCTGAAAAGAACCCTCTTGAACATTGGTTTCCAACCGGTCTCTTTACAGATTCTCCCAACATCGTTTATGCAAAGTTATTTCTAAGCCTCCAGGAAACCATGACGATCCCGAGGAAAATCATCAAGCCTCCAATAATGACTACTCACTATCAGTCCGCGGACCCTGTTTCCATTGCCCCAAGAGGTCCTTGCATCCATTGTTGAGAACCACTGATCTAGAACTAATCATTAGAATCATGAGTGCATTCATTCACCCCGAAGAAATCATCTTCGTCTGGGCCAGGTGTTGTTTTTGTCTCTCAGAATATTTTCTTCAGTTCTTGGGATGGTTGCAGCC